>NC_137062.1:8662626-8895296 GCF_032717465.1 Coenobita brevimanus | reverse complement strand
AAAAAAAGTGAGGCTATTTTGTCAAGTGGGCGAGACGTGCTCCCTCTAATGGAGGAAGAATGGAAGCTTACAGTTCAAACGAGTAGTGGCCACTGAATTAATGATAGTAAATAGATAAAGATTCAACAGTGCGGCGAACAGAGTGAGGTTGGATAGAGCCGTCAGAGGAGGCGAGTTGATGAGACGATAAGTTTGACTCCACTCTGTTCAGGAGAATTGTCTGTGGGGAGTCCCCCTACATGAGAGATTTACTTCACCCTCCACACAGGAGTTATTAATTACTCCTGTACAAAATGCCCCACAATCCACTCACTCGATGCAATGCTCTCTCGGGTGACTGACCCTTCCTCTCTTCCTTCCTTCTTTCCTTCTTTCCTCTTTTGTCTTTCTTTCCTTCATCCTTTCCTTTTCCTTCTGTCTAAGGGTGACTCAACACTTAGTGACAAGCCAAATGGTTTTCTGCACCCCAGGAAACCATTTACTACCCTGGGTGGTAATCATATTACCAAATTATAGCGCCTGGTGGTTTAGTGGGTAATTTTGGCACTCCAGTCAGATTGAGCCTGTACAGGTTTATATCCAAGGGGTGATTGGGGTTTATTGCTCATGTAATGGCACTCAGGGAAGAGTGAGGCTGGTCACTCTCATCATAAATATCAGGAACAAGTTGCCTAGCCCTGGGCTCCTACGTTCCTGATGGGGCAACGCAGGATTAGATGATGATGATGATGGTGATGATGATGATGACAATCCTAACAACTGTACGGGTTGATTGATAGTTTTATGGAGATAAATATTAAATTACAGTGGTATTTTTATATTATCAGCTGTGTCGGGACAAAGAAAAGTCGGCTTAGCACAATAATAATTTTGCAAGGCATGTAATTTGATGTATCCATTATCGGTCTCGAGAAAAAGAAACCCAAGATTATTCAGAGATGATGAAGGACTGAACTATTCATTGTTCAGTAGAAAGATATACTCCACTGGAAGATTTGGAGGGTCGAAAGATGTGAGAACTTTCTTCTTTTTTTTTTTTTTTACTCCACTCAGAATCATGAACCAGGTCAGCAGTTAGATGTGCCTTAATCTCATCCCGTGACTGCTGAAGCAACTGCTGTGGTGGACGCTGAGAGAAGCGGGTGGAGATGTGAAGGGTAGAGTCATCGGTGTATAAACAGATAGGGCTAGTTGTGGAGTTCATAAGGTCATGG
Organism: Coenobita brevimanus; assembly: GCF_032717465.1. Taxonomy (NCBI): domain Eukaryota; kingdom Metazoa; phylum Arthropoda; class Malacostraca; order Decapoda; family Coenobitidae; genus Coenobita; species Coenobita brevimanus. The sequence continues at coordinate 8,894,082 of NC_137062.1, read as the reverse complement.
ATAAGAAGGAGGAGAGTTGGTGACATGACAGAAACTTGAGGAACAGCACTGTTGGTAACCTTATAGGAGAAACAGTGGCTATCAACAACAGCAGTTATGTAACAAACAGAGAGGAAACATGGGATAAAGGCAGAGATAGATGGAAGGAAATCGTAAGCGTGCACTCTGGAAAATAAGGATTTGTGTCAGAGTCAGTCGACAGCCTCCGGGATGTCAAATGCAATGATAAAGGCGTCACTAAAGCCCCGAAATAAGAATGACAAAGATTCAGAAACGAAGATAAGTAGACCGGCAGTCGAGCATCCTTGGCGGGAGCCATACTGGCAGATGGGAAACAAAGTTACGCTTCTGAAACCTTCTGTTAAGGATAAATGGAAAGGCTATGAAAATTCAAGAAATTAAAGTAATTAGACGATTGTCAGTGGACTGACAACGATTTCCTTCATTTGAGACAAGCTGTATGAGCGCAGACCTTCAGGAAAGAAAGGTACAAGCTGATAGCCGAGACAAAAGAACTTATCTTGGAAGGGCATCAACACAGAAGCAAGGTTCTTGAAATTAAAACGAGGTACCCCATTAGGTCCGTATGTCATGTAAATACTGATACCAGCCAGCAAGGGTAGAAAATACATTCTTTAATGAGACTTTATGGAGAGGTATAGGGAAATCAACGGGAGAAAGAGACAGTGGGATAGCACCGGAATTGTCCTTAACTGGAATTGAAGGCAAATGCTTGGGCAAAGACTTGCTTTATTAGTAGAAGAAACAGCTACAGAACCATCTGGGCAGAAAAGAAGAGGGAAAGAAGGTGGTATAAATTTATCAAAAAGGTTTTTGGCAAGATACCATAAGGAGTGGAAAGAACATGAACTGGAGAGTTCAAGACAAGACAAAATTTCGCACGACTCCAGGCGGAAAAGCATCAAGATCGGTATTCGTGGGTAAAATGGCGCCGATATCTTTTGTGAGCCACCTCCTTCTGGTGAACAGCATTAGAACAAGCGTGATCAAACAAAGTTTTACTTTTTTATTATTTTTTACACTGGTCAAAGAGTATAGGAAAAGAATGTGCAGTATGTTTTCATGCCCATGAGGAAAACCCTCTGTAATAAGAGAAGGACACCCAGATGGCTTTTGTCGTAGGACGCAGACTAATGAGAACTGTATTCTAGGGAAAGATGGAGTGATACCAAATATCGACTGCCTGCCTTAATAACCCTCGCGCGGTCGATAGGTCATCCGCTAAGTCTTCATAGCCCACTGTATGAGATCCCAGCTAAGCTGAGTGAATGTTTTGCCCGAACGTTTGTTCTTTCTCCTGAAATTTACTTCCTCACCGTTTAATTCTTCCTCTGTCCCTCTCCAATCCTCAGATTTAGCACCGTATTCTCGACAGGATAGGAACCTTCGTAGCACCTTTTCTTTAGTTATTCATTTTGCTTATCACACCCTAGATATCCTCTTCAGTGTTATTTATATGTCTCTAGTACCGACATAGTCTTCACCAATACGATGCGAGAGGATGCTGAAATGCAATATGCGAAATATATCGCCTGGGAAGAGATTTTACGAAATCTCTAAAGCCACACACAGCATAACCCAGAGCAGCAAGCACTACAACACTGAGATTTTCCTCGTAAGTTACACCAGGGCCTTGTTTACCGCAATGCAGTGACAATATTGACCTTGATTTAACACTTACGGTGTGATGTTTTCTAGGGAAATGTTTGAGCGTTTTCCTTGTGAGTCCCACATAACCAAGGGCATGTGACGCATGGATGAAAGTAATGCACGGGAATGAATGTACCCTGTATGGGGGGTATTTAATGTACAGTACGGTATTTCATTGTCAGAACAATGTCAGTCAGTTAATTATATATATAGGGAGATATGAATATGTTTACCCACGTCCACACTGGCTTACCTATTTAAAGTTTTATTCAGAGCTCCTGTCCTTCTCCACCCTACACACATGTACTGTATACCCAGGCTTTCACATATATCCGAGAGAGAGAGAGAGAGAGAGAGAGAGAGACAGACAGACAGACAGACAGACAGACAGACAGACGGACAGACAGACAGAGACAGAGGGGCACAAGCGATGAAGTGGAAGATAGTGGTGGCTGCTGGTTGGGAGAAGAAAGGACAGATACAAGGAGAGGACAGTGACACAAGATAATCCTATTGCAGACTGCTGTGGTGTAGGTTAGGAGGACGATAAGACCGATGCAAAGCAGAGGCGGTGAAACAAAAGATAGTTGTAATGGACAGCGGTCAGAAGGAGGGTAAGACAGATACATGATACAGATGGTGAAACAGATGATACAGGTAGTTGACTGTGGTATGGTGGTGACTAGAAGGATGGGACAGATACAAGCACTGACGGTGAAACAGAAGATATTGCTAGTAGGCAGTGGTTAGGAGGGCAGGACAGGTGCAAGTCACAGACGGTGAAGCAAAAGATAATGCTAGAAGACTGATTAGGAGAAGGGTGGGACAGATACAAGCACTTACGGTTAAACAGGAGATATTTCTAGTAGACAGTGGTTAGGAGAAGGTAGACAAGCACTGACGGAGAAACAGATGATAACGCTAGTAGACAGTACTTAGAAGGGCAGGACAGGTACAAGTCACAGACGGTGAAACAGAAGATAACGCTAGTAGACAGTGGTTAGGAGAAGAGAGGGACAGGTATTGTATAAGTCACAGACGGTGCAGCAGAAGACAGTGGTGTGGTGTAGGTGGTTGTTTGTTTGTTGCGGAACAGGCGATGGCATCCACTGCCCATTCCAAAAACTCAGGATTGTAAGTAGGACTCGAACCCACTGCAGAGAGTCCACTGAACATGTTGTAGTGACAAACCGGCCAAGCCACCGAGTCCTTTATATTTATCTGTCTTTGTATCTATCTGTTATACAGCAAGATGTCTTAATTTCGGAAAAGAGGGCTACAAACAAATCGTCTCCATGGAACCCCTTCCTCTGTCATCAGGCTGCCTTATCTACAACTCCCACCAACCTCATTTCCTCCATCTCATTCTTGGTGTCTCATCCTTACCCTCGTTCCTTCATTTCTTCACCTCAGCGACACAGCTCATCATCCAGTGTAAGTAAAATGTCATTAGTTTACTCACACAGCCTTTGTGACATTCCTGAACCATTACACGCTCATGTTTTTGCCAGTTTCCTCTCAACAGATTAATTATAGTCTGGTAAATCTGGCCTAGCCTCTTTAGACCGAAGATGCCATTTTAGAGCCATTCTTGATACCTGTACACGATCTTATACAGCTTAGGGAGACTTTTCTAAATGAAGTCTGGGAGGCCTTCTCTAGACTGAATAAAATCGTCTGGCAGCAGCAAGAGTCAATGAAATAAGACGTCACTGGTATTCATGGCGTAGGGAAGCCTGGGAAGGAGAAAGGAAAATGTAGGAAATGGAAGTGACAGTAATGTGAACAGACAGGGAACGAATCTATCTATACCCAGATGCCTTAAACCCAAAACGGGCGGCCATGTCACCCTGTCTTCCTGTAACCACTTGTATGTAACCACTTGTAAATCAGAACTATGAAAGGATGTACTAAGTAGTGTGTACATGACCTATTTCTCTTATCTAAGATCTAACCTAGTTCAGCTTCTGCTTACGTAGTGCTTTACTAGAAAGGCACAGGAGCACGCAAGCCTCCGCTGGGCAGATACAGAAGAGGCATGGTGGGGACAAGACCTTGCAGTTCTTTTACAAATATATATCTGCAGTATTGAACCGGACTTTGGATTTACCTGCATTCCACGAGTGGGCAATAAACAAGTGGTGGCAGCGGTGGGATATGATGCGGGTAAATCACCAAACCATGGTATGGTGTGGTAACGTGATGGTTGGTTATGCAAGACTGGTGGTTGAGGTTAGTGGGGAAGGACTTACTGGAGTTGTAATGGAGTAGTAGTAGGTGGGTGTTGATGTGGGTTGAAGGTCTCACCACAACAGAACAGCACCAAAAAAAATATGTAGGAGACATTGCCACAAGTCCAGTGAACAGAGGCTGGAGGCTAAGGGCAGGAACACACTGTCATCGTGGTAGGTAAGGTACCGTGGGCAAGGGGGCAATTGCCCAGAGACTGACTGCAGGAAACGTGAAACGAAGTTTATCCCACTCGCTCTTCCCAACTGCCCACACCACAGTGAGCCACAGCCACCTTGCCACACCCAGTGATTTACCACTACCAAGCTGCCCTGATGTCACGAGGAGGGAACATGGCCTATCACGATGCTTTACGTCACAGTTTTCCTCTCCTATCAACTTCCCTGCATTGCCTGGTGCATCAGTGCCTCCCGGCTGTGTCACAGTTTACTCTGCCCAGTGAACATCTTCCACGAAAAGAGTTTGCTGCAACATGCTATGCTAGTTTGCCTTCGAAAGAACACTCATTTTCTCAACCCACGGTACACTGTGAATATATTTTTCTCTTATGTGATTATCTATATATTATCTTACTTCATTTAACCATTCCATTCCTTTCAACGGAGACTGGGTGCTTTCTTTACAGATTGTGACTATGTTGTTCATATAATTATGTTCATTGCATTACATTCATTATTTTTCGTTTACTCACTCCTGTTCATTCCATTTTCTCCATTTTACATTCTTTAACAAAGCTTCACTGTACACAAATCTTTTACTCCCATTCACATTCATTTTATATAAACTATATTTCTTCATATACTAATTGTTTATCGTTCATAGTAGTATATTCATTCATTTATTTATTTATTTTCTTCCTCCTTCTATTAATGAACTTTTATAAGAAAGTACTTCTCTCTCCAATTGAATATGACAGTGAAACTGATGATAATGTTAGTGATGATGGCGTAACTTTCCTCCATAGTGGGAAATCTTACTCAAAATCTCAAGCAACTCCTTTGACTACTTCAACTGTTAGTACTACTATTACTCCTACCACATCTTCTACCACTTATACAAATCCTACAACCACTGTAGAAAATCCAGATAATTTGACACCAGATACTTTAACTTCATCTTCCCAACTGATTCTCTAGAACTTCAACAACCTTCACCACTGCCTCTGTCTTTACCTTCTCCTACAATTACGCCACTACCAACCCCGACACACACCACCACCACTACAACAGCCTCTTCCCATTCACCATCTCAACTTAATGCAGTGACTACTCCCACACATTTGGCCTCTCAACTTAATGCCACGATGGTAATTCAAGTCCCCCCTCCACAGCCAATTTTCCTAGATGATGTTAACCACCCAAAATTCACTGCTGAGGATTCTTCTATTTTTATTTATGACTTCCTCAGTGAAGTCGAAACAGACATCGCAAACAGGAGCACAACAACAAATCATTGAAGATTTTTATCTTAAAGGCAAGTTAAATCAAGACAAATTGCACGTGGGTGCCGGGTTGCGATCAGCATACTTTGACAGTTGCACTATATTGCTCATTTTGCAAGAAGTTAATTAATTTCAATTGTGCTGATTTAAAAGAGGGTTCTTTCATTGTCTTCCCTACTACAGTATCTTAAAAAACAGGCACGAAGACGCACTCATACCATCCAAAGAGGCCACTCTATTTGAGGCAGCCGTGGTAGCGAATGCAACCTCTTCTGCGATAAGCCAGCTACTGAGACAAACACCACGGGTCACTAGTATCGGTGAATGTGAAGTCATCAAATTAAAAGACTTCAGTCGTTTGATGGGATACCTTAGATTTCTAAACTGGTTAACTCCCAAGCAGTTGGAAACAGTCCTGCAAATTGGGTTCCATCCATAAGATGAGTTGCTAGTGGTTTCAAAGGAGATAGACGAAAGATTAGGCTCACTTGTCACTCGTCAAGCGAGTACTCACATCACACCCACTCACTCTACTAATACTGCTACAAGGGCTATACCAACTGCTAAAGTCTCAACTGATTTTTCACGTTCACTTCCGACTGCCAGAGGTCCCACTAACATTGCAACAATGCACGTTCTCCCTCGAGACGCCGACCGCTTGCTAATAACCGTGGCCAGTCTAGTGCATATTGGACAAGGCAGTCTGGCCAGTCACCTATGCGTCGTTGCCAACAGTTCTCGATCGTATGCTGGTATTGTGGTTTAACTGGTCACTGCAAATTAAGCTGTTCGCGCAAACATGGACGAAATCATCATGAGCCATGTTGGTATACATGTTCAAGACTGCACCACCCTTATTGCATGTATCATAAAGATTCCAAAACTCATACAACAGAGGAGCATCATTACCTTGCATGTTGTCAGACAGCGGAAGAGCAGCACGACATTCAAAAGCACCCCAACCTAACAGTCACCCAGCACAATGCACTACCACTCAGTATTGTTCATGTATTAGACTAGTTAAGGGTATTTGTGCGTGGAAATTGCGGTGAGGTAGATGTCTCACTTTTTATGGATTCAGGTTTTGCCATCAGCTCACTATCTGAAGAGGCGTTAGCAAAAATGCATTGTAACAGATCGAAACGTGTTAGCTTCCTTCAGCCCCCGGATTGAAATCTATGCACGATGGATGGATCGTATTTAGACAGTGAAAGCAAATCTCAGCTTCAAATGACTACATGATTCGGCAGATCCGTTCATTACTGGTTCACGAGTGGGAAAGTGGCACTCCACCATCAGGCTGCTCTCTCCCTAACTCACAAATGTCTCCCTCATATACCTCTCTACATCTCATTCTCTGTCTCCCCTTCCCTTCTCTCTCATCCGCCTCATTCACAAATACTTTTCTAGTCAATCCCTTTTTCTCCATTCACTACAAATGGTTAAACCATCTCAGGGTTCTCAAGTGCTTTCTTGCACATCCACTTCAGCACCTGAATGATCCTTCTTTTCTTCATTTCACCGTCTTTCCATAGAGAGAACTGTCGATCTTGAGTGGTTAAGTGTGGACTTCTTTAACTCCATCATTATGAAGAATTGCTTCTAAGCTGAAGAAAATTGCCCATATTACTTACATCAGTGGGTACTCTTATTACGAGTGAGCAAGCGCAGCGAGTGAAGCAATGTTTACCCTATGTTCAGCTGAGAAATGGGCAGCCTGACACGACCCGGTCCTGCCTGATTGCGATGGAATAACTTTTCTACTATGTGAGATAGAGAAGAGATTTTTGCAGCAGGTAGTAGACACATTCAATAAATTTTGTTTTTAGCTATAGGCTATATTTACTCATGAGACCAAAGAAATCCTCTGGAATCCCAGCTTTCCAAGGGATTGTACCAAGGGCTTTTATTGACATGCTCCACTGTGAAATCGAATTTTAAAAGATTTCCTGTTTTATCACTATGTTTTCTTGCATGAATTCTAACAATTAAATGTAGGGTATTACGCTCATTACCGGGTATTTTAGAAGAAAGTTTTTTCTATGTTTAGAGGGTGAAATAATTATTATTACTTAGTGCAGCACTGTGTGGAATATAAGAGTACCTCTACATTCTTTTGGTATCGTTTTTTTTATATTGTATTTGAAAGAAAGTAAATTTGTCATAAACTATTTGTCATAAAGTTTTCAATCCCTTACCACTCAGTTGTGCCCCCTTCTTTCTCTGTTCGTGAGTTAACATTCGTGTCACAGAATATTTCACACACCGCCCAGGCAAACTGAGCCTTGGCTTCACAGAAGGCTTTCCTCGCACTTCCTGTGGGGCGTCACTCCACCAAGACCGTTGAAAGTTTACACCAAGATGAAATTATGATGATGAGCATATGCACAAATGCTCGCTCGCTCTTCACGCGCTCACGAAGTCCACTTTACGAGTACTGGTGATAGCTTCTCTCCATTTTTGCTGCCCTCATAAGGGGGTCAAATCCAGTGGGTATGTACCTCCCTGACTCAGGTATTCATTGAATCACTGTGCCTTATTTTGAAGGATGAAATCTAGTCAAGTGGAGTCATAGGCAAAATTTTACTTGATGAGTACACTACTGGGGGTCATGTGTTGATGGCTGGAAAATAATGTCTGTGTTTCTGGTTTGCTGCTGGGGTGTGTCTGGGGCGCGTGTGGTGGATAGCTGGGATGTCTGAGGGGTCTGTACAGAGACAAAGGGCACCTGGTGGAAATAGCTGCGGTTAGAGCGGCTGTCATATGAATTGCCTGTCTTATTTGCGTTATCATCAACACTCCCCTTTCCATTCGCCTTGCCCAAAATAAAACAATCCAATGAAAGATAAGCAAGTTAAAAGTGTAAAGAAAGACAGAAGCCCTTCAGTTAATTTCTAACAATGCATTAGTGTATGTGATGGCATTTGACAGAATTACTCTATCCTATTCTATTTGTGAAGCAAATCTAATAAAAAATGTTAGAAAAAAACTAAGTGAGTATGGATAGGCCTGTGAGGGAGAACCAGGATTTCGAAGGTTTGAATGGCTGTGAATAGTTGTGTGGCCAATTTTACTGAGTATGTTGTTTAATGGTTATACCAGTTTAGTATTTTGTCTCTTTTTCTGTAGCCTTCTCCGTTTCATCTCTCATCTGAGCATGAGAATAAAGCATGATGATGATGATGATGATGATGGTGATGATGATAATGAGCCTGGATCGTACCTCACCCCAACCTTTAGACGGGAATCACGGCCGAGATGATGGTAATAACAATAATAACAGGGATTTTTGGAGACGCCATGTCTTAGGTAGGCATATGTGTTTGTTTGTTTGATGATAATGATGATGATGATGATGATGAAAGTGCTGTTGACTAACACCAATCCCCCAAACTCTTCCATTCCTATCCATCTCGAATCCATAACTCTGAATTTTAAATCCAGTAAAGTCCAGCCATGTGAACAAAGGTGCCAATCTTCAGTATGTCCATCGAGGGTGAAAGCTGTAGTGTTTGAGCTTCGTATAAGGGAGGCCACACTGGAAATTTCGCAGCGCTAAACTGCATTCCTGTGACCACCATGGCTGTGTTTCAGGTTTATTCTTGATGGAGACCAGATCACTGTATTCACATCAGGCAAGTACTCAATGTTTTTTTTTTTATTCACCTAAGGCGACTACTAATGAATACCATACTGTACATGCTGTATCTGACCTCTAGAGTTCAATCAACTCTGCTTTGCTAGATAATGTCTTATGGAGATTAAAAAAATATATATATATCGCACTGATGTTACTGAAATATATTTTTACCACACCAGACGTTCTCATTTGGTTTTAGGAAGGAAAATTCTTTCATGAGAAGTTAAAGGAGGCTGTGTAACCTCTTCACTATGTATGATGGAGGCGGCAGTGACAACTTTGAAGCTTTTGTTTGTAACCACTCTTGTACGAGGCGCCTTTTTGTACATTGGCCATTCGTGCTGGACAGAGACACCTTCTTGCTGTGGCAGAGATGCAGCACCGATATACTACGGTACACGGTCATACAAACGTCCCTCATCTCCCTTCCTAGACCCCAAAAGAAGCACATTTCTTTACCAGAGAACAGTAAATTAAGAAGTTTTTCAGTCCCGCACTGGGTTTTCGTTTTAATGAATTTGAACGTGTAACCAGCGTTACTGCTGCTAAAACTACTACTACTCTTGCTATTGATGAACGTAGCCGAGGGGTTTGATTAGATGGAGAGATTGTGGGTTTATCGTAGATTAATGGCTTCCTCTCTATCACCAGTGGAATGTAATGTGGGCCGCTGCTTAGTAAAATGGTGCATCGTGGAGTAGAGTGAATAGGTGGGTCTCTTTCTACTCATTATCGTAAGCGAGGTGAGTTACAGAGCACTCTTAGGTTACAGAGTTTATTGTACACACTTATATCGAAGTGTGATTGACAGCGTAACGTAGCATGACGGCAAACCTCCTAGCTGACTGTCTTCTGCCTTCTGCCCTGGATCGTACTCTCGGACTCCTATCCCTTCTGACCTGATGGGAATCTCTCTGACATTATATACAGCTCTGAGGGGATGAGTATGTGTGATGTACTGTCTGGTGAAAATTTCCATTCACGTGGACTAACTGACTAGAGCTGGTTAGCCCACGTGTTTGAATACGTCACGAAAATTCTTGGTCGCCTGGGACAACAGGATTGTGGATATACATCATGTGGATTGACACTCTAGTGAGAAGCTGTGTATGTCTCCAGCAGACACTACATACTGCACATTGTGGTATGAGTTATATACTAGTGCATGAAATGCGTACATTGCCGCGCTACTACTACTATTACTACTACTACTACTACTATTACTATTACTACTACTACTACTACTACTATTACTAATACTACCACTACTGCTACTACTATTACTATTACTACTACCACTACTGCTACTACTACTCCTACTACTACTACTCCTACTACTACTGCTGCTGCTACTGCTGCTACTGCAACTACTACTATTTTTAATGAAAATAATAAGGGACAAAAGGCCAGAAGGCAGAAAGATTGGTTCCTCCAGAGAAAAAATAAAAACATAATTAATAGAGAGCCACATTCAAAATCTGTTCACTTCGAGCTGCCTGGACACATTGCGTTTAAAGGACTGGAGGTCATAGGCAGAAGAAAATACAGACAGGAGAAGACAGATGCGGAGTTGACATGTTGATTACATGAAGGACTGGGAGTAACGGTTAACTCCTGCATTAGAGAAGTTGGACAATACAATGAGAGTCTGCTGCTAGATGGGTGGTACGCGCCCGCCGTAGTGGTGAAGGGATGGAAGCAGACAGTTCAATGAAGCAGCGATAGGAAAAGAGATAAAGTTGCAACAGTGCAGCGAAAAGACAAAAGTTGATGGGAGCCGATAAGAGGGGAAGAGTTAATGAAATGAAAAGCCTTTGACTCCACCTTGTTAAGAACAGCTGTATTTTTGAGGAGCCTCCCCACACATGAGAGTTGTACACAACACGGGGGAGAATACAACCCGTATGTAAAAAGTCAACAACTGTGCAGAGGTTGAGAAGGAATGGGGTTGACTTTGCACACCTAATATCTTGGAAGAAGATTTTACTAGAGAGGTGATATGATCTTTCCAAGATATATCCAGAAAGAATAAAACCACAAGTACTCGTAAGTTCAAGGATGGTCCAGGACTGATTCGGATATTTTTACCAATTAGATGAAACCCTTGCGGAAGATTTTGACAGGGTTCGATAGATGTTAAATCTGAGGTTTTGATGATTTTAAATCACAACAATATTGCTTTTATCCTAATCAGAGAGATGGGCCAAATCAGATATTAAGTGTGCCATAGCCTCATCTCTTGTTTGTTGAAGTAACTGCTTAGATGGACACTGCTGGAAGCAAATGGAAAGGTGATGGGATTGGAGTCATCAGCATATGAGTGGATAGGGTTAGATGTACAGCTCAGAAAGTCTCATGAATAGAAGGAAGGAAGAGATGGAGACAGGACAGAACAAAGAGGAACACCATTGTTGATCGCCCTAGAAGAGCAGTGGCCGTCTGCACAAAAGAAGCTATAGAATGACCAGAAAGGAAGTTAGAGATGAAGGCACAGATAGAAGAACAGAAATCGTAGTGGGGCAGTTTGAAAATTAAAGAGTATGCCAGACTTGATCGAAAACCCACTGAGATATCAAGTGCAATGGGAAAGCTATCGCCAAAGTTCCGAAAGGAGGATGACCAGGATTTGAAAGGAGGAGTAGGTGAGCAGATCGCTAGTGGAGCATCACAGGCGGAACCCATACTTTCGCGATCGGAAAAGGTTATGACAGAAAGGTGCTTTTAATTTTTTCAGCACACGTGGTGACGCTAAACTGCTTTATTGTTGCTACCGTATGATGACTGTATTCCAGCTTCAAAGGTGGCCTCTTATAGTCAAAATGTTGAAAATACAATCCAGTAACCGCTATGTAAACAAAGAGAGAGAGAGAGAGAGAGAGAGAGAGAGAGAGAGTAGGGCACTAATCCAGTTATGCGCAGTGTGTTACAATGGGCCATACAGCCGGGACAATAGTTCCCCTGGCTGTCTGGCATGGAAATGGCCCTGTGAGGGTGAGGCAAGGATGGTGCTGGTGTTGAATATGATGGAGAGGCGAAAGAGAAAGAGGTGGAACGGTGGAGAGATGGTCATACTGGTGCTGGCAGAGTGGAAAGGTAGTGGAGGAAGAAGTGGTGTGATGTCGTAAAAGGGTGGTGGGACTGGCAGTAGAGAAGCAAGGACGTGGGATGTTTCTATCAAATGATACCAACGTGGTGGAGGAGGAGGCTTTGGAGGATAGCTGGAAAAGTATTAAGAAACGTTGTGAAAGTGGAAAAACAATGGAGAGGTGGATACCACGAGGAATAAGAGGTGAAGTGATGTAAAAGAAATACTGGTACTGATGCGGACGGTGGGAATATAGTAGTAGTCTAGTAGATGGCCGGGGAAGACAGTGGAACGATTGTGCTGTTTAGGTTTATCTCCGTCTGTTACAGCTGCAGACCTAAACTATCTGATCCGCTTCTTGACGATAAACAACAAAAAGTAAACAGTGACTTGCGAAAACCCGGTAATGCTGTTTCCGGAACCCAACAGACTTTCAGGGAATGTGACCAAAAATCAGGGTGACATTATTCTCCGCGAAGTATATGCATTCTAGGATGAGTTACCCTACAGATGTTTCCTTGATAACTTTAACTCTTGTTCGCTGGATCTTTTACTTATAACAGCAACTTTTATGCTGAAAATATCCAAGCCTTCAATGACGAGTGACTGCATGTTGGACCATGTCACTGAACAATGACTTCAGTTTTTAGCACCTTTGTCGTTTAAAGTTTTTTTCTTTTCTTTTTTATCTTCTCCATCCCAGCAACTATACAAATAGGGATTATTTTCATGATGATGATGTGGAGTGAGGAGGAGGAAAATAAGGAGAGTAGTGATGAACCACTTTTTCTGGGACAGCAGTGAGCTCAAAACACTAGGAAGGATACCTAGTTACCTTATACCGACATTGCTTCTGATCAAAAAACGTTCTCTCTCTCTCTCTCTCTCTCTCTCTCTCTCTCTAGGTTACTCCAATATCGCAACTCATTTTCAGAATATTGTTAGTTCCGACTTTTATTTCTCTTATTTCTGACCTATTGTGTACCTAATAGGTTGATATTAGTGTTATGCGTTTACTGTCACTTCCACTTTATGAGGCGATTTGCCTCGCGGGCGCGTGACAGAGAGAGAGAGAGAGAGAGAGAGAGAGAGAGAGAGCAATGCGTAGTGACGGGAAAGAAAAGTAACGGAAAGAGAGCGGAAGAGGAAGGGGAGACAAATTACCCTACCCCTATTTCCCCTAACCTACCTACCCTACATTACCTTACCTTAACCCATACCTTACCCCCTCCTACCTTACCCAAGCACATTAAAAGCAAACACTCTTTTGTCCCATTCTTTTAACCACTAATGTCGGGCATTTTTGCCGCATAAACAATGATCCAGCCAAAATCCTGGACGTGTGATTCGACGCGACTAGTTTTATAACTTATATGGCTTTTACTTTTATTGTTATAGATTTCAGCTTCGTTGTCGGATACTTTCATATATTCAACCTTTTTCCGTGACGATTGTCTGCCCTTAGCGGCTGAATAACGGAGTGTGTCTGGTAGAAAAGAAATGAATTATAAATAACCCTATCATAAAAGGTAAAATAAATATTGCCTTTAACGCCGTCACAGCGAGATGTCTCCTCCTATGCTGAATACAGTCGTAGGCGGCAGCAAGAATTAAATGAAAGGTTATCATCCCACTGAGTGAAAACGTGCGTCAGGGAGACCTGGCAAAAATTACAAAACGTGATAAATGGCAGCTGCACGAATGGCGGTCTGTGTGGTTTGCTTGCATTACTCCTTGAAATCCCAATGATATTTTTGATAACGATGCAGCGATATTCAAGCGTGTTAGTAGGACTTTGATTTCACTTCATTACTTTGGAATTACACATGTGTAAAAGGATTATTGACCGAAACTTCTAGTTAATTCTTGCATTAGAGAGTGGGTTAAAAATAGTGGTGTTAGTGTGTGGTTAGTATGGTGAAGTGTGTAATGTCAGTACTACACGTTGTCCATCCTGTCGTGTCAGTATCTGCACCTTCACCATCACCATCATCATATCCCTGCAACTGTAAGTGCAATATGCCATATCATTACCCACCGTCATCATAAGCCTGTAAAAGTAACTGCAATATCCCATGTATTATCTTTTGCAGGATATTGCTAGAGAAAGTTTTAGTATGAAAATAATCACATACAAGTTTGGAATGAATGGGGATGCAGTGCCTGAAGAGAGTGATGCATGTGAAGGTCGAAGATTTTATATATATATATATATATATATATATATATATATATATATATATATATATATATATATATATGTATATATTATTATATAGCCTATGATTTCACCATCCTTTGTGTAATTCTAACGTACAGTATGCTGCATGTTTGATCACGTAGCGTGTTCTACCTCACTCCCCTCTTCTACCCTTATAGTAGAGTAAGTCGTTCTTTCTGTTGTTCAGAGCGGGATTGTCAACTCTTTGTCCCCCTATGGCTTCATTTGCGCGTCCTTCTTACAAGTTGTATCAAGCTTTGCCGGCCTCCTATATAATATGAGCTCAGTCTCTGCATTAATTGCCACTTAGATCTACTCCTCATATTGTTCACATCTCTGTCCTCCCCTGTACAGTTGTTATTTTTGTGAGTGCTCCCAGGAAGTCTCCAACCATCTAACTGCTGTGTGAGATTTGAGTATAAGTGTTATTGCATTTTTTTCTTGTACTGTATAGCATAAGGTGTTAATTCGTAAGGCCTAGTGAGGTTTTTGTGATTCATGTGTTTTAAGTGTCAGCCATTATCAGTGTTGCCATAACAGGTGCAGGAGGAAATTTCAGGAGAAAATTGCCAAAAAATTCAGTAGATACAGGTAAAAATTCGAGTAGACACACACCAGTATATATATGCACCATATTGGTACTTAACATATATATTTCTGGAATCAATTTAATGAAATTAAGGAGAAGCTTTTTATATATTTAATGTCTTATTACAATAGTTGGTGAAATATTACAAAACAAAATATAATTTTTCTTCACAAAATAAAAATTACAAAATCTTTCTTTTATATGCAAATCAACACGACTCAGGTGTTCCCTAGTATGAAAAATGAATATAATGAATATCGAGTAGCTTTCTTTTAACGACCGTAATTGACAGGTAATTCGGACATCTAGTTTTTTTTTTTTTTTTTTTTTTGCAAAAATGAACTGAGTTAAGATCAGTATAGGCCATCGTTTACTTTTAAAATATCCCCCAAAACATATTATGATCTATTAAAAACTTCTCATCTTTCAATTATGGCAAGGCACAACTGGGTACTTGTAAGATTTGCTGCACTAATGTCTATCTCCCTGCACCTCGTCTCAGTCCTCAGCGGCCACTATATTTACAAATTAAAAGCAATAGAAAAGCGCTGGATTCGATATTGGCAGAATTACTAACTAGTCAACCTTACAAACTTAACATCCAAATAAATCAACAAAATATTTTGAGCCTTTAGGCCATGATATATTAGGTCTCGTGGATGTGTGTTCCTCATTGTCTGCAACTCAACCCCGAGCGTTCAGTCTCATCGCCTTCCCTGTACACACCAACGTGTTTTATTACGAACGGGTGGCAGTCGGCAGTGGCACACGTACAGAGAACGTCACAACACCGGGCCATCCAGTCCTCCCTCACCCCTCCCCTGGGCCTCCCTCTCCCCCTCCCTCCCCCTCTCTCCCTCTCGCTCTCTCTCTCACTCTCTCTCATATTTAGCTTTTATGGATTTTTCAACTGCCGGGAAGCATAATTTCTGCCGATTTTCTGGAGAACCTTTCCAAAATTCAGTAGATTAGGAGCAATAATTCGGTATTTCTTGAGATCCATCAGAAATTCAGTAGATCTCACGATATTTCCGGTAGATCTGGCAACACTGGCCATTATTGATAATATTTTTGTATCTGCTTAATAATATATCTTACATTCACTGAGCATTATCCAGGTTTTCTCATTTTATCAAGGCTGACTTAGATAAATTTACTCTTGCAAATTTCGTGTGTTAATAGAGAAGCTATGTGCAGTTAACCATATATTTAACCTGTTTTTGCCATTACATTATCCTTATGAGTCCTGAATGTTTAGTTGTTAGTTTGAGCATTAAACTTTAACTTATAATTTTACCTTACTCTTTTGTTTTGAACCTGGAACTTTGCGGGACAGTTTTCTCTGTTCTGTAACAATATATATATATATATATATATATATATATATATATATATATATATATATATATATATATATATATATATATATATATATATATATATATATGTGTGTGTGTGTAAAAACAAGGTTGGGAACATATTTTGGCTAATGAAAGGACACACTATTAGCACACCGTTTAATCTCTGTTTATCTCGGCTGATGACTTGTTTCTACTCTGCCTAGCGGGTAACTAAATTCTACTTGTCACTGGGAGTCCCTTTCCGAAAACCTAAGACACAGTTTGGATTTCCAACCCTACACTTGTGGTGCACTTGGGTCGTGAGACATACCCGCCACACCACCGAGTCACCGTAGCTTCATCACATCCGTATTTCACTCATACATGCAGTGCTATTACTCTGACTTCCTCTGTCTGTCCATCCATCCTGTCACTCCACCACATCCTGTCAGTTCACAAATCATGCCTTCCCAGCTCTCATCTTCCCTCATCTTCCTTCCATTATTCCTACTCCCTTCGTTATTCCTTCTCTCTCCCTTTCTTCCTTCACTCCCTCTCATCCATTCTTCCTTCTTCCCCTTTTTACTCTACTTTTCCTCCTCCTCCTCCGTCTCCAGCTTCGAATTGTCCCTTGGCACCCTGGAACCTAAACTTCCGCCTAAAAGTTTACAGGAAAAAAAACATGGTTGGGGGGGAGGGAAGTTCAGAGTGAAGGACTTGTCTTCCGAAATTAAGTTCAGGTTATTGCCATAAGACTGCTGGACTTTTAATGAACTGCATCATATCTGTGAAGCGGATCTTTACAATTAAATGAGAAATTTGGCAAATTTTAGATAATACATTTTCTTCTTTTGCCCAGATGGATACCCTGTTTACATCAGCCACATTTTCTAATTGTATTGTCTGGTCCCATTCCTTCCAAAATATACGGGAAAAATGTAAGACTATTATTTGGAAATTACATATCTATGGGGATGTGTCGAAAATTCTTTGAAATTACGAATGTATTCGATAGGTTAGGCTGGGTTAATGTAGGTTTAATCAGAGGGAGGTAAGGTGTCATCAAATACTTATTCTTTTCATTTGTATGAAAAGAAAATTCCTATGTCAATAAATCACTACAATATATTCGTTAAATCGGGAAAGGTAACTGATGCAATATTGGCCTCTCTGTGTTTTCTCGAGCTGTCAGCATGAAAAACCTAATCACATAGATAAGTGTGTAAGATGGAAATGTGGACTGGGAGGGCTGGGGAGCTTCTTGCATACTCTTTTTCATCTTAAATGGTTCTAAAACTAAGAAGTCTTCGTTTTCAATGCTGATATGTAATGGATTAACGATAGAATATGATGCAAATCATGATGAGAGTGTTAAGGAAGGTTTTAGAGAAATATCATTGTCTGATTTTGCCATCAGAGTTGCGCGAAATAATCCACAAAGGATGAAATTATCGGCCGAGTTAAGGTGAGTGAATTACAGTTTGAGTTTACGTAGGACAGGTGAGGTGCGAACAGTTGGATGACATAATGGGGAGGGGGAGGGGGATGATTCTGGCTGGCTGGATTTGTTGGTCAATTGGTAGAGTACCTTGACTGGTATTACTGGAAAGAATGTGCTGAGCTAAATATTGATCCCTGGAAGTCATAGTCTTCTATGTAAATGAGGAATCCGTCACTCGTAAAGTGAGCGTTATAGAGCAAAAGAAGTGGATAAATTCTTATGAATTTACAAACACACACACAAAGAGAGAGAGAGAGAGAGAGACAGAGAGAGAGAGAGACGTCATCGAAACGACATAGTTAAATCTCCAAAATGTGCATCTGAATCAGTACATAATATTAGATCAGATACACGACCGTATCTTTCCCGAAAGAGTAAAAATGTAATAGCCATATTCCTCCTTCCCCATGCTGGCAAAGTATGGATGGGGAAGGGAGTGACCGTAGGAACAGTGATGCAGTTATAAGTTGGAATGTTCTGACTACGAGTATGTCTGTATGTTCCGGGCCTGTTTGTCATCGGCAGAACCGACTGAGAACAAACATGTGCAAAGAATATGAGCAATCTATTAACACCCAGTTTGGAATGTACGCCACGGCCTGTGCTCAAGCCCTGGACTCGGGGCTCATGTATCACGATACTAATACACTGGACCACCCAGTCATCGCAGTTCCAAGCCACACTTACTCATATTGCAGTCTTCTCTATCACACTGAAGGGTGAAAGGGAGCCATTTTTGAAGGCTGGTAACAAACAAAAAGAACTGACATAGAACAAAGATGTAGGCACGTATAAAGAGAAAAAGCTGGGGAGAGAGAGTGTGCATCCCATTTTGACGGAACTGCTTAACTGAACCTTAGGAAGATAAAGAAATTGCTTTGTTTATGTCCGAATTTACATTTCCTCTGAAAGAGAAAAGAGACGTCTCTTGCTCCAGGCTTTTTCTACACTACCTACACTAATCCTAGACTGGATGTTTTATTTGGAAATTGGTATTTCATGAAGAAATTAACCTTGATTATTTGCAAAGAGACCGAGTTTTCAGGTGCAAAAGGTGTGTGTTTGTGTGTGTGTGTGTGTGTGTGTGTGTGTGTGTGTGTGTGTGTGTGTGTGTAGTCCCAGTTCATATGTGACCTAAATATTCAGGCACAATTACAGTCATTCTTCCTGACTGTCCTTTATTCCCCTGGCAGAGATGCCGCCTCTAGCTGGATATGAATGTGGGTCTGAGAGTATTTACATACGCATATACACAGTATAGTCTAGTTCTGAAATTAAGTGCGTTAGAAGACACACACTTATTAACTCATACGTCTCATGTAAATTAGTTGCGAGAAGGATGTGAAGAAAAGTTGATGATCATGGTGAGAATGATGGTGATGATGATAAAGACGACAGAGTGTGTAAATAATGAAAAAATAAATAAATAGAAACAAAAACAGTTTATAAACAATGTGTGTGTGGCATCATGTAAAGGTAGGCAACCTTGAGGGTATCACTAAATTACCTGACCATGGCATCTTTACCAGTTGCTAATAAGCTTTGCAATTTAATATGAAACATGGATGCCACTAACTCCTCTTGCCTATATAATCAAGCCGCGTTGAAATGAGCAATGAAATGCTTCGTCTCCAGTTTTCTTAGAAGTTAGTTAAGGTTATAGTTGCACTGGAGGTGACACATGACGTTAATATCACTACGACTTCCACTGAGTTTTGCCTCACAAGGTAAACGAATTGCTGAAAAGAATTATTTGTCCATCTTGTAATTTATCTAAATTTATCACAACGAGAATGAACTTTTCAAATCATGTTATCTCCAGGCACTTTAATTAAGATTAGAAGAAAGTCTTCAAAAGGGAAATAGCTAGTCATAGCCATCAGAACCCCTTCACAGGTAGGACTCTCCTCTCCTGTATGAAATCGTCTGGCGGTATCAGGAATAACATTATAAATGCGTCATTATGCGAAAGGGGCTGAACCTTCCTCCTAGGTTTATTGTGCACCATAAAAGTACAGTCTCCTCATGTTTTGCGTTTATGAGAAAGCTTCAACCTTCAAGCAATGTGTCAGTGCAGTGTTTGTTCATATTGGCTCACAGGGAAGTGAGCATGGAAGTGAAAAAGTTACTACATGATACCAACTCTAACGTATGGAAGTGAAGCTTGGACGTTGTTGGTAGGACACAAGTCAAGAGTGAAAGGAGTGGAAATGAGTTATTTGAGAGGAGCCTGTGGAGTCACATGGAGAGACAGGCTGACGAATGAGGATATAAAGGAGCATTGTGGTGTGGATGTGGATGTGATAGGAAGTGTTATGAGGAACACACTGAGGTGGTTTGGCCATGTGGAGAGGATGGAGGGTAAAAGACTGACGAAGAGAGTGTATGTAAGTGAGGTGGAGGGGGTAAGAGGGAGGGGGAGACCGAGGATGAGACGGAGGGATGGGGTGGAGAGGTATTTGAGAGAGGGGGGTGTGAGTTGGGAGCAGGGCAGTGAAATGGCGGGGGACAGGACGACGTGGAGGCGATTTGTTTGTGGCCACCCCAACGGGATTGAGGCGTCTGGCAATAGATAGATAGATAGATAGTCCTCCTTACAGGAAGCATACTATGCAATGCGGGTAACAGAGAGTTTGCTACAAAAAGCATCAGGATTTATAGGCATTGCTTGAAACTTGGAAATTACCTGTAAACACAGAACTGGGAGACATGGGATGGGTGGAGGGAAGGGAAACTTTTTTTTTTTTTTTTGGGGGGGGGGTAACTTTGGGCATACGCTTCTCAGCCTGTTCCCAAGGGCAAGCAATCCTACGTACTATACTCCTCCACATGTCACCATTTCGTCACTTTCGCCCACCGTCCATATCAAATACATGCCTGAGCAGTCACATATTTTTTTTTTTATAATAAATAACAGAACGGAGGAAGGAAAAACAAATGGGTAAAAAAAAATAATCCATACACCAGATTACTGGTGTCCTCTGTTCATAAAATATCTGTAACAGTTAGATTTGAACAGTTGTGGGTTGAAATTTGGAGGAAAACAACTCTGGGGAAGCGAGTTCCAGAGAGATGCAGTTCGGGGAATAAAAGAATTCTGATAGGCAGAAGTTCTGCAGTATGGATGAGTGACATTCCAGTCATGAGCGCTACCAGATGCCCGTGTAGCACGAGGGAAGGCATGGACGCAACTTCGTCTGAGCATTTGCCAAAAAAATATCTGTAAAATAATGCAAGGGAGGCAACATTCCTTCTTACTTGCAGGGGAGGTAGTTTATATGTAATGGCAGGGTTGTTAATGATTCTAACAGCTTTATTCTGAATTTTGTCTAGTTGTCTTAATGCAACCTCTCCACAACCATTCCACAAGGGTGAGCAATATTCAAGCTGAGAGCGCACATGACTCTTATAAATTATAGCTAACTGCTCATCGGCGAAGAAGTTACGGACTCTGCACAATAATCCAAGTTTCTTTGAGACGGTTTTAGCAAGTGATCTGACATGAGAGGTCCAGCTGAGGGCACTGTTAAGTGAGACACCAAGAATTTCAAAACTTTTGGAGATGGGAATATTAGTAGCACTGAAGGTAATGTACGAATCTGGCAATATCTGTCTATTAGTAAACTGTATATATTTAGTTTTACTAGCATTAAAAGAGACAAGGTTGTTTGTCCTCATTCACTGATTGTAGATAGATCTTGATTTATGGAGATGGCTGTACTGAACTGAGAGGTAGAGATATTAGACTTTGTAAATGGATGTCTGAGTGTGAATGAACTATGTAGTGTTGAGTCATCTGCATATGAGTGAATGGGATTGTGAGTGACAGATAAGAGATCATTAATATGAACCAGAAATAGGGTTGGCGCCAGAACTGATCCCTGCGGCACGCCGGCGTTAATTGAGTGGAAATTCGAATATACATCATCTACTTTTACTCTTATTTTCCTGTCACTAAGATCAGAAGAAATCAAAGGAACAAAAGACGTTAGTCCATAGCAAGGGAGTTTGGACAGCAGGGAACGGTGCCATACTCTGTCGAAAGCTTTAGAGATATCAAGAGCTACTGCATGAGTTTCTCCAAAAAATCAATTGATTGATGGATGGTATGAGTTAAGAGATTGAGTATGTCAATGGTGGATCTTTCTTGGCGAAAACCGTATTGTCTATCACTAATTAAGTTGTTGGATTCAAGATGTTTAACAATATGCTTATTAATTAAAGTTTCAAATACCTTACCAAGAGAAGATGTAACAGCTATTGGTCTGTAATTGGAGGGGTCAGACGAACTTCCTTTCTTCGGAACTGGGTGGATATTGGCTTCTTTCCATGAATTTGGGAATAAAGAAGTACGTATGCATAGTCTAAATAATTTAGCTAGGACAGAGGCAAGTTCAGGGGAACACTTTTTCAAAACAATTGGAGGAATTCCATCTGGGCCTGGAGCTTTGTTGGTAGGGTATTGGTATTAGAAGGGGTATTTTTACGACAAGTCGGCAGGGAGTCTGGTAGATCAGCAAAGGCTGCTTAAACGAAAATCAGATCCTTAAACGGTTCCCTGCCCCGGCCGGGATGCGAATCCGATTCGTTAGAACTGCAGACCAGCTCTCCACTGACTCCTGCCACTGTTCTGCAAAATGACATGTTAAATAATTTGCTGTACATCGAAATGGTCCTCGTTAATAACATGTGGGATACAATACCGGGTTGCTGGTTGATGAAAAGATATGATTATGTTGTGTGCGAATATATATATGATATATCGTGAGAAAAAGAATACTAATCCAGAAATAAATACAATTCCGGAAATAAAT
Organism: Coenobita brevimanus; assembly: GCF_032717465.1. NCBI lineage: Eukaryota > Metazoa > Arthropoda > Malacostraca > Decapoda > Coenobitidae > Coenobita > Coenobita brevimanus. The sequence continues at coordinate 8,871,530 of NC_137062.1, read as the reverse complement.
ACAATATTGTTGACAAAATAGATACCTGTTGCCCCGTACAGACATGCTGAAAATAAATACATTTATGGCGGTAACTCTGCATTGTTAGCGCTGCGACGGGGGAATGATTTCGTGTTCCTGCATAGTACTTGTATCTGTCCTCGAAGGGAGAGTGACTGCTAGAAGTCACCTTTCCTCATGCTGGCCGAGTAAGAATAACGAAAGTGGATAATCAGACTCGGTATCACCATCAGTCCTAGGAAGGATAATGACTGCCAGTTTACCCTTCATTATGCTGGTCAAGTACGAATATTGAAAGGGCGTTGTCCGACTCTATATTTACACCAGTTTTCGGAGAGTGGGTGATATCGGTAGCCAGAATTAAAAATATACATCATCAGATTCATACGTTTGTCGCATAACTATCTATCTATCTATTGCCAGACGCCATAATCCCGTAAGGGGTGGCCATTTGACTTTGAGTTATTTGTTTTACGGGGAGGGGCACTAACCCTCCACCAACCCACTTGTTGACACGTAGGGAGCACGAATGGTTTGGTTATATGGTTACCACCCGGCGTTGTAAATGGTTTCTTGGCTTACAGGAAACCATTTGGCTTGTCACTCAATGTAAAGCCACCTGTAAAGGAAAGAAAAGCAATAAGAAGTGACAGGAAAGAGAGGACTGATAGGAAGAGAGGAAGGCAAGCACGGAAAAAGAATGATAAAGGCTAAGGAAGAAGTAGGCAGCACTACATCAAGTGAGTGGACAGAACAAAATTATATTCACTACCAATAATTCCTCCAGGTTCCTTCTAACTTGATTTTCACCAGTTTCCACTTCAAAACTCAGGATTAATTCCATAAAACGTATTTGTTTACAGTATCAGTCAAAGTCACCATATTTGTTCTCACATGCATTACATATGTAAACAACTGTACACACTTTCATGTTTCGGTAAAGAAGGGTTTACCGGTACTTTATTTTCCCATTTTCCTATATTATTCTTCTTCTCTTTCTGTGTTTTTTTTTTTTTTTTCCCGCAATGCTTTAGTTTCATTTATAATTAAAAAGTCTGTTCTGCTTCAATATAGATTTTTGGTATTTTTTGTTCCTCATAACATATACCTTTTCTCAGTATTTGTTGTTGTTGTTGCATAACACCGATCTGTTAGTGCCAGAACACCTGTTGCCACAGGTGAGCAGCCACCTGTGTGGTGGCGTCCTACATATACAATACAGTACACACACGCCGTGTCGGGAACCCACACCCATTTATGGCATACACCATCTCACCAGGGTCGGACCAGGGTCCTTTCCACGGCCTGTTGCAGGGAACTATAAGGAAGTTTGGCTCCCGGGTGGACGCCACACCTGCTTCACCCTTGGTTCACAGAACCTTCTTGTACAGGCTCACCTTGAGCACCATTTTTCTCTTTTTTTTTTTTTTTTTTTATTCCCCACTACTAAATTGCAGGATCACATTACAGTATCACCATAACTTCATATTATTTCCTGTCATAATAGGCACACCTATAGCGAGATGTTTATCCATCTGTTTATCTGTCTACAGTATAGACAGACAGACACACAAATAGAGAGAGAGAGAGAGAGAGAGCACACCATTCCAAGTCACCGTCCAACATCACATCTCACTATAAGCATTAACCGATGGTACAATACCTGGAGCTGCTGCATCTGATACTTGTGTACTTGTCCTCTTTACATTGGCGAAACATTCCCAGCCCTTACATACAGTTATCTATTAATATAATTTTACATCACTACTGGACGTTTCGCAACTGAAGGAAATTGGTTCTATATCCTGACCTATGGGAGGTGTGGGAAAAGGGCACCTTCATGTGTTAGCACTGATATAACCGGGTGGAGGAACCTCTCGGTTATACAAATGTCTCTCAGCGACTTGCCTATCACTCGAGAGGAATAATGGACTTCAGTAGAAGGGTCTCTGGTCCACCTAGTTCATGCTTCAGATGAACCTGGGGCCACGACAGCAGAGACAGTAAATACGAGAGGTGTTCACGAAAATGAATAAATTTTTCTTGAGAGTTAAAAGATGCTATGGTTAATGACGGAAGGTACAAAGGTGAGACATGAAGGATGTCAAGGTGAGCAAGTATGCCAAGGGTAAAATCAAAGAAACATGTGTCGCTGTCGTATAATTTCTGACAGCATTTGTGATGTGAATATGTCTTTTGAGTGGATACCGTAACCAAGTACTCCAACCCATTCAGTATGATGACGTGTTTACTCATTTTCCTCTCAACTCCCAGATATTTGTGAACATAATTGTAAATATCTGTTACTGAAGGACCCATTGACGGCTTATCAACCTGTCGAATTAAATAATGCTGTCCTTAGCTAAATAAAATTGTCAAAGGACGGCAAGAATGAAATAAAAAATACTATAACTGAATTCAGTAAGTTGACTACCAAAGCTGCGTCTCAATATTACCATGAGCTCAGTACAGTAAAGTGGTTCATCATGATCATCACGATCATCATCATCATCATCATCATCATCATCATAAAATATCTTACAACTATCAATCCAGTTCGGATTCAGAAACAGGAGGGGCAAAGCACAAAACTACCAGATGCTGAAATTAGTGTTCAGTGAAACAGGCCACATTTCTACCGCTTTCTCACTGAAGCGTTCAGTATTGTCCCCATAAAAGTTATTGTTTTACAGTTCTAGTAGGAAACAAAGATTAAGTAATACAGAAGCTTTCTGGTTGGCTTAGAAGGCTAACTGGCACTTTTCTTTAGTCATTTATTACACACATTAAGCCTATCATCCTCTTCTGTCATATACACGAGTACTTACCCATTAGTGATAAATTTGGTAAAAAAATCCATAAAAGGTGGTATTATCATGCTATGTGTAGGAATATCCTGGTAAAGAAGAGGTGCTTCGGAACCTTCTTAGCCACGATTATTATCTCTGAGGTAACACTTTTCTGAACCTGTTGTACCACTATATACCGATGTGTCCTGAGCTGATCTACACCATTCACTCACGGTCTATCCACATCTCGGCCACTATCATACTCTTGTCTTCTTTTTCAGTGTCATAGCCTCATTTACATCCCTCTGCGTCTTCCTTTTCCTCATCTCCATCCTTCCACTCATTCAATACTCCTTTACCACTCTTTTTGCTACGACTCCACCGCTTCTCCTATGTCCCCTCTTCCGCAGCCTTTTGGCATATTTACTTGTTATCAATAGTTAAAACCGCCTCAAAGAAACTTGGATTATTGTACAGTCATTAACTTCTTCACTGACGAATAGTTAGCTATAATTTATAAGTCATGTGCGCTCTCAGTTTGAATATTGCTCACCCTTGTGGAATGGATGTGGAGAGGTTGCATTAAAACAACTAGACAAAATTCAGAACAAAGTTGTTAAAATGATAAACAACCCTGCCATTACAAATATACTACCTCCCCTACAAGTAAGAAGGAATGTTGCCACCCTTGCATTATATTACAGATATTTTTTTGGCAAATGCTCAGGCGAAGTTGTGTCCATGGTGCCACCTCTCCATGCCTTCCCTCGTGCTACACGGGCATCTGGCAGCGCTCATGACTGGAATGTCAGTCAGCCATATTGCAGAACTTCTGCCAATCAGAATTCTTTCATTCCCCGAACTGCATCTCTTTGGAACCCGCTTCCCCAGAGTTGTTTCCCTCTAAACTTCAACCTACAGCTGTTCAGGTCTAACTGTTACAGATATTTTACGAACAGAGGACACCAGTAATCTGGTGTATGGATTATTATTTTAATTATTCAATTGTTTTTTCCTTCCTCTGTTCTGTTATAAAAAAAAAAAAAGTGTAAGTGGTGGCAACCATCACTTTATGTAGTGCGTCCTATTTCTTCCTTCACCCTTATCATTGTATTTCTGTGTCTGCCCTCCTTTCTTCGTACTTCTCCCTTTCCATCCTGTTACAGCGTTTATTATTACCCTTCTCTCCACATCAGGTGACTACAATGAGTGGTAACCATATACCCATATCATGGGGTGAAGTGGACCTTACTGTGGTGCCCCTGTTCACTGGGTGGAGAGACACAAATGCAGCATCCACCAAGAAACCCAGCCTCCACAATTTTCCTTGTGCCTCACCCTGGCAAGGCGCTGGCTACAGCAAGGGAATAGCACGGCAAGGGTGATAACTTACTTGTGGTTGAAGGGTTTGCTCTGACAGACAAACTGGAGCTGTTCAACAGCAACAATATATTACCATTCTACTTCCTGATCACAAACCACTTCGCTTCCCCACAAGCTTCCCGTCAAAGATATTCCCACATCACTCCACTACTTCCTCCATTATTTCTCTTTTCTACCATTACCAACACCAGCATCTCTCCACCACACCATCTTATCCTCCTCCACCTCTCCACCATATTCCCTGTATCACCCCCACAGGGCCATTCCTCTGCCCAGCACCCAGCGGAACCCTTCTCATAGCTTTATGACCCATTTTAACTCAGTGTGCATAATTGGACTAGTGCAACCTCCCACACCTTTCTGTGTGTGTGTGTGTGTGTGTGTGTGTGTGTGTGTGTGTGTGTGTGTGTCCTTATCACACACTGAAGTGGTTATTGGATGCTGTTTTTAGTGTTTAAACGGCGAGAAATATACCTCCCAAAGCTGAATTAATTTGCCAGGTGGAAGCAACAGCACAATTGTTTAAGATCATTGTACTGAATGGAATATTGGAGAAGCTTTATAACTAGACGAGGGGAGGCCATTCCTAGGAAAAAGCTAACCATCTGGTGCTAAGAACAAAAGAAATAAGTCTTATCGCGTTCCTGATGACTCTAGTTATGAAGGTCCTCTTGTACTGAAAGGGTAAGTAACAAACTTCATATTGTTGCCACCCACAGATGAATTTTGAAAGCTCCTGAAAGCCCTGTGGGAGTATAATTGTTATAAACGATCTCTACATGTTCTCTTCGATGATGGCACTGTAGTCGCTCCTTTCACTTGACGGAACTGGACCACTAACGCAGCTTGAGTGTTGTCCTGGCTGCATGAAATTCGTTGAGCTTTAATTTGGAGTAGGAATAAGTCTCCTTGGTTAATAGTCAAGGCAACCCTTCCATTTCAGTATGCCTGAACATTAAAGGTTCGGATCTTCTTTAGGAGAGCGTCATATCAACAAGGACAATGTCACTCCATAAGCAAATATATCCGCGCTCGCGATGCAAAAGATCGGAGACTGACTCACTAGAAGCATCTGTGTGTGTGTGTGTGTGTGTGTGTGTGTGTGTGTGTGTGTGTGTGTGAAAATAACTCTGACTTTAACCGAACTTGGAGCGTTTGCTGTTCATGAAAGAGGATGACTTAATGTTTTAGGAAATGCTAGATATTATTTCAAGGTTACAGAGAATTGTTTCTCCTGGTAAGATTACTTTAACAGTTTTTGTCCAGTTTGGACAAAAGATAGTGGAAGGATTGAGAATAAAGGAAGAACAACGGAAGTCGATACACTCTCTGAGAACATCAGTCAAAATCCAAAGTTACAGTCAGTGTCAAAATTCAGTGTCTTGTGTGGGAACAAAATGACAAAACGATTCTGACCTGATTTAAACACACTTGGTGGAAGGGTTGGGGATCAGCAACGGAGTTAACCTGTTGATTTTGAGCACGATGGTCCAGTGTTAAAGGCCAAATGGCGAGATTAGATTAAACAATTGTTATCCTAATTAAATCGAACTTTGTGGCAGGGTTCAAGTGGAACAAGAAGAAAAAAGATTCGGTCTTGAGAAAATTCATTCAAATGAAAAGTTTACAGAGATAGGTCAATTGTCAAAGTTAGAGGACACAGTCAGCTCAGACAGATCTGATCCGATTTGAATCAAAATTGTTGGAAATGTTAGAAGTTAAACAAACAGTGGCGTAATTTGATTTTAAGAGTTATCGATCAGAAGTCAAGGTCACCTGGCAGAGTAAAAATTTCAGTCCATAACCTGGATCGATTGGTGGGAACAGGTACTGTAAACCCTGAGAAGTTTTTCTTGTTGTGTATTATTGTTTATTGCAGACTAAGTCATTCAACTTATAAAGGATCTCCAGAAGTAAAGGAATAATTGAAAGTAATGGCAAACTCCTCGAGTCATTACTGAGCTGCATATAATGAATTGCCAACAGCGAAACGTATAGTACAGAAGACGTCATCATAGTAAAGGAGCATACGGAAAGCAAAAAAGTTAATAAAATAATAGATGCAAAATGTTCAAGGAAGAGAAGAGAGACAATAAAAAAAAGGGGGGAGGGGGAGAGGGAGAGGGAGCTTAACCTAATGGAGACATTGCCGCATCGATGGTGGTAAGCGAGGGTAGAGAAATGAATCATTTATAAAAGTGAAAATAAAAGAAAAATGTGAAAGAAAGCATAAAAAAAATATAGTCCAGGGCGTCTCTTATCACAGCGTCGTATACCCCACGGTAATGTCACACCCAGATTAATTACCAATCTTAACCTCGTTTTTCAAAAGTAAATTCCGGCGTTATCTCCCTGATATTAACATTCAGTGGAGATAATGACGCTTCTGTAATGGCTGGCGTATAAAAACTATCCTTAATTACCATGGTCATAAAGGAACTGCCAATAAATTATTTCCAACACACGACCTTATTTTCCACAAGGGTACACTGGCGCTGACGCTGCCTGATTAACTCCTGCATACATTTTAAACACGTATATTAATGTCGAAAAAAAAAAATGCTTGAGAGTGCCAAAAATATCCCTTCCAAAGAAACGTAAACAAAAGTAAACTTAGAGAGAGAGAGAGAGAGAGTGAGTGAGTTAAAGGGTCATTTTTCACCTTCACATCGCCTCTAATACACTGGAGGCCTGTGTGTGTTCAGTCAGGCCTCTTGATATTTACGTCCGCCATAGAACTTACTATGGACTGAACTCATTTTATTATTATAAAATTATGAATATTATAATCATTTGTTATTATTATTATTATTATTATTATTACTACTCACACCTATTTCTGTGTGTCCTGTGCAATCAGTGCCAATACAGTGTTTGTTCCTCACTATCACGAACTGACTTAATCACCCACTCCTTGAGTTACTGAATCAACTTAAAGAATGTTATCCAGGACTTATGGGAGTGTGTTAGGTAAGCGAATCTCTACACAGTGGTAGACCTCCATCTGCTCCAGGTTCCAGACAAGATGGAACTCCCAAGGAAACGGCCTCACGGTGTTCTGGGCCAAAGCTGTAATGTACGCATATATATATATATATATATACATAAATATAGATATCTAGAAATGAAAATGGGGAACGAATGATAGCGATGTGTGTTGAGCGAGAGATGGTGATTGGGAATACGCTGTTTGAGAAGAAAGATATTTATAAGTATACATGGGTGAGACAGGAGGGTGGAAGGGTTGTTGATAGAGCTTTGATGGACTATGTGGTTGTGTCTAGGAATGTAATAGGAAGATTGTTGGACGTGAGAGTTCTGAGAGGGTAGGGTGGCGGTATGTCTGACCACTACTTGGTGGAGGGAAAGTTAAGAGTAGGTAAGAGATGGGTGAGAGCTAGGAGGGTTAGGTGTGGCAGGGAGGTTTTGAAAGTGAGTGAGTTGGATAAAAGAGAGAAAAAGATAGAGTATCAGGAGAAATTGAAAGATGAGTGGAACGCAGTGAAAGATCGGGAAAATTGCAGCGTGGAGGAGGAATGGCAGTTGTTTAAGAGTGCTGTGGTGGGGCATTCTGAAGAGGTGTGTGGTGTGAGATGTGTGGGTGGTGGTGTAAGAAAAGGAAGTGAATGGTGGTGCGAGGAAGTAAGTATGGCTGTGGCTGAGAAGAGACGTGCATATGAAGTGTGGCTGCAGAGGAAGGATGAGATGTCATATGAAAGGTATAAGGAAAAGAGGAATAGAGCGAGAAGGGCTGTGCGTGATGCTAAAGTGGCAGCAGATGAGAGGTGGGGTAGGCGGCTGACAGAGAATTTTCAACAGAATAAGAAAATGTTTTGGAAGGAGGTGAAAATGGTGCGAAAGGGAGAGTCTGGGAAGGAAGAACGAGTAAAAGCAGAGGATGGAAGGATGTTAATTGAGATGGATGCGGTAAGGAAGAGATGGACAGAGTATTTTGAAAGACTGTTAAATGTAGAGGAGGAAAGGGTGGCTGAGATTGTGGTGGATGGAAGGGTGCAAGGAATAAATGTGTTGGGAGAGTTGAATGATTCTTTGATCACGAAGGAGGAAGTGGAGAAGGCAGTAAAGGAGATGAAAACGGAAAGCTGCAGGTATGGATGGGTGTGCTGTGGAATGCCTGAAGGGTGGTGGAGTGACTATTGTTGACTGGTTAGTAAGATTGTTGAATGTGTGCTTTGAGAAAGGTATGGTGCCAATTGACTGGGCAAGTGCTTGTGTGGTCCCGTTGTATAAAGGCAAGGGTGATAAGCATGAATGTACTAGCTTTAGGGGCATAAGTCTATTGAGTGTTGTAGGTAAGGTGTATGGTAGAGTGTTAATTATGAGAGTTAGAGAGGGTACAGAGGGAGTGATTGGTGATGAGCAGTGTGGCTTTAGGAGAGGGAGGGGATGCATTGATCAGGTGTTTGCTGTGAGGACAAGTGTGTGAAAAGTATTTAGCGAAAGGCAAGGATGTGTTTTGGGCATTTATGGATTTAGAGAAAGCGTATGATAGAATTGATAGGGAGGCTTTGTGGACTGTTTTAAGATTGTATGGACTTGATGGTAGGTTACTAAAAGGGGTGAAAAGTTTTTATGTAAATAGTAGAGCGTGTGTAAGAGTGGGAAATGCTGTGAGTGATTGGTTTCCCGTGAGAGTGGGGCTGCGACAGGGATGTGTGATGTCGCCTTGGTTGTTTAATATTTACATGGATGGTGTTGTAAGGGAGATGAATGCAAGAGTTTTAGGTGGAGGTCTGAGTCTAGTGAATGTTGATGGTGGAGAGTGGAATCTGAAGTAGCTGCTGTTTGCAGATGATACTGCACTGGTGACTGATTCAGAGGAGAAATTGAGACAGTTGGTAGAGGAGTTTGGAAGGGTGTGTGAAAGGAGGAAATTGAAAGTAAATGAGAATAAGAGTAAAGTGATGAAGTGTACGAGGTTGATAGATGGTAGGGGGATGAATATAGTTTTGAATGGTGAGTTGCTTGAGAAGGTAGATTGTTTTAAATATTTAGGGTCACATGTTGCTGTGGATGGAAGAATAGATGCAGAAGTGAAGTTTAGAATAAATGAAGTAGGAAAGGTGCTGGGAGGAATGAAAAAAAGTGTTTAAATGTCGTTTGCCTAGAATGGATGTAAAGAGAAGGTTGTATGAGGGTGTTGTGGTACCGACTGCGTTATATGGGGCTGAAACATGGAATATGGGTGTAGCAGAGAGGAAAAGTTTGAATGTAATGGAGATGAGGTGTCTGAGGAGTATGTGTGGAGTGACGCGTATGGATCGGGTGTGAAATGATGAAGTGCGAAGGAGAACTGGAGTTGTTCGGGAGATGGCTGGTAGAGTTGAGCAGAGGGTGTTGCGATGGTTTGGGCATATGGAGAGAATGGATAATGAGCGATTGGTGAAAAAGATAACTAGATCTGATGTGAGAGGTGTAAGGCTGAGAGGAAGACCACGAATAGGATGGATGGACAGTGTGAAGAGAGCACTGGATGCGAGAGGGATGTCTGTTGAGCAAGGAAGAGTGGCTCTGCGTGACAGAAATAAATGGAGAGAAATTGTGAATGAATAAGTGATGACGCAGCCCTGAGGGGATATTCTCCCGCATTTGGTCCGATCAGCTAGTCAGGTGAGGTGCGGGTAAGGGGATGGGTCTGTTATGATGTGGCAGGGGTAAACCAGTTCTGCTGTCGGGCCCTGCTGCGGATGTCACTGATTGCATTGCGCAGTTGACCCTTGTGCGGTGTGGTGCGGTGAGGATCTGTCCGTTCTCCCCTTTAGGGCTAAGATGCGAATGAATGTGTTTGATTGGATGAGTAAATGGGGAGTGTGTCGTCCTGTCTCAGCTACCTCCCTTTCCTTGGGGGAAGCAGCCTAGGTATATAGATAGATAGATAGATATTGTTACATGGCTGGCAATGAGACACGACACGGCTCACCCGACTATCCACCCATGACTGTTTGAAACCCGCCTTTCCCACCTCCACTCGCTACCTCAGAATGCCTTTGGAACACAGACAGAAGTCACTGAACGACTGGACCATGCTACAGCACAATGTTGCAATGACGTCAGATGTTGAGGGTCCAGAACTTCGGGGGTTCAGATTCATTTGAATTCTGATCAGGTTTGTAGAGGAAGCTGGTGAGGAGGGAGTGAACAGAACTACCTTGGAGTGGGACAAGGGAGGAGGTGACGGGGGTTGGTCGTTGGTCGGTGGAGCCGGCTTGTAGTTTTACACCTGTATATATCTGTATTTGTGATATTATCTTCTGACCCATATAGCAGAATTATGTATATTTCTATGTTGTTACTATGATTAGGTTTTTCATTATTCGGTGTGCAAGGTGGTTCATGCTCTATTGTGGTAAATTGTTTTGGTGAATGTAAATACAAGTTTTAGGGAATGCGGAATTTTAAACTATCTACCTTACTCCACACTAAGCAAATCCATTCAAGAAGACTATTTCTAACATACATGGTAATACATGAGAATCATGAGTCATAGAAGTATGATACAAGGAAACCTCAATGACGGGGAAGAAAAGGATTACAAACCATTCATGACACCAAATTCCAAATCTTGCGGGTTCCGTTACTCACCATGTTCGGGATCAGCTGGTGTCACTGCCCAGAACTAAAGTTGCGTGACTAATATATATAAATATAAATCTGTCTATCTATCTATATCTATATCTATCTATCTATCTATATCTATCTATATCTATATCTATCTGTCTATATCTATCTATCTATCTATCTAACTATATATATATATATATATATATACAATCGAAGGTAGACTCTCACTCAAGCCGGGTGTAAGACAGGGCGGCACCCTCTGATGGTAATCACCCACAGAGGAGGTGTGGGAGTGGGAGGACGATCCCCGGTGGTCCTAGACAAAGCCATTATGCATGGTCATAATTTTAAACTTAAGAACACAAAATATCACACATGGTAGACCTTCCTCAAGGCCAGGTTTTTGGGAAAGTAGAGATCCCTAAAGGTAGAGGAGAGTGGGGAGAGTAGCCCCAATGGCCTCGGTTATGCCGTTATGCACGGCAATGGTTTTTCATCTACGAACGAGAAACTTTGCATAATGGTAGACTTTCACTAGGGTCAGAATTTACGTTTTATGAGACATCTGAGGGTCGGGGGTTCGTGTCCAGGGGTCCCAGCGAAAGCCATTACTCACCACCACAGTTGTTAACCTAAGAACACGGAATTGGGCAGAGGTTTAGATCTACACTAATTCTATCAGGATTTTATCTGGATAGTGCATACATGGATGAGAGAGAGAGAGAGAGAGAGAGAGAGAGAGAGAGAGAGAGAGAGAGAGAGAGAGAGAGAGAGAGAGAGAGAGAGGACCTAAGAGAAACCAGTCAATCACGGCTGAGAAGAGAATAGGTCGAAGTTAGGGTTATCTGGAACAGTACATACACTGTCGCCATAAGCTGTGAATCATGCCATCTGTATTCAGGAATAACATGATGGTATTTTAGAGGCACAGCTAAACACCATCATTCCACCAGTGTGTTAATCAACCAAATCAAACATTTTATATCTGACTATTCTCTTAACCCCTTAACCGCGGGTATTGTTTTGGTCTGACTGTCCTCTCCCGCGGGGGTTTCAGCCAAATGTAAACAAACCTTTAAACCTTAATAACTCTGCACAGAATAAAGCTAGAGAAAAAAATAAGGTACCATTAGAAAGTACAAACCTTCAGCTTTCCATTGATGTAGGTTTCATGACTTCGTTGACTTTCACAGGACGGGGAGAGCCGTTAGAAGTGAGGGGTGTGAAATAACTATTTTACGCCCCACACACCAGTACCAAATGCCAACCACTCTCTCATAATAGTAATATAAACATATATGAACACTGTACATACGATAAACACCCACTCTGTGTTCACTGAGGTAGGTAAAAGGCACTTCCCTGCGGCTGCGCCGCTCTTCACTGCGGCTGCGCCTCACTTCACTGCGGCGGCACCCGCTCACTGACGTTTCCTGCGATCTTTTCATTATTTCTAACTTCTAATATTATTTTACATATAATATGGGCAATGTACATTATATTTACAATGCACTTATTACTATATTGCGTCACTGGCGCATCACAGAATTACATAAGTGCCGCAGAATTCCACAAGTGCCGCAGATTCTCTTATTACAATATCACTTATTATACTGGCCAATATTTCCTTTATTTTCTAGGCAAAATATCCCTTATTACTACATTATCCATTATACAATTATTGGCAAAGCACGTCACTGTCGCATCACTATATATCACTGTCACTTTCAGTATTTACTCAGAGAGTGGTACTCGGCAAAGCACGGAGTTACACATAGAGCGACTTGGCATTCAAGGCACTGGTGTGTGCTCATTTTTCTCGTCGTAGGCCTTCGTGGTGGTGGTTGAACATACTCTGCAGCGGCCCTGTGACAACCTGCCGCCTGCTTTAGGAGGCAATTTCACAAGCTGGTGCCGGCTCATGTAATTGCGGCACTCAAGACGGTCAGGTTGTGTGTCAGAGTGTCGCCTCGGGATCAATGCCGTCACCTGACCAAATCGCTCAAGTAGCTGCTGAACGACAGTCTTGGAAAACTGTCTCAGTGATGGTTGCCTTATGCCCCGACTTGTGTCTTGTAAAGAATGAAGGCATTGAGCATGCACATATCGAGCATGTGCAGGCAAGCCTTCCTGTACCATCGGGTGTTTCTCCTGAGACAGTCTATTTCGCCAATCATCATATCAGACTTATCAACGAGTCTCATATTTACATTATAATCAATGACGGCATCAGGCTTCATGATTGGCTCTCCTGTCCTGTAGCTGACCTTCCCAGTTCTCTTCATTTCCCCCTTGTGGATGGTGCTGATCATATTGACAACCTTCTTGTCATGCCACCTGATCGCAAGAAGCTTTTCTGACTTCTTCAGGTGAACATCTCCCTGGATGATGATGATGCTTCGGGGAAACTAGGCCACTCTTTCCTATAGCTCCGTACAGTGCCAACAGTGCCAATGCCGTGTTCAGCAAGGTATTTGGAGAGTTTCGGTGCTGTGTAATAATTGTCTGTGTACAGCACATGATTACCACCAAAATACCTCTCCATCAGCACTTTTACAACGGAGCCAGAGAAGCCAAGGGGGTCTTTCCTGTTCACATCCATTGTGCTAGCCGAGTAAATGACAAAATCCATTATATACCCCGTCTCACAGTCACACAGCACAAAGAACTTTATCCCAAAGCGGTGGCGTTTGCTGGGGATGTACTGCCTGAATTTGAGACGTCCTCTGAACAATACCAGGGACTCGTCTATGACGACTTTCTGCATAGGCCTGAAAAATCGCATAAATCGATCCCTAATCTTGTTGAGGAAATCCCTCACTTTCCACAAAGGGTCAGTTTGGGACGGGTTGTCATTATCAGCGAAGTGCAGGTATCCAAGCAGCTGTCGGAACCGATCCCGTGACATATACTTCCCGAATATGGGGATAGTAGTTATGTCATCCACGAGCCAGTACTCCTCCAACTCATGTCTCTTTATATGGGCCATCAAAAACATGAGTGCAAAAACATACAGCTCTCTGATCCCGACAGGCAACCATGACACTTGCTTTGGCGAGCCAATAGGTCCCAGCCCTTGTGCTGCACACTGAGTTGCATACCTATTGGTCTCATCGCTGACATGCTGCACAATTTCATCATCAAGGAAGGCCAGGAAGTAATCAACAAACTCATCACCTGCGTTGCATGGGAAGGCAGGCTGTATTCCAGCATTTGTCATATCAAACGGTGGATTGTGTGGCTGGAAATCTCCACCGTCAGTCCAAACAAATGCATCAACTTGCCCTGTGCGTGGTTCAGTGGCAGGGGCATGTTGCATTTCACTCGTTTCCCCGTGAGAAGGAGCTGATGTAGAGGCAATGGGTGAGGCAGGAGGTGAGGCAGGAGGCAAGCGGGAGGTGGGTGAGGCAGGAGGCAACGGGGAGGGGGTGCGTGCGGGGGCTGTGAGTGGGGGTGGCGCGGGTGAGGGAACTGAGCGGGGGCAGGCGGGGGTTTCTGACCTGGTGCGTGGTGAAACTTGACCCTTTCTACCCCGCTTATCACCTCGCTTATCGCCTCGCTTATCGCCCAGCTTTGCCCTCCAACTGCCACGCATCCCCTTTGTTCTAGGCCTGCCTGCACGGCCTGCACGGCCTGCCTTCCCTCGCTTTGCAGGCTTTGGTAATTCGTACTCCTCAGATGATGTAGACTGAGGAGAGGGCACGACAGATGATGATGATGATGATGTGAGGGCAATTGGGCTAGGGGAACGGGAAATTGATGGGAAATGCGTACTAGGGCCTGGTGTGGGAGACGTGAGCCTGCGCTTCACTCCCTTCCCACGTGCAATACCAGATTTGCCCATAGGAGCCTTTCCTTTCCCAGAGTAAGTTGGGGGTGGTGGGGGGAATCAACACGATCACTTTCATCACTGTCACTATCAATGGAAAATGGTTCACCACCAATCACTGCCAAATCATCACTGCTTGCTGTGAGTGTGTCACTTTCACTGCCACAATCAAGAGTAGTACTTACTGTTTTGTCCAGCTCAGTTCTAATTTCAGGAGTGCTCAACCCCTTCTGCCTCGCCGTCGGCAGTTCCTTTACCGGTGTAGAGGTAGAGGGAACACTAGCACTAAACATTGTAGAGGAGGAAGCGAGCGACGATGAGTCGGGACGGAGCGCCATTATCACGCAGAGCTGGACAGATACTGACTGACGCGGGTCAGGGCAGGGGTGGGGGGGGTCCCCTCGGGGTTGGAGGAGGGAGGTGTGGGATGGCTGGCGTGAAAGAACTCGACAGCTACTCTTGCGTGAGAATATTTGCGCGCCGGGAAAACGCGCGGTGTTCAAAATATTCACGATCATTCCAGAATGCCACCCGCGGTTTGGTCCAGTTTTGTCGCCGTCATTCTGGAATGACACCCGCGGTTAAGGGGTTAAGTTTGTGCTTTCTCTTCTTGTCTTTTTGGATCCTACCAAAGCTCCATGTCTTAGCTAGTATTTATGGTTGTGACGAAGACGACGAAGATGAAGTTTTGGAAACGTGACCCACTTAGATTTTGCTGACCCACCAACCAGAGTGCAACAGGAACATATAAATGGTTCACATTCCACGTAATGGCCACTACTATTGTTTATCACTTTGCCATGCTACAGCCCCAAGCCCTGGAAGTAATCGCATAGCCGACACTTTACGGAAATGTGGAGAAGTAAAATATTACGAAGCAGAAAAGAGCATTTGAAAAATTAGAAACATAAGGTGAAGTAGAGATCACATCATAGCAAGCACGGTTTAAAGCGGGTAAAAACATTAAAAGTAGATCTTAAGTGTACATACAAGCGCTAGAAACACTAGATGAAATATACAATCAGCTGTAGCATCGTCTCTATAATCAGTACACCATCACAGATTTATATAGTATGGTATCCTTCAATCTGTGACAGGGATTAATAGGAATGCAAAATTTATGTTTTGCCACATTATGTGGTATTACCAGGGGCGTCATTTGGGGGGGGGGGCAGCGAGGGGCGCTCGCCCCCCCCCTAAGCTTTCTGAGGGGGCCTCCATTTCAACTACAGTACAATTAATGATAAAAATATATGGTTAACATCATGAAATTAAAAATCATTTGTATTTAGCCTCAATGCGTTTTGAGTGAAATATATCGTGTGTGTGTGTGTGTGTGTGTGTGTGTGTGTGTGTGTGTGTGTGTGTAATAATCACAGTAATTTACTAGGTATATTAAAGGATGTCAATGTAAATATGTTCCTAGCCCCCTGTTCAGTTCACTTCAGTATCGAGCTGCCTTTTTTTATTGTATTCTGGCTATCCTTAAAAGTTTTTCTTCATCTTAGGAAGTACGTACCTGTAGGTAGGAGTCTTAAGAGTTCAATTAGATCAGTGGTTCCCAAAGTGGGAGGTGGAAAGATCCAGAGGGGAGGGGAGCTACCATGGGACCGTGAGGAAAAAGGGGATGGTAGAGGGGGCAGGGGGGCATCAGAACCAAGTAAGCATTTTTTTTTTTTTTTTACAAAATCTATATGACAAAATCTAAGTCACAAACATTTATTTTTTTTAATAACAGAACGGAGGAAGGAAAAACAAATGAATTAAAAATGATAATAATCCATACACCAGATTACTGGTGTTCTCCGTTCATAAAATATCTGTAAAAACTAGACTTGAACAGCTGTGGGTTGAAATTTGGAGGGAAACAACTCTGGAGAAGCGAGTTCCAGAGAGATGCAATTCGGGAAATGAAAGAATTCTGATAGGCAGAAGTTCTGCAATGTGGCTGAATGACATTCCAATCATGAGCGCTAACAGATGCCTGTGTAGCACGAGGGAAGGCATGGAGAGGTGGCACCATGGACGCAACTTCATCTAAGCATTTGTCATAAAAATATCTGTAAAATAATGCAAGGGAGGCAATATTCCTTCTTACTTGTAGGGGAGGTAGTTTATTTGTAATGGCAGGGTTGTTAATGATTCTAACAGCTTTGTTCTGAATTTTGTCTAGTTGCAACCTCTCCACATCCATTCCACAAGGGTGAGCAATTTTCGAACTCAGAGCGCACATGACTCTTATAAATCATAGCTAACTGCTCATCAGTGAAGAAGTTACGAACTCTGTACAATAATCCAAGTTCTTTTGAGGTGGTTTTAGCAAGTGATCTAACATGAGAGGTCCAGCTGAGGGCATTGTTAAGTGAGATGCCAAGAATTTCAATACTTTTGGGGATGGGAATATTAGTAGCACCGAAGATAATGTACGAATCTGGCAATATCTCTCTATTAGTAAACTGTATATATTTAGTTTTACTAGCATTAAATGAGACAAGGTTGTTTTGTCCCCATTCACTGATTGTAGATAGGTCTTGATTTATGGAGATGGCTGTACTGAGTTGAGAGGTAGAGATATTAGACTTTGTAAATGGGTGTCTGAGTGTGAAGGAACTATGTAGTGTTGAGTCATCTGCATATGAGTGGATGGGATTGTGGGTGACAGATAAAAGATCATTAATATGAAAAAATAAAAATAGAATTATACACGAAAGCATGGTTTTATTTTATTTTGTGGTTCGACGTCGGAATTAAGGGTTCGAATGTTTTCTTTTTATCTTGGTAACGTGGTGTGGACACGATAGGCACCACAAGCAAGCGGCCAGCCAGTCAGACAGCAGACACCGTGGGGAGTTCATTCTGTAAGGGCTGGTAAAGTACATATGAACACAATTCTGTCTAGCTATCTATTGTCAGATGCCTTAATTCCATAAGGACTGGCTGCAATCAAATCGCCTCCTTGTCGCCCTGTCCCCCTCCATTTCACTACCCTGCTCCTAGGTCACAACCCCCTCTCTCATATACCTCTCCACTCCATCCCTCCATCTTATCCTTGGCCTCCCTCTCCCTCTGCCCCACCCACCTCACTTGCATACACTCTCCTCGTCAATCTCTCACTCCCCATCCTCTCCACATGGCCAAACCACCTCAGTGTGTTTCTCCTAACGCTCACACCACAATGCTCCTTCACTTCCTCATTTGTCAGTCTGTCTCTCCATGTGACTCCACATGCTCTTCTCAAATTACTCATTTCCACTACTCTCTCTTGACTTGTGTCCCTCCAACAAGGTCCAAGCTTCACTTCCATACGTTAGAGCTGGTATCACAACAGTCATGTTGTAACTTTTTCACTTCCATGCTCACTTCCTTGTTTCTTATCACTGCTTTCAAGGAACCAGCAACCTTTCTTCCTTGTTGTACCCTTTCAAGCACTTCACCCGCCAAACTTTGGTCCTTACTCATCACATTACCCAAGAACTTAAACGCACTCACATTTTCCATATCCTCCTCATAGAACCTCACTGTACATTCATTGACTTCACTTCTCTCGAAGACCATAACTTTACTCTTCCCTACATTCACCTTTAAATTCCGTTTCTTACACATCCACCAAGCCATGCAGCTCCCCTATCTCTTCGCTTAACAACAGAGTATCATGTGCAAACAACAGTACAGAGAGTTTCCAAACACTGCCCTCTCTCATTAGGGCCGCTCCAACATCCACTACCCTACATTGTATCTCTTTTATTACCCCTTCCACATACAGATTGAACAACCATGGAGACATGACACATCCCTGTTTCAATCCAACCTCCAAATAGAAAAATTCACTCAGTTCACTATCCACACGCATATATATATATATATATATATATATATATATATTTTTTTTATTTATATATATATATATATATTTTTTTTATTTTTATTTGTTCACTGACTTAATTCTCTAAATTTAGCTTTGCATGTGGCTTCAAAATGCTTGCTGGCCACCCCCCATGTGTGGAGGTGGCAGTAGAGGGGCCTCCTAAATAGCCTATGCCCCCCCCCCCCAAGGAAAATTGAAATGAAGCTCCTGGCTGTTACACCTCCTCCCCCCCATAAAACATTCATTTGACTTCCCTCATAATGAAACGCAGTTGTCCGATTATAGGTCATGCTGTTTATAGCAGTGTTGTTAACAGTGATATACTTCATCACATTAACCCCTTAACCGCGGGGCGTCACTTTTGTGACGCTTGGGAGCAAGGGATCATACCGCTGGGCGTCGCTTTTGTGATTCTGTGTTATTTTGAATTCACCCGGGCTTCCAAGTGGGGGCTTGTATCATCTATCAGTACTGCCGATGTCCAACACTAGTCAGCACTCCTAATCTTATCTGTACTCCCATCCATTGTTGACAATTTAGCCATTTCTCCCCGTTCTTGACTCCCCTCCCTACCCCCCCTCCATTACCCTATCCTCTCGCCTGCCCGGCCATGCTACGCTAAGTAAATCTTCCCTGGAATTTTTCACTGATTTCATCCATTGAAATAAGCCCTATGTCGTATTCTTATACCAAATAATATATACAAGAAAGAAATAAGGTAAGTGAGAGTGCCATACACCTGGAATTGGCTAATTATCACCTGACAACACCTCACGTGCACTCGTTCGCTAATTTTCGCTGTTTTTTTCCCCTTGAAATATGCCGTATAATCTATTTTCGTAATAAATATACATGTAAGGAGGAAGGGAGAAGCCTAAGTGATATTTACATTCACCTGGAACTACCTAATTTATAATGTATTGTCTAGATTTCCTGCCAATCATTTCAGTGCTACACAAAGCTGTTTCAAGATTTAACATTGGTAGCTCTGATTATATATCTCCTAAGTAGGCCTCTAATCTATTTTCGTAATAAATATACATGTAAGGAGGGAAGGGAGAAGCCTAAGTGATATTTACTTTCACCTGAAACTACCAAGTTTATAATGTATTGTCTAGATTTCCTGCCAATCATATCAGTGCTAGGCTTAGCTGTTTCAAGAGCTACGTTGGTAGTGCTGAATAACCCTCAAGTAGGCCTCTCAACCCAGGCCGGCCCTCCTAGCAGTTCTCTCTCAGATTCCGAAGAGGAGGTACGGCTCATCCTCTTGCTGACTTCAGGGCCTTTTTTCACCCCCATGCAAGGGCCCTGTGACCTTTACCCCCTACTAAACCTCATGTGGAAAGAGGTAAAGGGCTGACAATTGATAAAAGAGTGACTACGATCTTTCTATTGAGTAAAACAGTGCAAGTGGAATTGTAAATAATGTGTAAACAGCAAGTGAAAGTAATGAATGTAAATATACGTGAACAATGGAAAATAGTTTTATAAGTTACTTCAAGTGACAGTGCATAACACAGTGTAAATAAAATAGAAATGTAAATAACGTAAATAAAATAGAGAACGTAAATAGAAATGTAAATGAGTAGTATTATAAGAATACGAGTATATACCCTAGGAGTAATGAAAGTGAAAGTTTCACTATAGCATGTCTGAATACTATGAGTTATGAGAGTGAAGATGAAAGTGACATTCACTCTCAATGCCAGTATACAGGACGAGAAAGTGAATGCTAAGTATTTTACTGAAAGAAATTGAATCCCTACAGTGGGAATAAACTAATACTACTGAAGGAAACTTATGGATAAAGACTGTAGATATATATAAGTGTTCTGTAGTTATAGAAATATAAAGTGTGAGGGGTTTTATGAATAATAAATGACAGAGTACCAAGAGCGAACTAGCGGAAGTGCGGCGGTCAGACGCGCTCATAATTTTCATTGCTTTCACAGTGGGTTTTTTTTGGGAGTATGGATCCCAAACTACTTGAAAATCATAGAGTAGTATTTATAGTGTTTATATCTGGCTGTGGTAATCATATTACGGGTTGTCGGGAACTGTAAAGTGGAGACTTCGTTACCCAACTTCAGAGGTCTCCACAAGGCCTACGGTAACTGACGAAGGCTCAACAAACATTCCAGGAGAAAGCTGAAGGTATGTGCCATAAGCATATATAATTTTAATATTCTAGGACTAATAACTGATTTTTGGCAAATATTTTTTGAGAGTCTGTCGGAGCCCGAATAACCCCGCGGCACACGCAAAACATCGGTAAACATGCCCGCGGTGTAGGGGTTAAAGGAACACATGTCATACGAACCAAAATGAAACCTTCGTCTCACCTTGTGAAGTGGTTCACATTCAAGTTTAACCCCTTAACCGTGGGGCGTCACTTTCGTAATGCTTGGGTGCAATGGATCATACCACGGGGCATCACTTTTGTGATTCTGAGTTATTTTGAATTCTCCCAGGCTTACAAGTGGTGGCTTGTATCATCTATCAGTACTGCCAATGTCCAACAATAGTCAGCGCTCCTAATGTCATCTGTATTCCCATCCATTGTTGACAATTTAGCCATTTTTCTCTATTCTTGACTCCCTCCCCTACCTCACCTCCATTACCCTCTCCTCTCGCCTGCCCAGCCGCGCTGCGCTGAGCAAATCTTCTCCAGAATTTTCCACCGATTTCATCCATTGAAATAAGCCCTATGCCCTATTCTTATACAAAATAATATATACAGAAAAGAAGTAAGGTAAGTGATAGTGCCATACATCTGGAATTAGCTAATTATCACCTGACAACACCTCACATGCACTCATTCGCTAATTTTCCCCGGTAATTTCCCTTTGAAATATGCCATATAATCTGTTCTCATAATAAAAATATATATAAGAAAGGAAGGGAGAAGCCCAAGTGATTTTACATTCACCCGGAACTACCTATTTTTTTATGTATTGTCGAGATTTCCTACCAATCATTTCATAGCATATAAATTAGCAGCTGTCACCCTACTGACATTGTCAACCCTTGCCTGCCCATATACGCCATATCATTCAGTTCCTTGTCGTCCTCTGAGATGAAACTATGTCGCACTCGCGCCCCACCATTTCCGCCACTTCTGCGCCCACTGCAAAGGGCCCTGTGACCTCTACCCCTAGAAAAACTCGTGTGGGAAGCAGTAAAGGGAAGCAGTAAAGGACTAAGTGACTCAGCAGTGGAATGTGAACTGGCAGAATTATCTATGATAATGATGGATAGTGACTTTGATCCTTCGAGTAAATCGTGTGATGAGCCTGGGGAGGAAATCAAGACAGAAACTCCAAGTACGAGTGCTTCAGTGTTCCAAGTTATCCCTAGCTCCAAGGGAAAGGAGCCCTTAGTGCAGCAAGGGAAGGAATTTGGGAAGGGAGTGAAAAGGTGGCAGGTTAGCCCCGGAACAATGGCCCCGCGTGACCCAGCCTGCCATGAGTCCCGAGGTGAATCACCTCCCCGCTCTCCCAGCCCCACTTCACTAATTTCTTCCTCATCTTCAGTGGAATTTTCTCCTGAGTCTTCGTCGTCAGAGTCTCCATCAGCACCTACAGTGAAGGCAGGCAGTAGGGGAAGAAGTAAATCCCTGACTTGTAAAAGTAGAGTAGCAAGTAGAGTAAGGGCTGCTAGTGCTACACGGCAACCTAGGATCAGTGAGAGTGACCCTGAAACAGCCCAGTCTGCCTCACAGCCACCCTTCACCCTCACCCACCCTACACAGCCACGACAGGGAATCCTGGACGCCTTCGTGTGGACAGAAGGTTCCGATTTCATCCCTGAACACCTCCATTTTGACGAGAGTTCCTCAGGGATACAGCCTGCCTTCACTCTTGACGAGGATGCTGAGTGTGTGGACTTCCTTTTGGCCTTCCTCGATGATGAAGTCATGCAACACATATGTGATGAGACAAACAGGTACAAATCACAACATGCTGCAAGTGGTGCAGGTGCAGCGAAGATGTAACAGTGGACCGTGCTGGGAGTACAGGAGCTGTATGTGTTCTTCGCCCTTATACTTCGCATGCCACATTCAAAGAAGCATGAGTTGGAAGAATACTGGTCCATGGACCCCTTACTACCCTCACCCACCTTTAATAAGTACATGGCCAGAGATCGCTTCCGGAACATCATGGGAAACCTGCACTTCGCCAACAATGATGTACCTTCCCAGACTGACCCACTCTGGAAGATCCAGGAGATTCTGAGCAGGATGAAGGATATATTTATGTCATTCTTCCACCCATTTCAGAAGGCTGTCATAGAAGGATCCTCGGTTTTGTTCAGAGGACGTCTTAGGTTTGTGCAGTACATTCCAAGCAAATACCATCGCTTTGGAATCAAGTTCTTTGTACTGTGCGACTGTAAGATGGGGTACATCCTTGACTTCGTCATCTATTCAGCCAGCACTGTCGATCTGGACAGAAAACACCCCCTTGGCTTCTCAGGCTGTGTAGTGAAAGTGCTGCTTGAAAAATATTTTGGAGGGAATCATGTGCTGTATACATACAACTACTATACAGCACCGAAACTTGCTAAATACCTTTCGGAGCATGACATCAGCTCCTGCGGCACTGTGAAGAGCAATCGTGCCAACTTCCCCAAATTCCCTGAGGCAGGAAACTCACAGCGAGGAGACGTGCACCTACGCAAGTCTGAGAAGATGTTGGCAATACGGTGGCATGACAAGAGGGTCATGCACATGCTCACCACCATACACATGGGGGAACTGAAAGGCAGTGGGATGGTCAACCGTAGGACAGGTGAACCTGTGAGGAAACCTGATGCTGTCATCGACTATAATATCAACATGCGGCTGGTGGACAAGTCTGACATGATGATTGGAGAGATAGACTGCCTCAGGAAGAATACTAGGTGGTACAGGAAAGTTTTTCTACATCTCATTGACATGACGATGCTGAACGCCTTCATCCTGTACAAGATGAAGGTAAAGCCACCCAAGTCCTTCTCCCTGAGGTTGTTTGCCAGGACTTGTGTTCAGCAGCTGCTTGAGAGATATGGTAGGGTGACAGCAGCAGCTCCAAGGCACCATTCTGTTAGACTTCCTGACAGACTTGAGCAGAGGGCATACATGGATCGGCACAGATTGGTGCAAATGCCTGCCACAATGAGGAGGAAGGCTGTGATCCGCAGGTATCAGGTGTGTGCACATACCTCCAGACGCACACCTGAGCACAAACGCACCTCTTGGCATTGTGCTGAGTGCCAGGTTTCCCTCTGCATTACCTGCTTCTTTGATTACCACAGCCTGAAGCAGTTCTAAAAATGGAAGTGGAAAATGTAAATAATGTGTAAATAATGTGTAAAAAATGTCAGTATGGGTTCCGTCAGGGACGCTTCACAGGCGACCTTCTCACCTACCTTTCAGACTCCTGGTCATCCTCCTTTCGGGACTTTGGCGAAAGCTTTGCCATTGCACTTGACATCTCAAAGGCTTTCGATCGAGTCTGGCATAAATCTTTAATTTCCAAACTGCCCTCTTACGGTTTCTATCCTTCTTTCTGTGCCTTCATCTCTAGCTTCCTTTCTGGTCGTTCTATAGCCGCTGTTGTAGACGGCTATCGTTCTTCTCCTAGATCTATTAACAGTGGTGATCCTCAGGGCTCTGTCCTATCACCAACTCTCTTCCTTTTATTCATCAATGACCTTCTAAGCTGTACATCTAACCCTATCCACTCATACGCTGATGACTCCACCCGTCACCTTTCCATTCGATATCCAGAACGTCCATCTCAGCAGTTACTTCAACAGGCAAGGGATAAGGCTATGGCACACCTAATGTCTGACTTGGCTTGTATCTCTGACTGGGGTAAAAATAATCTGGTTGTTTTTAATGCATCAAAGACTCAGTTTTTGCACCTATCAACCCAACAAAATCTTCCACAGGTATACCCACTTATGTTTGATAATACTCAACTTAATCCTGCATCATCCTTGAACATGCTTGGGGTTTCATTTGCTCTGGACTTGTCTTGGAAAGATCATATTACATTTCTTGTAAAATCTGCTTCCAAGCGATTGGGTGTGCTAAGCCGACTCCGTTCCTTCTTTACCCCTGCACAATTGTTGACTCTATACAGGGGTTTTATCCGCCCCTGTGTGGAGTACAACTCTCATGTGTGGGAAGGCTCCCCACATACAGCTCTTCTCAATAGGGTGGAGTCAAAGGCATTTCGTCTCATTAACTCTCCCCCTCTTACTGACTCCCTTCAACCTCTGTCTGTTCGCCGCAGTGTTGCATCTTTATCTCTTTTCTATCGCTACTTCAATGGTCACTGCTCCTCTGAACTGTCTGCATGCATTCCTCCACTTCTACGACGGGCGCGTAGCACCTGTCTAGCAACAAACTCTCACCCCTTTTCTGTCCAACTCTCTAATGCAAGAGTTAACCGGTACTCCCAGTCCTTCATTTATGCAACAGGTCAACTCTGGAACTGTCTCCCTCTGTCTGTATATCCTGCTTCCTATGATCTCCAATCTTTCAAAAGCAGTGTGTCCAGGCATCTCTAAATGAATGGATCTTGAATTTGGCTCTCTCTTGTATTTTGTTTTTCTCTTGGAAGGAACAGTTTTGCGGGCTCATGGCCTTTGGTTCCTTCTTCTTCACATAAAAAAAAAATGAAAGCAATGGATGTAAATATGATTGAACAGTGTAATATAGCTTTATAAGTTACTACAAGTGACAGTGCATAACATAGTGTAAATATAATAGAAGTGTAAATATTGAAAATATAATAGAAAATGTAAACAGAAATGTAAATAATTAGTAATGTAAGATTATGAGTACAAATACTTGAAGTTATGACAGTGAAAGTGAAACCTTGGCTCTCTATGTATTTTACTGAAAGAGAAATTGAATGCCTACACTGAAAATAAACTACTATTACTGAAGGAAACTTATGGATAAATACTGCAGATATATATACGTGCTATAAAGTAATAGGAATATAGTGTGAGTGTTTATATGAATAATAAATGACAGAATACCAGCGGGGAACGAGCGCAAGTGGGAAGCTCATACGCGCTCGTAATTTTCATTGCATTCACAGTGTTTGTTTATGAGAATGGATTCCAAACTATTTGAAAATCATAGAATAGTGTTTCTTGTGATAATATCAGCCTGTGGTAATCATATTACGAGGTGTTGGGAAGTGTAAAGTGGAGACTTCGTTACCTAACTTCAGAAGTCTCCACAAGTCCTACGGTACTCGATGAAGGCTCAACAAACATCCCAGGAGAATGCTGAAGGTATGTGCCATATGCATATAAAATTATAATATTCTAGGACTAATAAATGATTTTTGGGAAATATTTTTAAAAAATCAGTCGAAGCATGAATATCCTCACGGGAGCGCAAGGAAAGCAAAAACAACCCCGCGGTTTAGGAGTTAACCCCTTAAACGCGGGGCGTCACTTTTGCGATGCTCGGGAGCAAGGGATCATATTGCAGGGCATCACTTTTGTGATTCTGTGTTATTTTGAATTTGCCTGGGCTTTCAAATGGTGGCTTGTATCATCTATCAGTACTACCGGTGTCCAGCTATACTCAGTTCTGCTAATGTCATCTGTACTCCCATCCACTGTTGACAATTTAGCCATTTTTCCCCTGTCCTTGACTCCCCTCCTTACCTCCCCTCCATTACCCTCTCCTCCCACCTGCCCAGCTGCGCTGCACTACATAAATTCTGGACGGATTTTTCCATTCATTTTATCCATTGAAATGTGCCCTATGCTCTATTCTTATACATAATATTATATAAAAGAAAAAGAAAAGGTAATTGATACTGCCATACATCTGGAATGGGCTAATTATCACCTGGCAACACCCACGTGCACTCATTCGCTAATTTTCCCTGTTTATTTACCCTTGAAATATGCCGTATGACCTGTTCTCATAATAAAAATATATATAAGAAAGGAAGGGAGAAGCCTAAGTGATATTTACATTCACCTGGAACTACCTAATTTATTATGTATTGTCTAGATTTCCTGCCAATCATTTCATAGCATATAAATTAGCAGCTGTCACCACAGTGTCACTGTCAACCTTTCACCGCCCCTAGGCCACAGCATTCAGTTTACTGTCGTTTTTCAAGGTGAAACCACGTCGGATTCGCGCCTGTCCAATTCTGCCGCTTTTTAGCCCCATGCAAAGGGCCCTGTGACCTCTATCCCTACTAAACCTTGTGTGGGAAGGAGTAAAGTGCTAAGTGACTCTGCTGTGGACGTGAACTGGCTACTATCAATGATAATGATGGACAGTGACTACGATCTTTCTGTGACTCTAAAACAGTGCAAGTGGCAATGTAAATAATGTGTAAATAGCAAGTGAATGCAATGGTTGTAAATATGATTGAACAGGGGAAAATAGTTTTATAAGTTACTGCAAGTGACAGTGCATAACATAGTGTAAATAAAACAGAAATGTAAATATTGAAAATACATTACATAGTTTACTGAACATGAAAATAAATGCCTGGAGTAAAAATAAACTACTGTTACTGAAGGAAACTTATGGGTAAATACCGTAGATATATATAAGTGTAATAAAGTAATAGGAATATAAAGTGTGTGTGTTTATGAATAATAAATGACAGATTACCAGCGGGGAATGATCACGGGTGGGAAGCTCGTACGCGCTCATAGTTTACAGTGCTTTCAGTGTTTTTTTCTGAAGTATGGATTCAGACTACTTGAAAACCATAGAATAGTGTTTCTAATGATAATATCAGTATTACAGGGTGTCAGGAAGTGTAAAGTGGAGACTTCGTAACCCAACTTCAGAAGACTCCACAAGTCCTACGGTACTCGACGAAGGCTCAACAAACATCCCAAGAGAAAGCTGAAGGTATGTGCCATGGGCATATTTAATTATAATATTCTAGGACTAATAACTGATTTTTGACAAATATTTTTTAAAAGTCAGTCGGAGCATGAATATCCCCGTGGGAGGCACAAGGAGCGGAGAAAACATCCCTGGACTTTAGGGGTTAACCAGCCCATGAGGATTCCATCAAGCTCACTTTGTTTCTCTGGCCTGTAATCAGAACGACAAGAAATCATTGCTTGCAATGTAAATTTTGGAGATAACGATGACGACGTACAATGATTCACTAATGTCCTGCGTGTCTGCATCACTATTTTGTCTAGAGTATAGACTAAAGTTGTATCAGGTGCTGCAGCCATCAGTATGTTTTAATCAGCAGCACGAGGACGTCCCTCTTATTGTATTCTTACCATTAGATGATGCTTTCAGCTTAACAGAAAAGTTTCGAATTTGAGTTACTTATTGTATTCCTTATCAGTTCTTCCACTTCAAACTGTCTCTCCTAAACTGAATAAAATCGCCTGGGAAGAACAGCATGAAATATCTAAAAACGCCAACCCGAAGTATTTGGCACATTGATTGGCACTAGGCAGCAAAATACCATATATAGCTTTTTTGTAGTATGAGTTTAATATTAGGTTGTACTTGCAGAGAGGAATGTGAATATAGTGAAATAAATTTTAATATAAGCCCATGCCTAAGACATATGTGTGACCAGATGCCTGTCTGCTGACCTACTGTACTGTAGCTTCAGTAAAAGCATATGTATTCCAGTTAGAGATTTTATTTGCTTCCAACAATATCCAACCATGGAGTCCAAATTAATTATAATTCTGAAAACTGAGTTTCAAAATTCTATCAGGGAAAAAATTTCCATGAAAAACCTGTGCTAATGATGTAGCATTACCCCTGTTGCCACCTCCCTGGGATAAAAAGAAATAAGTTTATTTTTTTGGAATACTATTCTTACATTGGCTGTAGTTCATGACCCAACTGGTAAATAAAGGAAAATAATAAAGTTCAACAAGAGGGAGCACTCAGAGAATGCAAAACTCGCACCCACCAGCTGGTCTAAGGAGTGGATGTTTAACTAAGCCCTGTGACCTAGACCTTTGACTGATTACTCTCAAAACTGAGTTACTTCACTCTTACTTATCCCTTAACCCTACCACCAAGTTTGATAGAAATCAAATCAAACCCTTTTGGGCAATTTTGCCCAATAAATCGACATTTGACTGAATGCCTTCAAAGCTGACGATCTTAATCCTTCATCTAAGCTGAACCTTTCCACAAAAACGTGTCTGCATCTGCAAAAAACTGTTTTAGAGAGAGAGAGAGAGAGAGAGAGAGAGAAAGAGAGAGAGACTTGACATGAAAATTAGTACCAACGGTGTGATGAACATCTTTATTACTCCATACGTCTCGCAGACACAATTTCCATCATCAGTGGATCTTGAATGCTATGTTCTCAGTGCTATTATAGCATCTCAGTGTGGGCGACCATATCTTGCTAAAAAAAATCTCCACACTAGACAAAGGTTCCCAAGAGGAAGATCTATTGTAGGAAAGTTGTGTATTTGATGTGGAGAAGTGATGAGGAGAAATCAGCATTTTAGGTTGCTACTTAAGATGTTTTCGGTATAGACAGGCCTGATGACTAAGGCTTGATGCATAAGAAAATTTAATATATTTGGGTTTGGGAGTTATGAAGGATTACATTTGTTAAGGTTTCTTGGCTCGTCACTGCCATCCCTAATAATGTGTCTACCGACTCTGATAAAGTGCATTTCACTGGGAGCACAATTTGAGCAGGTAAAATGGGACTGAATTTTACCCTTTAACTTTTCATATGTATTTCACTGCTATGCGATATTTATTCTGCTAAGGGTACCGTACACGTCTAGTATTAACTCCTTGACTAAAGTGCTGCCTTTTTTTTATTTTTGCTGTCTCCGGACAACTTTGTATAAAACAGAATAGATATCTCATTATGAATGAGTTAATGATGGCTGTATCAAACCCCTACACTTCGAAAAGTCTCCTACGATGAACAGTTTTGTTTGACTAAAAAATCAGAAATAGGTCATCAGACTGGAAGTGGTTATGCAAGGGACCGATGGCCAACTTTAACTCCTCCAGTTCAAGAATTCTTTGATGTTATGAACAAAATCACCTGCAGCCAATAAGAATACACTGAAATCATAGTGAAGGGGGTCTATTACGTCTCTAAAAAATATCTTTCCTAAGATGAATAAAAACGATAGAGAGGGTAAGTTCATGAAGACTACCTCTCTCTCTCTCTCTCTCTCTCTCTCTCTCTAACCATTTTTTTTTTTTTTACACGGACTTTGCCAAGTACTCGTATAACGCACATAGGATAATCTGCAGTGTTTTTCTACATACTGTATTAATATGTTTCTTCAAAAGTTGTCACTGCTTTCTATTCCTCAAACACTTCAGATACCTTCATTATTTCTGACTGTCACATTACTATTACCATGATGTTGGACAGTCGCCTTCGTGTGGTGGCACCAACATAACCTGAAGTCTCAACAGCCTGGTTATACAACCGTACCATAACTATTTCCCCACCCTTCCAAAAGAGGATGGTTGACTATAACAAAAGGGCAGTTTCAGCTCGCAGGCTATGAGTTCATGCATCAGATTAGCCTACGGTCATAACAACAACAACTTCTAATATCTCCAGATAAGCAAATATCTTACCACATTCACAGTTACAAGTGTATCGTGTAAGGAGGGTCGTTACTGAATAGGGATGGAAGAACCACGAGATGCACTGTCTTGTCCTTTCAGTTATTGTTCACCCTAAAATAGTAGGGCCAATTAATATGGAGGAGGGAGGGTCATTACCGAGCAGGAACAAAAATCTAGGAAGGTTTAATAAGAGTCGGTACAGAATAAGGACATAAATACCACGATATC
Source organism: Coenobita brevimanus (assembly GCF_032717465.1). Taxonomy (NCBI): domain Eukaryota; kingdom Metazoa; phylum Arthropoda; class Malacostraca; order Decapoda; family Coenobitidae; genus Coenobita; species Coenobita brevimanus. The sequence continues at coordinate 8,841,264 of NC_137062.1, read as the reverse complement.
CAATGTTACATCCTTTCAGCTGCTCCTCCCCGACAGAAAGTGACGGAAATCTTACTGTTTTCACAATTTAAATGTCGGACAAGGCCGTTCATGCGCGGAGACAGAAATATTTTAGGATCTGCTACCACATCCTCCTCCCAATTATTTGCCTCTTTGGAACAGGTTGATATTCTGCTTCATGGGTAATCTTAAGACTGTCGTGTGTAATAAGAAAAAGTTCGTTGACAAGTAGGGACAGAAGTAACAGGAGATTTGCTGTCACGTCCTATCATTTACATCCACCTCCACCCCCCCAAGAAAAAGAAAAAAACACAAAGTTCTTTGTACGGTACGCTCCCTGCACGGAAATAGAGGCTGCTGTTGATTATGGACAGAAATACCTTCTGATCTAGGTCCATATTCTCGTTGACTTGCGGCTTTTCCTTAACGATATATTTTGTTTATCACATGTTAATATTGTCGTGCGTTGTTTGTACCTTTTTGAAATCTACATAATTTACAATAGTACCATACAGAGGCATATTTTTGGTTTCAGTGGAAAAAATAAACTACTACAAAGAACGTGCACGAAGCCTGCCTAACCGACAACAACAAGTGTCCTGCTGCCATGTGCTCCCCATTGCCCTGCAGACAAGCAGACCCTGTACTTAATTCACCATAACAAGCGGCCAACCACTCCCTGTGCGTGTTCCTATTCTTGGCACACGGGGGATCCATGAAGCACACAACCACCATGTACAAACTTACCATCAATTCCCCATTGTAACTAACACTTGTTCTTGTAGGAACAACAACTGACACGAAAACGATCTGCGCGGTAAAAAAAAAAAAAAAAAAAAATCTCACATAAATGGAAACAGTCTTACAAGGAAGACCAACAGACACGGGAAGTTTCTGTGGTTTCTTTTCTTTGTCTTTCCTGAGAAACCAAAACATTTTTCAAAATAATTTACTATTTTCTTGCAAGATTTGTTTTTTGTAGGAGGAATGAAAAGCATTGGAATATTCTATACTTATCCTGTCCTTCCTGCAAATAACAAATCATAGCTACGAAAGGGAATTGATCGTAACTTTGTAAAATTCCAGTCCAAGACGCCTCTTGTTGAAATGCCAGGACTCTTTACTACCGTCACCTCAATTGTAATATATATTTCTTCCTTTCTTGCTCCTACCATACGTCTCAGCTGTACAAGAGTTCTCTAGTAGTGTAGGCGTTTGTGAATGTTCTGTCTAGCCTCATCAATTAGAAAACTATCTTATGCAGAATAATGGTATCTTTAGATAGCAGAATATTCAATATTCTGATAATACGTTATTCGATTCAAGTGATTAAGGCTTATCTGAAAATGTTTTACTGGTAAAGGAGTTAATTACAACCTAAGAGGTAAGATGAAAAAAAAAAAAAAAAAGCAAACGACTATACCAAATGGCATACCCAGTGAAAATAGCCCACAGAATCATTCACACGTCATTCAAGTACTCGGAATTCTGGCTGCACTGCACAGTAAAAAATAGAGAGCCTTAAATACGTAGGTGTTCACTAAGATATGACTCCACTGCGAAGATGTACACACACTCAAAAAAATATCGTTACAAAGGGGTTCGATGAGTTTCATACTGAACAATCCAGCTGTCTCGGTAGGGTTGGAGTAAGGCTGTTATCAAACGTTTAATTCATGGTGTCAGTTTGTACCGCGCAGAAGGTGTAACGATACTTTTTTGAGTGTGTGTACACCCACGCACCAAAGTTTCTGTACCCCCTCAGTGGAGGGAAGTGGAAGTCAGGGTTAGAGAGAGGGCAGGCGAACGGACAACCGTGAGAGGTAGTTTGGAACCGAGCTACGAGGCGAATAGTGAGAAACCTAATGAAAGTGGAATCGAAACATTTCCATTCTAGTCACCTGCAAAACATTATGTGTTCGTAACATACATAGCATATACAGTATTATAATATAGACTCCTATGTTGTCATGGTGTCCTGTGAACCTGACCCATTTGTTTCGGATCCTCACGATACAAATAAAGCACCGAGCCAGTTGTATATCAGCTGCACCTGGTCATTATCACTGCAGTGATAATGTTTCTGAATGTTATGCCTGGACTGTCTATAGGTATACTATAGAATGATTGTGAATTTAATGCTGATTCCCACAGTAGCTGTGCGGATGGTTATATATGTTGTAGTTATTTTATATGGACGAATAATCCACATTGTGATGGGCATCGGAGAGCATTCGCCAATAATTTACTATAACCAGATGAAATTAGATGCAAACAACACAAAATATTATGAGACAACGAAGCTATAGCTGCGATATCCTGCTCCGCCTTGTTATCCAGGCCTTAACTGTTGTTTCACCTCATACGTGCATTATTTTCCTTCAGTCTGTGCCTCTTTTATTACTTTTACTTTCCGGTATCCTCGTACTGCGAGCCGTCATATTCCTTAGGGGGTTTCTAGTCGTCCGGTCCTATAACGCCTGCTGTATTACATTATTCCTCGCATCATCACTCCCACACAAACAACATTAGCACAAGACTGCTGAATCTGTTACTACCATTATTGGCGCTGCCACTACTAATCCCCCTTTTTCCATTGTGTCTAATTTCCCTCACAATACTACTACTGCTACTCCACTATAAATCTGTATAATAATACATGACTGGCCTTGTGTGTGTGTGTGTGTGTGTGTGTGTGTGTGTGTGTGTGTTCCTATTATATCTCATGAACGGCTTGAGCTATCAACATGAAACCTTCAGCGTATCAAAATATGACCAAAATCTTGGACGAGTTCGAAAATGGCCACTAGGAGTCAGGGTCAAGATCACCAAAATAACTGCCAAAGGTCAACTGGTTTTTATCGCCTGCCTTTAGCACCATTATAGCTCATGAACGGCTTGAACTATCAACATAAAACCTTCATGGTATCAAAAGATGGCCTAAATTTTGGACTTGGAAAACAGCATATTCTGGCTGGCGATTAGCATTCGGCTCCCAAATTTCCTATTATATTATCATTATTAATGTATACCACGCATATTCACCGGTAAAGGTTGAATAACAAGCCTGTTGGCCCAAGGATGAGGTGAAGGGTAATTTGGTGTCGGAGTGGGGGAGGAGTAGAGTCCATGGTGGGTGGGAGAGAGGGTGGTGCAACTGGGGTAGCGGTGCGGGGTAAGTGACGAGTTGTCGACGGTGGGACAGGGACAATATGGTTAGCAGATACACAGCCATAAGGACAGTCATGTATTATTATACAGATTTATAGTGGAGTAGCAGTAGTAGTATTGTGAGGGAAATTAGACACAATGGAAAAAGGGGGATTAGTAGTGGCAGAGCCAATTATGGTAATGGTTGATTCAGCAGTCTTGTGCTAATGTTGTTTGTGTGGGAGTGATGATGCGAGGAATAATGTAATACAGCAGGCGTTATAGGACCGGACGACTAGAAACCCCCTAAGGAATATGACGGCTCGCAGTACGAGGATACCGGAAAGTAAAAGTAATAAAAGAGGCACAGACTGAAGGAAAATAATGCACGTATGAGGTGAAGCAACAGTTAAGGCCTGGATAACAAGGCGGAGCAGGATATCGCAGCTATAGCTTCGTTGTCTCATAATATTTTGTGTTGTTTGCATCTAATTTCATCTGGTTATAGTAAATTATTGGCGAATGCTCTCCGATGCCCATCACAATGTGGATTATTCGTCCATATAAAATAACTACAACATATATAACCATCCGCACAGCTACTGTGGGAATCAGCATTAAATTCACAATCATTCTATAGTATACCTATAGACAGTCCAGGAATAACATTCAGAAACATTATCACTGCAGTGATAATGACCAGGTGCAGCTGATATACAACTGGCTCGGTGCTTTATTTGTATCATGAGGATCCGAAACAAATGGGTCAGGTTCACAGGACACCATGACAACATAGTAGTCTATATTATAATACTGTATATGCTATGTATGTTACGAACGCATAATGTTTTGCAGGTGAATAGCATGGAAATGTTTCGAATCCACTTTCATTAGGTTTCTCACTATTCGCCTCGTAGCTCAGTTCCAAACTACCACTCAAGGTTGTCCATTCGGCCGCCCTCTCTCTAACCCTGACTTCCACTTCCCTCCACCGAGGGGGGTACAGAAACTTTGGTGCGTGGGTGTACATGGACGTGTGTGTGTTGAGGGTAAGAGATTAGGGACAAGGCAGAGACAAGGGAAAGAGAGGGGAGAAAGAAGAAAGTGAAGAAAAATAAAAGTGAAATAGTAAGCATGTGGAGAAGAGGCGAGTGTCAGGGCAGAAAATCTGCAGATACTAGAGTATCGAGGCAATAAGGAAGTGAATGAAGCAAAATACTGTTTCATATTAATGATAGTAATACAGTCCGCATGAGAATTAGTGTGAGAAGTGATTAAGTAATCAGCAGTGAAAGACTGCGAATGAAAGTGAGAGTGCCAGTGTGAGAAAATAATGCTGAATAATGCCGGGAAATGTTGATACATCGCAATATACGTGAGGAGCTGTGATAGGCGGGAGGACATAGGTTCAACAGTGTTTACAGTGGTGTTTCGTCACTGTTTCGCAGTTTCCCACTTTTGCTTGAAACAGATTAGGCGCCTTTCCCTCTTAAATCGCTTTCTTTTCTCGTTTAGTCTCTCTCTTAAATCAGTTTCTCTTCTGGCCTAGTATCCCTCTTAAAACACTTTCTCTTCCCATCTAGTCTCCCTGCTCATCTTCCCCTCTCCACAGCTTTCCTCCAGCGCTATCTGTCTCTCCACCTCCCCTCTCTCTCACATCTGTTCATCTTGTCTCCCATCCATGTCAGTCATCTTAAGCTAGTGTCACGAACTCTCTACACCCTTACCCTTCTTGTACCTCTAAATTCATAGTTGCCTTTCATTGACCATCATCCAGTATGTCTAACTGTTTTAAGCTAGTGTCACATTATCACCATATTCTACACCTTTACCCTTGCTGTCCTGGTAATCCATACCTGCCTTTCTATGTCTTAGATTTATTTTCAGTGCCTCTACTTTCATTTATATAATGTTCAAATATCTTCATATACATCTAAATTCATTCCAGATTCTTCATCTGCCTTCGTTCTTATCTGCATACATCCTCTGCTGCTTACCAAAACATATGCCATCTTATCTCTCTCTAAGTCTACATCAGCCTTACTATATGCTTAACTTCCTTTCAACATGTTATTCTTTATGAACAAGTGGTGCCAGGCACAACAAACCTAGCCCGACAGCAGTTATTTTATTGCTGTTAAATACTGATTCGTTTCTGCTATTTAGTGTCAGTGCAATTAAAGTCTAAGGTAATGGCGCAAACGTTTTCAAGCCCTCTGAAAATCCGTGATCTAGAGTTTGACCTTTCAAGGTCACTCAAGGTCAAAGGTCATGGTGCCAAATCAAAGCCCATAGAGAATTCCTATATCTTGGTAATAGTAGATATCTATCTTCAACGAGTTTCGAGTTACAGCGCCCTGAATGTGCTGACCTTGAGTTTGACCTTTCAGGGTCACTTATGGTCAAAGGTCAAGGTACCATTGAAACACCCAGATAGGATTTCCAATATACTGATAATGATAAACATCTCTATCTCCAACCAGTTTTGAGTTATTGCCCACTGAATATCCGTGACCTTGAGTTTGACCATTCAAAGTCATTTAAGGTCAAATGTCTTGGTGCCAAATGAAAGCCCATATTACGAGTTCCTGTATGTTCCTAATAGTAAATATATCCATCTTCAACCGTTTTCAAGTTACTGTCCTCGAAAATCAGGGACCTTGATTTTGACTCCTCAAGGCCACTCTATTACCTCCATATTTAATCACTTTCCTTGAGGACCAGTGGCCACATATTCTGAAAGTTTCATGTAATGTCATTCAGTCGTTTTTCCGTAATGTTGCTAACAAACAAACAAAGAAACAAACAAACTCGATCAAAAACAATACCTCGTCGGACTCCGTCGGGGTGAGGTAAAAAAGAACCTTTGTATACTTGTGCCTGTGTTCCTATATCTCTGCTTATCTTCTCCCTTTTCTCTTCCAATACTCTCCCATCATCCTTTTGTATTTTTTTACACTTATGCTTCCCTCTCCTTGTGGCTTCCTCCTGTTCCTCGTCTTCCTCTCATCCTAATCGTCCTTTTCTTCTTCCTCTCCCTCTTCCTCATTCACCTACACTTACTGCTGCTGCTGCTGCTGCTGCTACTTCTCTCTGTTCTTTTCGTAGTTTTTCAGTTACTTTCCCTTCTCCCTATACTTCATTACACATCGCCTCTTCCTGTTCTGTCATCCCAGTCCTTCTCTCATTAGTTCATCATCCATTTGACAGTGTGACAATGCTCATAGACAGACAGATACTAGTAGATAGATAGATAGATAGACAAGTTATAGGTAAAAATATATAGATAGACGGATAGATGATAAATAGATGGACGGCATAAACTGACAAAATAGTAGTTATACATGATGGATGGGTGGATAGATACAGTAGATGGATGGCTGGACAAACAGACATACGGAAAGACAAACAGTAAACAACCTGATAAACAGAGAAACAGACATAAAGATGGTTGGTAGATTGGTTGTTGTAGACAAGAAGACAGATAAACAGATAGATAGATAAATGCTGTACATACATATACTGAAGGGCAGACAGATATTTTACTGAAAGTAAGTTAAGACCACATCTGGTGCACTATATATTCTTTTCTGTGTATTCAAATTGCTTGTACAGGTGATTAACATTAACAGTTAATCTACAGAGGAATATCTTCCTGAACCACACTATTGTCATCGTCAGTATTACCAGTGTAAAATGAAAACATATTATCATAATCATCATCATCATTACTATGGTTATCATCATCATCATGACCGTCATCGTCATCCTTCTTCTTCTTCATCTCCTCCTCCTCCTCCTCCTCCTCCTGAATATAATCATCATCACCATCATCATCATCGGACAGAGAATACAAAACAGACTGGAAAAGAGATAGAGAAGGAGAATAGGTTAGAACAAAGGCAGAATAGAAACAGAACAAATTAGAAAACAACAAGACTAAGAGAGAATGAGTACAGGTTTGAACATGGACGGAATAGAAAGAGAGCAACTATACTGTATATAAGCGCAGAAAGGTAGAAAACAGGGAGAACAGAAAAGGACAAAGGCAAAACACAAGCACAACAATGCAGAATATAAAATAGTACAGGATACTGAGAAGAGCAGAAGAAGGACAGAACACGAGCAGAACGGGCCACGACAAACGCAGAGCAAAAGCAGAACAAAAAAGAGGCAGAACAAAAGCAAAACAAAGTAAAATATAAGGAAAACAGAGCTCCGGCATGGCCTGTGGACCCTCCAAAGAAACGTCGACTGTGGCACTTTGAAGCTGTGGATTGGGAGGCCCTCAGGCAGTACTTTGATTTTCCCTGGAATGATTATTGCTTCCATGGCCGAGAGCCATCTGAGTGTGCCTTGCGCATTACGGAGGTTATTTTCTCGGGCATGGAAGCATACATTCCTTTCTTATATCCTTTGACTAATGCAAGTAAGCCTTGGTTTAATCACGCTTGTTCTAATGCTGTCCGCAACAAGGAAAGGGCCGCTGAACTACATCTTTTTTATGTTTCTGCCCGGAATCATGCTAAGTCTGTTCTTCGCTCTGCTAAAAATAATTTCATCCGTAGTGAATGCTCTCAACTCTCCAACTTGAATTCTTCCCGCTCCTTTTGGCACCTTGCCGAATACCTTTCTAACAACTTTACCTCATCAGCCTTTCTTCCTTTTTTTTTTTTTTTTTTTTTACTATGAAGTCTCTGTAGCTATTTCTTCTACTGATAAAGCAGATCTCTTCCCTCAGACTTCTCCTCCAATTCCACCTTAGACGATTCCGGTGCTGTGCCTCCATCACTTCCTCCATCTGACTTCCTCATGGTTGACATTAAAATTTCTTCAGCTGATGTATTTTCTGCCATCACTGGCCTCAATACTGACAAGGCATATGGGCCTGATGAAGTCCCTCCTGTCGTCCTCAATAACTGTGTTTCTGTGCTTACACCCTGCCTAGGTAAACTCTTTTGCCTTTGTCTTTCAACTTGTACCTTTCCTTCTTGCTGGAAGTTTGCTCTCATTCAGCTAGTCCCAAAGAAAGGTGACCATTCCCAACCCCCTAGCTATCGTCCAACTGCTTTAACATCCTGTGTCTTAAGAGATTTTGAGTCTTTTCTTAACAGAAAAACTTTAAAGCATCTTTCCCATCACAACCTTCTTTCTGATCGTCAGTGTGGGTTCCGTCAGGGACGCTCAACAGAGTGAAAGTTAGAGGAATGGCCGTGAATGTTGCAGAAATGAAGAAGAAAAGAGTCAGACAGTGGTTCAAGGTAGCTCGAGTCGTCACCGGGAGAGGGGCGGAAGGTGGGGGCATTTATGGTCTGCCCTGCTTGGGACTCTGAGGCTAAGTTTTGCAAAGCCATGATTTTTTTTTTTTTTTTTTTTTGTATTTTGGAAAAGGAAGTGTAGCATGTACCGTGCATGTAGTTTGGTGTTGATAAACTTGTATTGGAGAGCATGCTGGCCTACTCTCTGTGTTACTGAGACACTGAAAAAGTTCAGCAAAGGGGTATGGTCAGGAACTAGTCCCGAGGGCTAATAAAACGTGAGCTCCAGCTCTCCCTGTCATCAGCTTTCCATCCACCTTGGGAGTACTGTCCTGCTCGACTGGTGCTACAGTCTACTCCTCTAGGTGGCGTCAAGAGCTTCTATGATGATAGTGAAGCATGTGTAAGGGTTATTGGACATCAACGTGAATGGTTCATGATCGATGTGGACGTGTGACAAGGTTGTGTGATGTCCCCATGGTTGTTCAGTATCTATCTATCGATGAGGTGATAAGAGAAGTAAAAACACGAGTAATGGAGAGGGGGATGGCGTTCGTAATGAAAGGTGATGGATGGAGTATCTCAAATTTGTTGTATCTTGATGATGCAGTTCTACTTGCAAATACTGGACAAGAACTAGGTACCAGAGTTTTGCTGATGTCTATGAGCGTGTGCCTTGAGAGTAAATGTAGAAAAGAGTAAAGTGATGGTTTTTGAGAGAGAAGGTGACTCCCAGTGCGATGTTACAGTGAATGGAGAGAAACTGGAACTGGTGAGAGAGTTCAAATACCTGGGTACAGTGATAGAAAAGTGAAGAAAATGTGCAAAAGGAGTGGAAAGTAGAGCGACACAAGGAAAGAGAGTAGATGGTGCAATGAAGGCCTTGATAAGAAACAAAGGCTTGAGTGTTGCAGCTTCACAAGGCTTATATGAAGGAGTGTTAGTGCCAACCTTAACATACGGATGTGAGACTATGAGGTGGCATGAAACTGAAAAGTCAAGTGTGAGAGCAGTGGGGATGGGATTCCTGAGGAATGTATGTGGAGTACAGAGACTGGATAGGATACGAAATAATGTGATTCGTGAAAGATGTGGAGTGAGGAAGTCTGTGGACACCAGAATCGAAGAGAGTGTAGGGAGATGGCATGGTCATGTGGAGAGAATGGATAACAATAGAGTGGTGAAGTAGGTATAATATGAGCGAATTTGAAGGAGGGCGGAGGCGAGGTAGGCCAAGGAGGAGGTGGAGGGATATGGTGGATGAGTGTCTGAGGAAGAGAAGTTTGGAAGTCGATGTGGCTAGGGAACTGACAAGAGATCAAGCTGGCTGGATGAATATTGAGAGGAGAAACACATGATCAGCAATTTGGCACCCTTTTTTAACGTGACAGTGTCCGGATTGACTCTATTGGATACGTTAATGTGATGCTACAGAACGTGCTGAATGTTTTAGGCATATCAGACAGAGCCAGGATTCCGGGGGCTTGAATGATGAGTGAATGGATGCGTCTCCCATTGGACTGGGCAAATTTGGGCTGTCTGGACATTAGTACTCCTCATCCTGCCCTAGAGTGGGAAAAGAGATCCAGATGATGATGATGGTGATTCATACTTTGAATACTATCATTCTTTTCAGCTTAATAAAATCACATGAGTTCATGTATTTATCTATGTATCTATTTATCCCTCAGCCTGCTGGAGTGTCGTAACCTAAAGACCTCCATGCACGTCTGGCCCAACTCAACAATGTCCTCTTTTAACCACACACTATCTTCCTTCAAATACTTCCCAACCAGGCCTCCTGATCTTATTGGTTAAGGAAGCTCCCTAATACCTCTTCCTCAGCGATTTATTTTTAAACTTGGCTCGTTAATATCTTTCTGTGTGTTATTTTCGTACAGTAGCCTATGGAGACATTGGAAGGATTTATGTAACAGAACGGGACAGTAAGGTTTAATAAACAAAATAAATTGCTTGGGAAAAGATGTTAGGGAAAGTCCTCAACCGCCACCTTGTTCTCGGGCTTCCTCCTCTTCTTCCAAATAACCTACTTCCATACAGTCTCCTACCCAGTTTCACATTCGGTTCACTCCACATGACCGAACCACCTGGGAGTGTTTCTACATAGTCTGGCCTGACGGGAGACAATGGCCATGGACTGGGTGTTGGGAGGGATATATGGGAGGAAGTTTGATGGTGGTAGGAGGCGTGCTGGCTCGGGAATACGAGAGAGAGAGAGAGAGAGAGAGAGAGAGAGAGAGAGAGAGAGAGAGAGAGAGAGAGAGAGAGAGAGAGAGAGAGAGAGAAAGAGAGAGAGAGAGAGAGGTATAGAAGCTAAGAAAGCCAAGATGGTGAAAGGATATAGACAAGACTGAGAAGGATATAATGCGAGTGAATTTGCAGGTGGATGGAACGTTGGAGATGAGGTAACAAATAGATGGAGATGGGAAGTGTGTGTGTGTGTGTGTGTGTGTGTGTGTGTGTGTGTGTGTGTGTGAAAGCTGAGAGGATGAATGGATATAGACGGACTGTTAACTTTACATACGTATATGGGTTTGAATGTGCAAGGAGGCAATCTATGCAAGGAACAAGATAAACTAATATGGTAGAGTTTGTAATAAAGACATATTGTGACTGATAAAGCAAATACAATGACAGACGAGCAACAAGGGTATACACGCTGACTGATGCTGTTCCTTCCCTTGTGTCTGGATTCCACCTCAACCAATCCCTTAGACAGGATCAAGGATTGTGGTGACGATGATGATGATGATGGTGATAAGACGACGACGACGATAACGGTGATGGTGATGATGATGATGATGGTGATAAGATGAAGACGACGATAACGGTGATGGTGATGATGATGATGATGATGAAGATTACGATGATAATGATGATGATGATAATTCTTGCAACTACTGATTATATTCATCTAAGATAGATCTATGTCGATGAAGGGTTTAGAATTTTAGAATTTTTTTTTTTTCTCTCTCTCTCTCTCTCTCTCTCTCTCTCTCTCTCTCTCTCTCTCTCTCTCTCTTATGCAAACCTCTTTTCCCACCTCGAGACGGGGTGAGGTAGGGTCCAGAGAGCAAGAAAAAGAAAAAAAAAAAAAAAAGAGAAAAGGAGAAACCAACTAAATGACTGCATAATTAAACTGGCAACACTCTCCTTCACTCACCATTCCAGCCCCCGGAATCCTGACTCCACCCCACGGGCACAAACATCCAGGCTTAGGCGCTTCATACCATCTTATCAGCCAGGGTCAATCCAACGCGTATCTTATCTTCTCCCTGACCTAATTACCGTAGTCTGTAACAAAACATAACAATCCTTTACAAAGACAGTTACTTCTTAGCCACAGGACGCCATTTTTATATTATTCATTCTGTTATACTCAGCGAATTTGAAGGAGGGTGGAGGCGAGGTAGGCCAAGGAGAAGGTGGAGAAATATGGTGGATGGGTGTGTGAGGAAGAGAGGTTTGGAAGTCAATGAGGCTAGGGAACTGACATGAGATCAAGCTGGCTGGATGAATTTTGTGAGGAGAAATGCATGATCAGGGATTTGGCACCCCTTTTTAATGTGACAGCTCCCGATTGACTCTATTGGATACTTTTATGTGAAGCTACAGAATGTGTTGTATGTTTTTGGTGTATCTGATACAGCCCGGATTCTGGGGGCTTGAATGACGAGTGAATGGAAGCGTGGCCCATTGGATTGGGCAAGTTTGGGGCTGTGTGGACGTTGCTACTCCCCACCCTGCCCTGGGGTGGGAAAAGAGGTCCGGATGATGATGATGATGATGATGATATACTTTTTAAAATTAATATGGCCAAGAGCTGCCATACTTCCCTCTTGACTGCTGAGGTGTAAAAGTTAAGATGGGAATATAATGGTACTCACAGGCAAATGCTATGCACAGGATGTACAGCTGTAGCATTGCCTCTTTCTGCCACTGAGCTACGTTATAAGCTGCCAAACGACATAAATCCAGGCCAAGTTAATATGAAAGTACTACACCAGACGATTTTATTCAGCTTACGAGGCAGCCTGAATGTGAAGTGTGATGGAACGCCATATCTAAACCCTTTCATCGTCTTCTTTTTTCTTCCTCTCTTTTCACTATATTTCCTCTCTCTCTCTCTCTCTCTCTCTCTCTCTCTCTCTCTCACCTCTTCCAATGTCTTCCTCCTCTCTCTTCCCCCCTTACCTAAAATTCTAAATCGTTCCTCTCCCTTCTCCCTCCCCCCCCTCCACCTAACTGATCAGTCCCATAGTCTTCCTCTTCTCTCTCCCTCGCCCTTCTCCAAACCTTCCCTCCCTCTCTCTCTCTCTAATGTTGCATTTCTCATCCTCTCTGTTCTCTAAAACCAACCTCTCCCCCCCCTTCTCTTTGTGTCCTGGTGCGGACACTTGTATGTCAGCTAGATCTCTTTTAAACTATCTTGGCCCAGATTTTCGTCCTTATCCAGCTTATTTCACGTAGCTCACTGGCAGGTAAAGATAATACAACGGCTCTACCTCTGTTCCTTTGCACTTCTTCGTGACTAGCACCATCTTGAAATGTTGATCTACTGCTACAAGCTCCGCATTAAAGATGGAAAGATGACAATTTTCGGCCAAGTTAGAGTAAAATGAGTATACCCAGTGGTGGTTTGTGGTGGCAGTTGGAGCCGGCACTGTGGTATACTTTCCCGTCTGGGTTGGAGTCTCGGGGATTTTAACTGTTATAATTAAACAGACAGTAGGTTAAGGCCGTCATAAAGAGAGAGAGAGAGAGAGAGAGAGAGAGAGAGAGAGAGAGAGAGAAAAATAATAATTGTCTACACTGCAGCAACCTATGACGTTGTTTTATTTATACTCATGGCTAGGTAGAAAAAATTATATATATATATATATATATATATATATATATATATATATATATATATATATATATATATTGTTACATAGCCTATGATTTCATCATCCTTTGTATAATTCTAACGTACAGTAGGCCTATGCTGCATGTTTGATCACGATTCGCCTCGTGGCTTCCATAGTGACTGGACTTGCGTGTTCTGCCTCACTCCCCCCTTCTCCCCCTTGTAGTAGAGTAAGTCGTTCTTTCTGTTGTTCAGAGCCGGATTGTCAACTCTTTGTCCCCTATGGCTTCGTTTGCGCGTCCTTCTTACAAGTTGTATCAAGCTCTGCCGGCCCCTATATAATGAGCTCAGTCTCTGCATCATTGCCACTTAGATCTACTCCTCATTTTGTTCACATCTCTGTCCTCCCCTGTATGGTGTATTATTTTTGTGAGTGCTCAGGAAGTCTCCAACCATCTAGCAGCTGTGTAATTTGAGTATAAGTGTTATTACATTTTTTCTTGTACTGTATAGCATAAGGTGTTAATTCGTAGGCCTGGTGAGGTTTTTGTGATTAATGTAGGGTTTTTACTGTCAGCCAGTAGTAATAATATTTTGTATCTGTAATAATATATCTTGCATTAACTGAGCATTGTACGGTTTTCTCATTTTATTAGGGCTGACGCAGATAAATTTACTCTTGTTAATTTCGTGTTAATAGAGGCTATTGCAGTTAACCATATATTTAACCTGTTTTTTGCCATTACATTATCCTTATGAGTCCTGAATGTTTTTTTTGTTAGTTTGAGCATTAAACTTTAACTTGTAATTTTACCTAACTCTTTTGTTTTGAACCTGGAACTTTGCGGAACCGTAACAATATATATATATATATATATATATATATATATATATATATATATATATATATATATATATATATATATATTGTGTCATGGTAGAGATAGGTACAAGCCTTGGTGAGTTTTTTGGCCTCTCTGATGGAGCCAGGATTCCATGGGCTTGAATGATGAATGACTAGAAGTGTGGCTCATTGGTTTAGGCAAACCTAGGCTGTCTGGACGTTGCAACTCCTCACCCTGCCCTAGGGGCGGAGAGGAGGTCCTGATGATGATGACGAAGATGATGATGATGACTATGATGTATACTTCACATAGATGCAGCAGGGAAACTATACACGAATGCGGGTGTTTCAATATGGCGGCCGTGAGTCACACGTTCGCTGCGGGGGATAACTCTCCATATTATAGAGCTTAGTGATGAGTACACACACGATATAAATACACAGACACATCATTGATACGTCCTAACTAAAGGGCAACATTCAAACTATGAAGCAATATGGCCGCTGTATTTCTGGACAATTATTCCCTTTCAGAAATCACGTACAAGAACACTTGAAATATAAACATTTTAAAGTATACGCTAAAAAATATCAACAGGGCACTTAGGAGTATATGGAACTTTACCAGGTTCTGATATTGAATCATTAAATTACAAGTGATACGAGGAGTGGAAAGATGGCGGAGTCAGCTTCACCGATGTGTAACTACTGTCAGTCTTCTAGCGTCAGCTTGGTGAGGTGTGCTTGATAATTTCCCCGTCAGGACGATCGTGTGGAGGGTGTTCACCGCGTCATTCAAGGATAGACACCACAAGTAAGTTACTGTGTTATCCATGTCTGATATGCTAAATTAGAAATGTAAACAGAACTGATTGATTCTTTACCAAACGGGCGCAGCGTTTCCATATTTTCTATTGAATGTTTTACAGGTTACGTATTGTTCCAGGATTACCAAAGATACCGGGGATTTTATACCGGTAAACCTACTTCAGAAAGCTCTAAATGAGGATTTAGAAAGCGTAGATATTTTGCTGTCTGCCAGTAGCCGGCTGTATTTAACATGATGCTCATTTTTAGATTTGAAAGCTGGCCGTCAAATGCAAGTGAGGTTAGGTTGGATTAGGTTAGGTTTGGCTGGGTTAGGTTCGGTTAAGTCATAAGTTTGCCATCGCTTTTACACGGGATACACTGATGCATCCAGTCGGAGAGACCGTTGGTAAACAACGCCGGCACTTCTTCAGCAAACATTCCTCCTCATATTTTGGAATCACCTTCACAGTGTCCAGGTGGAAGTTCCCGTGCATAAAGGTTTGCTGGTGAGGCTGCACACATACTTTGGTGGCCACTGCATCACTAGCCCCATAGTGGTCCTTAAGGAGGTATCCTTCCTTGTGTGCATCTGTTATCATATTTGGGATGCCTTAGAAAATTTACGGCCAGAGACCCTCTAGATTGTTACAGCCTTGGCAAAGGCTTGGAGTTCTAATAAGTCTTCTCATGGCAAGTGCAAGACCTGAATTTTTTGCTTGCAGAACATATATCACTATAGTCATCTGGGCTCAGATTTACATCATGCAACGATATACATTTCTCAGTTACCCCAAACAACCCATCACACACCATGTAAGAGTAACCAGAAACAAGAAAAATGAACTAAATGCATTTCAACCACATGCACCCTGGCTGTGGACGACGCCTCACAGATGTGTCCTGGGCACTTGATAACCAAACCCTGCACATGTTTGAGCCAAGTGCACATCACATCTGTACAATATTGGTGTTTGAGTATCATATGCTTTCAATATTTTTTTCAAGTGCAGGTTGAGCACGCTTTGGTCGAAAATGATGTTTGTTTTCATGGCTGTCCAACCTTGCAGTCAGTGGTGTTTCATAACATCCGTCACCTCCACATAAAAGTACAGTAAATCCCCAATATAACGAACCCTGGGATTGTGAATTTCAGATATAACGAAAGGCCAAATCGCAACCGAACTTCCTCTGGATTTTGCAAACAAAGGTTGCTAAATGAGGGGGAAATTCGGGAATAAGCCCACGGTGACAAGAGCATCCCTTCCTGGCACAGTAAGTGCACTGTAACAGTACTACATCATACTATATTCTTATTATAGGTATTTTATTTAGATGTACAGTACCTCAAAAAAGTATCAGAACAACTATGTGGTAAACAAAATGAAAAACCAACGATGTGATCCGAAAACACACCTGAGGTGAACGTATGATTTCAAAACTATCTGCCCCTAAGTACGGATACTTTCTTGAGGCACTGTACAACTTAATACCATAATGTATTTCCATGTACAGCATCATAAACCATTGAATTCTCCATGTAAAACTTCATAGAGTTAGTTTAGGTTATGTCTGAGTACATAGGACCGGATGACTCCCCTTATATAGCTAACTAAGTTTGGTAATCCTCATATGGAAATACCGACCCCTCGTATATGGCGAACTTTTGGATGTAGCGACCCACCCCTCCCCCCAATTAGTCTGTTATATCAAGGGTTTACTGTACATACTTTGAGGGACTGTGGGGTAGCATTATCTTGATTTTTAAGGGGATGGCACTTGTGTATCATTCTCCACACAGGACATTATTTGTCCTTCTGGATGGCTTTGGCTTGTACCATATACAGTAATATCCCCAAATAATTAGTTTTTGTTTTTTGCTTTTTACATTTACTAGTGTTTTTATTTATTTTTATTGTTGGTTTAAATGAAACATTGTCATGTTTCAGTTTTTCAGTGATCATTTTTATTGGAAATGCCTTATCTTGCCATTTTCAACTCCGTCCCGTGTTCCGATGGCGAAAAAAAAAAAGTGTTTCTGACAAAAATGATGATTTAAAAATTGATCGAAACAAATGAAAATTCACGCACACACACACACACACACACACAGTGGGAGTCACAGATAGCAGACGTGCGACCTCGGCACTCCGAACCAGCACGGCCAGTGGCATTACCTAAATTAGTATCTTTATATGAGTCAAGCTCTGTACCAGGTTAGACTAAATGATTTTCCAGTATTAAAAGAAAAAAAAATAATAAGAACTTTAAACAAGACTTGTACAAACAGAAAAGAGAAACAAGAGGCGAAAGAATGTGCTCAGTCAGCTGAGGTTTGTTTAGACTACAGCTGCATTGGGTATGTAAGTACATGTACTCTGTGCTTTTAGTACTGCAAAATGGACACATACTTTAGTAAAGCAAATTTGGAAAAGAAAAGGGATAAAGGTAGAAAGCAAGATGATGATTTCTACCAAGAACTGGTTGAAGTGGAGATGCACAGTAGACTGGTTGAACATGTACACAAACTAGAAATGGCTTTCAGAAATGAAATTGATGAAATAAAGAAGCAGATGCACTTGCAAAAGGAAGAAATAGAAAAACTAGGAAGGGAGGCCAACAAGAAAGACACAACCATCAGTGAACTAGCAGTGGAATTGAGTACACTTAGGAAGAAAATGAGTGAAATGGCAAGTACAGTAGTCAATCACGAGAGTTTTATGGAAGAGTTCAAAAAGGATACAGAGACAATTAGGCAAGTAAGCAGTCTGATAGACCAAAGCAGTGATATTGAGGAGAAGATAACACAGGTGAATGAAGCTGTGCAAAGCTACAAAAATGATGTGGAAACCACGTATGCTGAAATGGTGAAAGTAAAGAAAGACTTAGAAACAAGAGTGGAGGAAAAAAGCATTAAACAGGAAGTGAAAAGAATACTCCAAAACAATCCAAAGTTAGTCAGAGATTCAGTAGATATAAACAAATTTATAGTAATCACTGGTATAGAAGAGGAAGAAGTAAAAAACAAGATCACAAGAGACAAAAAGGAGATGGCAAATGTAGTGAGCTTACTGAAAGAAGTATCAGAGGAAATCTGTAGTAAAGACATAGAGGAACACAAAAGGTTAGGGAAATATGAGAAAAGCAAGACAAGACCTTTAAAGGTGACTTTCCAGAGTGTAAACACTGTGGAGGAGATACTAAAAAATGCAAAGAATCTTATGGAAGAAGGGGAGTTCAAAAATGTATGGATAAAAAGATGCCTAACGCAAGAGGAACTGGAATTACTGAAAGAGAAGAGGGAGGAAGCAAAAACAAAAAATGAGGGAAGATCAGAAGAGGAGAAGAAGAAATTTTTTTACAAAGTAATAGGATTGCAGGTACGAAAGTGGTACATAAGCGGGATGAAATAAAAAGGAGGAAGGTAGTAAAACCATGTCATGACAAGTATATAAACAAGATGATAAAGTTGATGTACTCAAATGTAGATGGAATGGTATCTAAATTACTAGAGATGAATGATTATGTCAGAGAAAATGAACTACAAATAATATGCCTAACTGAAACAATATTAACACCAAGGATATCCAATGACATACTAAACTTAGAGGAATACAATATATGGAGAAGAGACAGAAATTTAAAAAAAAGGAGGAGGAATTATAATATTAACTAAGAAAAATCTAAAAGTCAATGAAATAAAACTAGATATACCATCACAAGTAGAACTGATTGCAGTAGAGATCAACACATCTGAAGGGAAAGTAATTGTAACCAATTTGTACATGCCACCCAGATCAAACACATGGGAAAGAGACGAATATAAGGACCTGGCAGAGAGTACAATTCAGAGTTTAAGATCATTACTACATAAAATGGAAGAGAAATCGAAAAGAATTATACTAACTGGAGATTTTAATACAAATATAAATTGGAATACTCTAGATATAAGTAGCCAAGAAAGCTGTTGGGACCAAAAGCTCCTTTTCCTAACGCAACATGTGAGGGAAACCACCAGAAAAAGAGGACTCGATGTACCTTCAGTGCTAGATCTAATATTTACTAGGCAAGAAAATGATATTGACAGTTTAATATATCACCCTCCACTCGGCAAAAGCGATCATGCAGTACTAAATTACAACTTCAGGATAGCATATGACATAGTTAACAGCAATGAAAGTTACAAAAAGAGCCTAAACTATAAAAAGGGAAATTATCAAGACCTAAAGAAGTATTTCTTAGAAGTTGATTGGGAAAATGAGCTTAGAGGACAAGATTTAAATGATGTATATAAAAAATTTGTGAATTTTATGAAATAGGAGTACAGAAGTACATCCCACAGCACAAAGACGCAGATAAGAAAATACAGAAATGGTTCAATACAGAATGTAAAAAATCAAAAGAAAGAAGAGATTTGTTGTTGAATAGATACAGAAGACACAATAATGAAAGGGCGTATAATAATTACAAACAGGCAAGAAACGATTATACAAGAATAAGGAGGGAAGCCCAAAAACAGTTTGAGAAGGATTTAATAAATAAAAGTAGTGATCAACCAAAACTGTTTTACAGCTACATCAGAAGCAAAACCAAAGTAAAAGATATAATACAATCCATTATGGACGAGGGAATCACTTATACGGAAGAGAAAGATATTTGTGAAGCACTAAATAAGAATTTCCAATTAGTTTTTACAAAAAAAATTTTTGAAAGGGTCTATGTGGAACATGCATGTCCACACATACTACCAGATATACAAATAGCAGAAAAAGTAATACAGGAGGAATTAAGTAAATTAGACAGAGGAAAAACAAGTGGTCCTGATGAAATTTCATGATGGGTACTACGAGAATGTGCAAAGGAGTTACCGTATTTCGCGGCATGTAAGACGCAGCATTGTGAGAGAGGCACCCTAATCCTGGCAGGGCAGTTCTGTGAAAAAAAAGTTTGTCCCAACCAAGACTTCAGTAAGGTTTCTTGATAAGAGCCATTACCATACAGATACACACTCACCTTTCAGAATCTATTCATTACTGATCATCAGCCTTTGTTTTTTTTTTTTATATACAAAGAATGGTACAGGAAAAGAAAACAATGCCCCTTCTTGACAAAACGTAACTGATATGAGCCACTATCACTTAGATACACACTCACCTTTCAGAATCTATTCAGTACTTCTCATCATCCTTTAGTTTCTTCTTTTCTGTACAAAGAATTATACAGGAAAAGAGAAAAGAAAACAAAACCCCATCTTAACAAAACGTGACTTCAAACCACGAGGCCATCTCAACTTTGTTGATAAATATGGATCAGTAAACTGATATAAACACTGTTTTTAATATTTTATGAATTTAAAACCACAAATAAATTCAATAAACTCTGTTCTTTCATTCTCTGACGAAAACATAAAGTACAATGAATGTTCACATCAGTTCATTTATCCTAAAAGAACCCCGTCATATTGCACACCTGTTACGGAATTTCCTCACATTGCCTTGACTCAAGCACAATATCAGACTACTACCATCATTAATCATGCACTCTAACTAACCTGTAATTACCTCCACAAATAATATAAAAAGGTAGCACTTGTAAATACATAAATTACAATGTTTCACAACCAAAGTTCAATATAGCAAGGCTGCTTGGGAACAGGATAGACAGCTGTTTTTACTCTCTTCTGTCAGTATCACTCCTTCACTGTCAGCTATGTTTGCCTTGCATCATCAACAATTAAAAATGCATGCTTCACTGATCATAATTTACTGTAAACATTCATTTCAAAACATACTGAGTATGGTGAAAACATCCATTGTTACACCTTAGTAACACTGCTGCCTCCCAGTCGCTAGACAGCAGTCTCTACCCCTTCTTCTCAGTATCACTTCCTCACTGTCTGCGATGTTTCCCTTGCAGCATCAACAGTTAAAAATACGTTCTTCACTGATCACAATTTACTAAAAACAGACATTCATCTCAAAACATGTCGAGAATGGTGAAACTATCCCTTAGCAACACTGCTGCATACCAAGCGCTAGACAACTGTCTCTACCCTCTTCTCCCAGTATCACTCCCTTACTGTCAGCTGTTTTCCTTGCAGCATCAACAATTAAAAATGCATATTTCTCTTATCAGAATTTCCTAAAAACAGACATCCATCTCAAAACATTCGAGTACTGTGAAAACATCCATTTGTGGTCTTAACACTGCTGCCTCCTAGTCACTATGGTACACACACACACGCACACATGTACACACCACATGCAACATTCGCTCGCCTCTGAAACATTTACATCAGTCAGTTTTGGAGTACCCAGTGGCTTTATTATATGCCAAAAACATCAAAATGTATTTGGTTGTTCAGTATAAATATCATCACTTAAGGACATGAAACATCTCAAACAATTTATTCATCCAAACATCGTCAGTGCAAGACTAAAGGTGTACAGCACCATTGATCCTAAATTTTCCTTGGTTGCATCTGTCATGATCACCTAAAACCTATATTCACTTCATATTACTGACATGGTGAAAATTTCACTCGTCTTCAAATTCTGAGAATTCATCACTACTTCCCCCAAGTCCTGAAGCATCACTGGAAGTCATCACCACGGTCATCATCACTGTTTCACTGTCACTTTCATACAGTAAATGGTCCTCAGTACCATCCACTGAATTGCTTATACCACACTTCATACGACTTTAACTTGGCAATCGTTTTAACTGAGCACAGGCGATATTCATTTTGTTACAGCCCACATTAACCTCCTCAGTACATGTTTCCTGAACTGAATAAAATCATATGGCGAGCATGAATTTGTTTTTCCTTCCTCCGTTCTGTTATTTAAAAAAAAAAAAAAATATTGCTGGGCTGAAGGGATTATAATAAACGGATTATCAGTTCCCTAGCCTGACTCTTCCCACTCCTACTTCCTTAACTACACCTAGACCAAACTCTCACCCACACCTTAGGATTCTGGTCGTTTCGGCCGTAACATCCAAAATGGCAAACGACTTTACAACCTAACCTAACCTAACCTAACCTAACCAATTTGGACGTTACGGCCTAAATGATCGCCATTGCCAATCATGAGAGCTTTGCTTAGGCAGCAGAGATGCAGAGAGTGAACGTTGTCAATCATTCTGATCGCTTCGTCTGCTAAGAATACAGCAGAAATGGCGGACGCTGATATGAATGCCCATCAGGCACGCTATTTCAGATATTGCATCAGTTATGCTACTCAGTGAATTTTATCCTATTTTCATAACAAAATACTGTAATTGGGTGTGCCCTGAGTTGCATAGACATTGCTGAAGTACTTCACTTGGCTGAAAAAGTGAAGCTGTAACTTCAGGCAGTACTGTTTAACGTTACAACTGTTTTTCTTGTTTTTCGCTATTGGTATAATAAGACTGTTCACTTCTATGATACTCTTGTCAGGCATGAAACAGAATGTCACTAAGAGAAGCCAACTGTATGAGGTTGATTGAATTTCCATATGCGACAAAAATCAATTCTGATGACTTGTCAGGTTCGCTTGCCAGCATCTCTCCAGTATGACTGCTTTGCTAGTTAGTAAGTGGATGGCAAGCAAAGTGGTTATGATTGCCTTTCAGAAGGTTAGCAGACAGTTCACCAGTGAGCATGTTAGCTTGCTAGAGTAGGGTGTACGCTAGACGCTAACCTGCTAAGTTGCTAAACCGCTAAACCCCTTGACGGTATTGGCCAGTTGAGCTGAAAACAAACAGTGAATGCTTTGTGTTCTTGATCATGCGTGTTTTAATATCTGCTGCAAATATACACTCACAAAATGTCACAAAAGTAACTGACCTAATTAAGGTTACTGAATTTCCATATGTGACGAAAGTCTTTTTTGATGACTTGGCAGTTTCCCTAGCCAGCATCTCTCCAGTATGATTGCTTTGCTAGTTAGTAAGTGGATGGCAAGCAAAGTGGTTATGATTGCCTTTCAGAAGGTTAGCAGACAGTTCACCAGTGAGCATGTTAGCTTGCTAGAGGAGGGTGTACGCTAGACGCTAACCTGCTAAGTTGCTAAACCGCTAAACCCCTTGACGGTATTGGCCAGTTGAGCTGAAAACAAACAGTGAATGCTTTGTGTTCTTGATCTTGCGTGTTTTAATATCTGCTGCATATATACACTCACAAAATGTCACAAAAGTAACTGACCTAATTAGGGTTACTGAATTTCCATATGTGACGAAAGTCTGTTTCGATGACTTGGCAGTTTCACTAGCCAGCATCTCTCCAGTATGATTACTTTGCTAATTAGTAAGTGGATGGCAAGCAAAGTGGTCATGATTGCCTTTCAGAAGGTTAGCAGACAGTTCACCAGTGATCATGTACGTTAGCTTGCTGGAATAGTGTGGATGCAAAACTGCTAAACCGCTAAATATCTTCATGGTGTTAGCCAGTTGAGCTGTAAACAAACCTGTGAAAGTTTTGTGTGTTTCTGATCTCGTGTGTTTCTTAAATCTGCTGCATATACACACTAGTGTACATTATTTTTAAAAATAAAATCAGATCTGCATACTGTAGAAAACTCCTGTGGTTGCTAAGCAGTGAGATGATCATCTTTATGAGTTTCTTCTCAATGGAGCCAAACTAACCTGCCTCAGTCTAGCGTGCAGGACGCATGGGGATATTTTAATGTGACTTTGAGACAAAAAAGTGCGTCTTACATGCCGCGAAATACGGTAAGTAAACCATTATTTTTAATTTTCAAGAAATCCTTGAGTCAAGGTAAACTACCTGATATTTGGAAGAAAGCAAATATTGTCCCCTTATTCAAGAAAGGAAATAGACAAAATCCTCTCAACTACCAACCAGTATCACTGACCAGTGTTGTAAGCAAGGTATTAGAAAAGCTTGTAAGAAAAGCTTGGGTAAATCATCTTGAAGAACACAGTATGATGACAGAAAGACAGTTTGGTTTCAGAAAAGGAAAATCACGTGTTACTAATTTGTTGAGCTGCTATGACAGAGTAACAAACACAATACAGGAAAGAGAAGGATGGGTGGACAGTATCTATTTAGATTTCAAGAAAGCTTTTGACACAGTACCACACCAAAGACTTTTATGGAAACTGTACCATCAAGGAGGAATTCGAGGCAAACTGTTTTGTTGGATGCAAGATTTTCTCATAAAAAGGGAAATGAGAACAGTACTAAGAGGAAACTACTCATCATGGAAAGAAGTGACTAGTGGAGTACCACAGGGTTCAGCCAATCATGTTTTTAGTGTATATAAATGATATAAACAGTAACACTGGAAATGAGAGCTATCTGAATATGTTTGCAGATGATGCAAAAATACAAAGGAGAATTACTAACACAGACTCTTGTAAAGAGCTACAAGAAGAATTAAATAAACTTCATGAATGGAGTAATACATGGCAAATGGAATTCAATGTGGACAAGTGTCATGTAATCAAGTTTGGTAAAAGTGGAAAAAGACCTGATTGGGATTATAAGTTAGGAAATAAAACCCTACACACATCAGAAAGAGAGAAGGACCTAGGTGTAATTATCAATACCAAACTATCTCCGGCTGACCACATCAGCGAGAAGGTACGGAACACGTATACACTGCTTGCAAACATGAGAATAGCATTCACATACATAAATGAAGACATGATAAGAAGGATAATAACATCATTCATTAGACCAACCCTGGAATATGCATCAGTAGTCTGGAGTCCTCATCTCAAAAAACACATAGACAAGATAGAAAAAGTTCAAAGGGCCGCTACAAGATGGATACCAAGCTTAAGGGACCTAAGCTATGAAGAAAGACTAAACAAACTGAATCTACCAACACTACAGGAAAGAAGGATAAGAGGTGACATGATAATGCTATATAAGTGCATATCAGGGAAGGAGAAAATAGACATAAATGATTACTTAACATATAGAGAAGCACCAGCAAGAGGACACTGCAAAAAACTGCATAAGAAGAGAGGTGATAAAGACGTAAAGAAATTCAGTTTCCCAAACAGAGCAATTGATCAATGGAATGCACTACCGAATGAAATAGTGTGTGCCAAAACAATTCACAAATTTAAGGATATGTACGATAAATATGGTTTAAGACACAGGACAGTACGAGCTTGACTCATTCCTGTAAAGATACAATTAGGTAAGAACACAAAAAGGGCCATGGCAAAACTAGGGATTGTATTTATCATTAGCTGGGAACATTCACAAGGGGCCGTGTGAATTTGCAGGTCATTGAACTGTTCACAGATTTGTGAACGACCGTAAAAGTTATTTATCAAGTCTGCTCGCTGTGTGGATATCTTTTAAGGAGTTGGGAGGCATTCACAAGAAGTGAGTCAGCGATGGTATAAACATAAACATTTGACCACTGCATACACCAACTGTTGGATTTTTCACCACGAAGTGGCTTACTCATTGGATATGATGATGGAGAGTTAGGAAACGATGCCATTTTTACTGGGAATGAATTATATTTGTGACAAATTTAGTGAGAAATGAGATAACCAACTACACATGATGAAACGATGAAGTAACACTGTCTACCCGGAAATGAAACTTGCTCTAACCCCTTGATATTTGGCAGAATGCAGTGCAACGAAGACAATTTTAGGTTATCACAACCAACAGTCAGCCAAGTGATCATGCAGATGTTTGAAGCTCTAGTTACACTGGAAATAATATTTCAGTAAGACTTCACAATTACAGACTAATTGGGGCCCAAGCCATTCCGAAAAAGGCGAAATTCTGGTAAAAGCAACATCCGGACTTCCCCCTGCTAACCCGGACTTTTTCCGATATATCAGATCCTTAGTCCGGATCACACGAACAGTTTTTAAACTGTTTTGACTACCATTGCGGTACTGTACTGTATTATAACTACACATTAATCAAATGGTATAATATATATATATATATATATATATATATATATATATATATAATAAGTACTGAACACTGATAAACATGTCTTTTATTTACGTTATTGTGGTGAACATAGCTGAAGTGGTCAGGTAGCCTGGACTGCTTCTGGCTCTATTGGACTTTTTTCCTATATATTGGAATTTGGTTTGGTAGCTCTTTGATTCCTGAAAAAGCAAATTCCAGCCTTTTGAAGTCCATTATATCAAGGTTTTACTGTAATTCATTTCCAAGTGGATACTAGTGGTATTCAAAGAATGCAGGCAGATTATTCAAGGAATGCAGGCAGAATTTTCAGAGAAGGCAAGCAGAATATTCAGGGAAAGCAGGCAGAATATTCAAAGAAGGCAGGTGGAATATTTGAAGGAATCAAACAGAATATTCAAGAAAGTCAGGCAGAATATTCAAAGGAGATAGAATATGCAAGGAAAACAGGCAAAATTATCACAACTGTTAACATTTTAGTTTATTAATCTGAAATGTATGTCAGTAAAGGAGATTGTGAATTTGTAGCTCATAGTTTAAGCATAGAGATGCACAGAAATACACTTGGTTCTGACAGATTATGTTCCTGTGTACAGACTGGTGCTTGACAGTGTCATGGATATGAGAGTGGTGAGAGGACAATCGGGAGGTCTGTCTTTTCATATGGCTTTGGTATGGAAGATGAAGCTGGGAGGAATAAGACTAAGACTGAGAGAGAGAGAGGGAGAGGAGCAGTCAAGGCAAAAAACTGAAAGTGAAGAAACAAAGAAACCAGCAGGTGTCTGATGAATGCATGGAGGAGCTGGGTGGAGCAGATAAAAAGAATGATATAGTGTGGTGGGGGAAGATATAGGGTGGTGGGATAAAGAGGGAGAAGTGGCAAGAGTGGATGCAAAAAGGAACTCAAATGAAAGAAGAGAGCGCACTGACAGTAAAGCATTCAAAGAGACTAATACAAAGAAAAAAATAGTAGGTAGCTAACTGAGGATCTTGGAAGACAGATGAAAATAGGAAATCATTCTAGAAAGAGGTGAAAATATGTCCAAGTGAAAGTGGCAAGAAGTGTGAAAATGGATGAACAGTGTAAATGAAGTTAGGAGCAGGTGGAAAGAATATAGAAAGGCTGATGAGTGGAAATGGTGAGACCTTGGTTATCTCATTTTACCCATTTTTTCTGACTCTTCCAGTCGACCCTGGCTCATCCCACCTTAGGGTTTACAGTTGGCGGCATGGATTTATTATGTTTTCAGTCATTGACAAAAAAAAAAAAAAAAAAAAGATTTTTAATGCTTATGAAGTAATGGCTATTATAATCACACACTTATTAAACTACTGATAACGGTTTATTTTTTTGTTGTGTAATGATGTCAAAGACAATCTAAACACGTTCTTTTTATAAATATAGCGATCATATCCATGCTAACTTTAGCGTTCTTTCACCGATTGCAAGATACGAGGTTTTCACTCAGGAGTGATTAACAAGACTATGCTGAATAACTCTTAGGAATGTCCCACTGTAGTGAAATGTTTTGGAGTGTGGGGAAGGGAAGGCCACTGTGACACATACGGCCCCAGATACCTAACTGGGAGAGACTTCACCCTCCAGACTCCCTCATGACATCAACCATCCAGACTGCCGTTAACCTGTTACATGCCAGAGCCTATGTCAGCATTGGGGCCCCCAGTGCCGAAGATGTGGGAGGCTGATTGACCCTCTAGTGCCGGCCATTTTTAACTTTTTTTTTTTTTTCCGTGAGGTATTTAGTAGGAGGTGGGTGCATGTGGGATGTGTGCAGGAAGTCTAGTAGTGGGGTGGATCAGCCAGAAAGATTGCTGGTAGGGATTGTTGCTATAAGTTGATATTGGAGGGTAGGATGGATGGATATGGTGGTGTGGGGGTGTTGGTTGGGGAGAAATGGGTGGAATATGTCATGAATGTTGTGAGAGTAAGTGATAGGATAATAATAATGAAAATTTTGTTCAGTGGGATAATGTTACTTTTATATCGGCGTATGCTACACAGGCAGGCTTGGATGAAGTGAAGGATAGATTTTGAGATGACTTAAGACGTGTAGTAAGTGGTATGGGGGACAGTGAGATTGTAGTTTTGTGAGGGGCTTTAAATGGTCATGTAGGTGAAGCACCTGAAGGATATGAAGGAGTACAGTTGCCTCCACTGCTGCATTGGCCACTCAGTGTTTTCATTGTGCGGGCTGTCTGAGGTGTGAACCATCCAAGTATCAGAACGTGTGTTGTAAGCTGAGTTGGGCGAGGCGGGCAGTGGATGGTTGGGGGGTTTTATGTGGAGGTAGAGGAGGTAGAGGGTTTGAAAAACTAGTGGGTGTTTAACCCCTACACCGCGGGCTTGTTTACCAATGACTTGCGTGTGCCGCGGGGTTATTTGGGCTCCGACAGACTCTCAAAAAATATTTGCCAAAAATCAGTTCTTAGTCCTAGAATAATGAAATTACATATGCTTATGGCACATACCTTCAGCTTTCTCCTGGAATGATTGTTGAGCCTTCGTCTGTTACCGTAGGACTTGTGGAGACCTCTGAAGTAGGGTAACGAAGTCTCCACTTTACACTTCCCGACAACCCGTAATATGATTACCACAGCCAGATACAAACACTATAAACACTATTCTACAATTTTCAAGTAGTTTGGGATCCATACTAAAAAAAAAAAAACACTGTGAAAGCAATGGAAATTACGAGCGCGTCTGATCGTCGCACTGGCACTAGTTCGCTCTTGGTAGTCTGTCATTTATTATTCATAAAACCCCTTACACTTTATATTTCTGTTACTATATAACACTTATATATATCTACAGTCTTTATCCATAAGTTTCCTTCAGTAGTATTAGTTTATTGTCACTGTAGGGATTCAATTTCTTTCAGTAAAATACGTAGCATTCACTTTCTCGTCCTGTATACTGGCATTGAGAGTGAATGTCACTTTCATCTTCACTCTCATAACTCATAGCATTCAGACATGCTAGAGTGAAACTTTCACTTTCATTACTCCTAGGGTATATACTCGTATTCTTATAATACTACTCATTTACATTTCTATTTACGTTCTCTATTTTATTTACGTTATTTACATTTTTATTTACACTGTGTTGTGCACTGTCACTTGAAATAACTTATAAAACTATTTTCCATTGTTCACGTATATTTACATTCATTACTTTCACTTGCTGTTTACACATTATTTACACATTATTTACAATTCCACTTGCACTGTTTTACTCAATAGAAAGATCGTAGTCACTCTTTTATCAATTGTCAACCCTTTACCTCTTTCCACACGAGCTTTAGTAGGGGGCAAAGGTCACAGAGCCATTTGCATGGGGGTGAAAAAAGGCCTTGAAGTCAGCAAGAAGAAACATACGTCCCCTCACTTCGGAAGATGAGAGTAAACTGATAACGCAGGGCCAGGCGGCCAGCCTGGAGGCCTGTTTAGGGGTTATTCAGAGTTACCAATATTAATTCTTGAAACAGCTAAGTCTAGCACTGATATGATTGGCAGGAAATCTAGACAATACATTATAAATTTGGTAGTCCCAGGTGAATGTAAATATCACTTAGGCTTCTCCCTTCCCTCCTTACATGTATATTTATTACGAAAATAGATTAGAGGCCTACTTAGGAGATATATAATCAGAGCTACCAATGTTAAATCTTGAAACAGCTTTGTGTAGCACTGATATGATTGGCAGGAAATCTAGACAATACATTATAAATTAGGTAGTTCCAGGTGAATGTAATTATAACTTAGGCTTCTCCCTTCCCTCCTTACATGTATATTTATTACGAAAATAGATTATACGGCATATTTCAAGGGGAAAAAAACAGCGAAAATTAGCGAACGAGTGCACGTGAGGTGTTGTCAGGTGATAATTAGCCAATTCCAGGTGTATGGCACTCTCACTTACCTGATTTCTTTCTTGTATATATTATTTGGTATAAGAATACGACATAGGGCTTATTTCAATGGATGAAATCAGTGAAAAATTCCAGGGAAGATTTACTTAGCGTAGCATGGCCAGGCAGGCGAGAGGATAGGGTAATGGAGGGGGGGTAGGGAGGGGAGTCAAGAACGGGGAGAAATGGCTAAATTGTCAACAATGGATGGGAGTACAGATGAGATTAGGAGTGCTGACTAGTGTTGGACATTGTCAATACTGATAGATGATACAAGCCCCCACTTGGAAGCCCGGGTGAATTCAAAATAACACAGAATCACAAAAGCGACGCCCCGCGGTATGATCCCTTGCTCCCAAGCGTCATGAAAGTGACGCCCCGCGGTTAAGGGGTTAAGAAGGTGGGGGAGACAGTATGAGGTGCATTATTTATGTGAGAAGGAATTATTGAGTAATTCAGTCATTAAAGTGTGTTACTTCTCACTATGGTGGTTACAGTAAATAAGAAACCTTTAACCCTTTCAGGTCTCCTGGCCACTATAGTGGCTTTCTCAGTAGGGGTCTGCTAGCTACTCCCGTAGCAGCATATTTAGCATGAATGAAAACTGTTGCCTGAGGCTGGTGAATGAAATAAGGATACAAGCCGCTCCTCAGACGCCTCTGTTTCTACCAGGCATGCTCAGATCACAATATTTTAGTTTACACTGTCTGGGAAGAGCTAATCATGGTGGGGGGTTGGGTTGGATGTATTGGTTTTATTATACTGTTAATCTGGCAATATTTTTGTACTATTTTGGTATCAGACAGTTCATTTACAAAAAGAATATTGTTTGCAATATATTTTTACTGCTCTGGAGGATACATAGCTCTCACCTCCCTCCTCCCTTTCATATCCTCCTTCCTCCACCCCCTACCTCCCACCGATCCTCCACCCCTCTACCTCCCACCCTTCCACCCTCCACTTTCCCTCCAATCCCCCACCCCCTGCCTCCCGCCTAGCACATAGCTGCCGCATCACAGGCAACCAAGAGATTTCTGTGTTGTATGTCTCAATATTTATTCATTTCCTGGGTGTTAAAGTGTCTGATTGAGGGAAAATAAACACAGATTTATGATTCTAGGTTTCTATGGTTGTTTCTTTAGCCTTTTATACAGTACCACGCATTTATTTGTTACCAGGCGGACATACACATGAAGCGAGTGTTGCCTATTTCAATGGCAAATGGTTGTTAGTGTCTCCTTACTTTTTTCTGATTTATATTTCATGAGTTTCTCACATTTCTTGGTTGTACTTATAATACCATCAATTTTGAGAAATAATAAGTATTTGATCATTGTCTCTACTGCAGCCTGCAAGTACACAGGATGATATAGTTAGCAATAGTAAAATAAACATACGTACATACAAAAGACAAGCTCGTAGGCTTACCCCCATTCCTCACCCCCTCAGCCTTGGATAGTACTAAGCAAAATAAGATCAAAGTAAAATAAATTAGTCAGTAGTAAGTAGTAAGTGATAGTTTTATAAGGATCAGTTTTATAAGGATCTTGTAACTGTTTGTTGTTTGTAAAGGAAACATCTCAAGAATCATTCACAAATCACATGAGATATAATGTACATATATTTGTGCACTGTTTTTTATGGAAAAACATGGAAACAAACAATGCAATCATGTCTCCTACGCACCAAGAAATCACCTAACCACCGAGATGGCAATACTCACCACGCTACCACACAACACTTGCTACGCAACTTCCCATCATTTTTGCAGCACGTGCATGGTGAGTAGAGCTCTAATGTTTTATAGGCAGATGTGTATTACTTCCTTGTGCATGAATATATTTTTTTCTTTATTTGCAAACCTTGACTTAAAAAAAAAAAAAAAAAAAAAAAAAAAAAAAAAAAAGCGTCTGTCAAACGTGACCTTGGGACCTATTTGAGACCTGAAAGTGTTAAAGATATAAAGCAAAATATAGGATGAGGAAAGACCTAGCTTGGGCCAGGTCCCTCATGACTGTTGCAAGAACCAAAGAACCAGAGATGTAATTTCATTGTCTTTTATGTAAGATCCATGAGGCTGTATAAATATGACACAAAACCATTGGATTTTTGGATACACTGGAATGTTACAAATTATACGTATTACCACGGCCACCACACACTACTCATGGCTACCCCCCACCTCCCCCACCTCACTGAGCATGTCATTTAGCAGTATGTAGTCACTAATAACCTGTAAGGATTTCAGTAATGCTGGTAGAGGTTGCAATTACAAAACTTCATAGAATTATCTACAATAAGCACTGAATGTGGTGTTACAACAGTTGCAATTCCCGTTGTTTGAAGTTTGCTTAATGCAAGCAGTGAGTAACCTTCAATGCAAGTGTGACACAATATGTCATTGGGCTTCCAAATTGGTTTAGCATTAACTTGTTACAGCCGCAGCTCCCAACAGTCATCCCCTCACTCCCCCACGTAGACATTCCTCTGTAGTGTTACTACACACGTAGAAGCTCATATCAGGTGTTGGCTGATCTATTATCCTGATGGGGGATGACAGTCATCTATGTAATGTGTCCTGCTAATGGCGTTATGTAAATTAAATAAAAGTAGTGTACCAGTCTTTAACCCGTGGCGTCCCATCGACGTGAATTAACGTCCACAGGTTTTGTCACTGCCAATCCCGTTGACGTTCATAAATGTGAATCAATTGCAAAGTCCCTAATTTGCACAATTTTCAATTTTCCTGAGTGATTTTTGGTACGTATACACGGGACACCTTCCTCTACAAGATGCCAGGCAAGGACAATGCCTTACCCAGCATGACCCCCCCCCATGCATGCCATTGTCTCAGCAATTCACCTGTTACAAGTGACCTGGCCAGTAAAGCCATGCCATGCCACGGTACGAAATTCCGGGCCAGAGTGATTCCCCAATCAATGACAATGTGGAGGACAAACTTTACATAGCTTTAGAGGAAGAAACAGTCAGAAATGATGATCAGGTAATGTTGCCAAAAAAGGTCAGGTATGTTGATGTGTTTCATGAGTGAAACAATGCTTATGTTGCCTATATTACTGTGTGAAAACCAATATTCTCTCGTACTACATATAAATTTGTACCAAATAAATAAATAAATACCGTTCATGAGTGGTGTGGAATGGTTACACTCCCATAGAACTCGTTTTCTTTGGAGCCAGCCTGATAGAAAACACAGTAAAGTGAGGAGGTACTGCTACCTGTATCGAGTATTTTAAACCTCAGGTGAGCGATTTCTCTATGATTTTTCAATGTTTCTCACCAAAAGCGGAGGTTTGGGCCAAAAAAAATTTTTTCCAAAAATGGTTGGGATTGGGGGGTCAGTGGTGGAAAAGTGGTCGGGATGGGGCTGGTTAACCCCTAAAACGTGGATCGTCGCATTTGCGACGGTCAGCCTAAAGGGCAGAGCGGCGGATTGTCGCGTTTGTAATTTGAGTTAATTTTGAATAACCGTGGGCAAGCAGGCTCCAGCTGGTATTGTCTATCAGTCCCGCCACCCGTGAGCTACGTTTAGCACACTTGACCTTTGTACTACTGACCTCGGTTGTTGCCAAGTATCATTTTTTTTACCCACCCACGCACCGATGCGCGGCCCTCCCTCGTCGTGCGATATGGCAACGCGCGGACGGCTCATCCGTGTCAATCTGCGCCGTCATCTCGCAAGCACTTTCTGCTATTGGGAAACGCTTGTTTCCCCAGTTGTCACACTGTGATTTTTTTGCGCGGTTTGCCCCTGATTAGCGTCAGTCCACGCGAATCTTCCACGGTGACACCATGTCCAACTCGAGCTCTTCTGAGTCTGTGCCTTCCAGCCCTCCGAAAAAGGGTTTTGTGACCTCAGCCCCCTTCAATACCTTACCAGGAACTACTAAGGGCCTAAGTGACTCTGCAATAGCCAGTGAACTGTTGAAAGCCTCGATGGAATATGGCAGTGACGTCGGTGTGTGGTCAAGCCTGGCAGAGTCTGACACACAATCAAGTGCAGAGTCCGGGCCAGAAGTGACTGTTTCTGTGCCTGAAGTGAGTGTGTCAGTGCCTAGCACCTCAGCAGGGAAGGCTCCTGTGAGAAGGGGCCTTGAATATGGGAAGGAGGCAAAAAGAAAAAAGAGTGGTGACCCCAGCTCACTGCCATTGTCCCCTACGCCACGTCACGCCACCGCCAGCCAGCCACGTACTCCCAGCCCCATTCTCTCGTCCTCCTCTTCTGCTGCCCTGTCTCCTGAGTCGTCTGAGTCGCCTTCACCACCTCGAAAGGGAAGTAGACGTGCTACTTTACGTACTAGAGGTTTTCGTAGGCCAAGTGTTCGTGTTGGTAGAGCTAGAACTTTGTCCCCTAGTGTAAGGCTAGCTCGTAAGGAAACTCGCACTAGGCAACTCGGCAGTCACGCCACCGCGAGTGACCTTGAACCCTCTGATAATGTCCCCACCACCACCACCACCACCACAACACCAACACGACCTAGGATAGCCTCTGCCTCACGTACTGTCTCACCGTCTGCCTCACCCACTCCCACACGACCTGCCTCACCCCCCGCCGCCCCCAGCACCTCCCAGCCTAGGCAGGGCACGCTGGATGCCTTCGTGTGGTCAGAGGGATCAGATATTGTGCCGGAGGATCTGCCCTTTGATGACAGTGGGTGTGGAGTTCAGGCTGACTTCCCTGTCGACGAGGATGGTGAATGCTTGGACTACCTGTTGGCCTTCCTTGACGACGAGGTTATGGAGCACATTTGTACCGAGACAAACAGGTACGAGGGGCAATCTGCTCCAGTTCGCGAAGGAGAAGGTGAGGCGGCCACGCCATCCACGTCGCGGATGGCAGCATGGGTGCCTCTTACGATCAGGGAACTTTTTGTATTTATTGGATTGATGTTACTAATGCCCCACAACTGGAAACACAAGCTAGAAGAATACTGGACTTCCGACGATCTGTGCCCAACACCAATCTTCAATAAATACATGAGCCGCGATCGTTTTAGGCAGCTCATGACTTACCTTCACTTCGCGAACAATGATGAGCCTTCCCAAACTGACCCATTATGGAAAGTGAGGGGAATCCTGACCTTGATCAAGGATAAGTTTACGAGGTTCCTGCACCCTTTCAAGAAAGTGGTGATTGACGAGTCCTTGGTTTTGTTCAGGGGCTGTCTTCAGTTTGTGCAGTACATTCCAAGCAAACAGCACCACTTTGGAATCAAGTTTTTCGTGCTGTGCGACTGCAAGACGGGGTTCATCTTAGACTTCGTCATTTACACCGCCAGCAATGTCGATTTGGATAAGACTGACCCCCTTGGATTCTCTGGTTCTGTGGTGAAAGTGCTTTTGGAAAAGTACTTTGGCAAGAATCATGTCCTGTATACGGACAATTACTATACAGCTCCTAAACTCGCCAAGTACCTTTCTGAACACGGCGTCGGCTCCTGTGGCACTGTCAGAAGCAATAGGGCACATTACCCTGCCTTCCCCGAGGCTGAAAAGTCAAAGCGGGGAGACGTGCACCTGAAGAAATCTGACAAGATGCTTGCGATCAAGTGGCATGATAAGAGAGTCGTGAACATGCTCACCACAGTACACAAGGGGGAAATGCTGGCAACAGGGAAGGTCGACAGAAGGACTGGCGAGCCTGTGATGAAGCCTGATGCTGTCATTGACTACAACGTCAATATGCGGCTGGTGGACAAGTCTGATATGATGATCGGAGAGATTGACTGCCCGAGGAAAAATCGTTGTTGGTACAGGAAGGTGTTCTTGCACTTGATTGATATGTGCATGTTGAACGCCTTCATCCTGTATAAAATCAAGAACAGGAAGCCAGCAAACTACTCTCTCAGAAGATTTTCCAAGACTTGTGTCTACCAGCTGCTTCAGCGTTACGTCCAGGTTCTTTCAACAGGTCCCAAACGCCACCCTCAGACACCTCCAGACCGCCTACAGTGTATGGCCTACCTTCAGCGACACCGCCTGGAGCCACTGCCTGCCACTGCAAAGAGGGGGAAAGCACTGAGGAGGTGTCATGTGTGCAGCCACACTACCAGGCAGGACAGAACCTTTAGGCGCACCTCCTTGCAGTGCAAAGAGTGCAAAGTTCCCCTCTGTGCTTACCCGTGTTTCTTTGACTACCACAGCCTAACTATCTATCTATCTATCTATCTATCTATAGTCCGACGCCCTAATCCCGCAAAGGGTGGCTGCAGACAAAACGCCTCCAAGTCACTCTGTCACCCACCATTTGACTCCCCTCCCCCCAACTCACCCCCCCTCCCTCATATACCTCTCAACTCCATCCCTCCACCTCATCCTCGGTCTACCCCTCCCTCTCCCTCCCTCCACCTCACCTACATACACCCTCTTAGTCAGTCTTTCATTCTCCATTCTCTCCACATGTCCAAACCACCTCAGTGTATTTCTCCTAATCTTTTCAACCTAACTAGATTTTGAAAATAAGGGTAAGATTCTGTGAAATAATACTGAGAGTGACAGTGATACTAGTGTTTAGTTTTCTTTTACGTGCTGACAGTGACAGCCTGATGAGTGTAAATTAGTGTATGTACTTGTAAAAGCACTGACAGTGACAGTGTTTTTTGGTGTAAATAATTGTACTGTACATAGTAATAATATAATTATTGCGAGTGACAGTCACTCCAGTGTAAGAAGATGAAAGCATATGTTCCTATTCTATGTTCTGACAGTGACAGTTTGTTGTGTAGAAAATATTATTTTTACAACACTGGACAGTGACACTGATGAATAAGGCAAAAAAAGGACAGCTACAGTGAAAGTGAGTGATAGAAATGAAGTGCGAGTGGCCGACCGGAGCGAGAATAAAGTGCCTACCGTAAGGCTGAATAAACTCGCGCCGCGGTGGTCTTCCTCAGTCCCGATCCACAATACTGGCAGTGACAGTGATTTTTATGGCCGTAATAGTGACAAGCGAACGTTTGTGAAGTACTATGATGGAAAATACAGTAATCACTCTAATATCCGGACGCCCAATAACCGAACATCCCCACTACCCGGACCTAATCGTCCTGGGATCCAACATTCCCAAAATGGTCCGAAAACCTAAAAAAATAAAAAAAAAAATAAAAAAAAAATTTTCTCGTCCGTGATTTGAACTTGCCGCGCGCACCACGGGAGAGCATTGTTTTGGTGCGTCATTCCTCCGACGTCCGATGGAGCGCCGCTGCATCCTCCCCACTTCCCGCCTGTCTCTCACCGTGAGTGTACGCTCCTCGTAATGGCTGCCCATGTGATTGCTTTTGTGGTGGTGCCCTACCTGCTGCAGGGCCTCCTGCTGCTCTCGGGCCTCCTCTTAGTGTGTGTGATGATGGCCCCGCCGCCTGAGAAAAGGAAGAGAGTGGTGCTGACTCTGGAAAAGAAGAGGGAGATATTGGAGAAAGTTGATGCGGGTTGGTCTTCTTCCCGCATTCTCCGCGAGTACAACCTGGCCCGGTCGACTTTGTTCGATATCAAACGTTCCCGAGACAAACTCATGCAGTACACGGCTGACTTCTCGTCGAGAAGCAAATGCAACGTGGAAAGGAAGGTTATGTTTACCCCCAAGTATGCAGAAATCGACCGATCCACGTTGATTTGGTACCGACAGCAACGTGCTGCTGGTGTGATGGTACGTGGAACGGAGCTGAAGGCTGCTGCTGAGAAGTTCGCAAGGCTTCATGACGCCCTAGACTTCAAGGCATCCGAGGGTTGGCTCTTCGCGTTCAAGTTGCGACATGGCCTTACCAACCGTAAAGCACATGGCGAAGCATTGGACGCTAACGAGGATGGAGTTGACGAGTTTCGGCACAAGGTGAAAGGCTTGATCGACAGGGAGGGCCTAACTCTCGGTCAAGTCTACAACGCTGACGAAACTGGCCTATTCTATCGCTCGGTGCCAACGAACACTCTAGCCAAGGAGATGGAGAAGAGTGTACCTGGCCGCAAGCTTTCCAAGGAACGGATATCTGCTTTGTGTTGTGCCAATGCTAATGGCATGCACCGGCTTAAGCCCGTTATTGTTGGCCGTGCAAAGCAGCCTCGGTGCCTTCGTGGGGTGATGGATGTCCTTCCTGTCGTCTGGTACCATTCTTTGAAGGCATGGTTCACAGCTGTGATTTTCAAAGACTGGTTTCACCGTCACTTCGTCAAGGAGGTCATCCATTACCAGACGAAGACGCTGGGAATCCCGCGCGACCAGGTAAAGGCTCTCCTTCTACTCAACAATGCACCTGCCCACCCGTGCGACAAGGACTTGGTTACTGAAAATGGCCGTATTAGGTGCATGTTTCTGCCACCTAATACGACTGCTCTCAATCAACCAATGGACCAAGGAGTGATCGTGGCAACAAAGCGCCTATACCGTCGGAAGTTCCTGGACGAGGTGATGGGTGTTCTCGAGGACGAGGACGAGCACAGGGAAGGACGGGACACACGAGGCCAGCGGACTTTGGAAAACCTTCGCCGCTACAACATCAAGTCTGCGCTGTACAACTGGGCTAGTGCATGGAAGGAAGTCCCTGTGAAAACTCTGGAAAATGGTTGGTCTTGTCTGCTTATCGGAACGGATGTGGAGTACGATTTTCTGGGCTTTGACGTGGATGACTTCCATGCACGGCTACGTACGCACGGCGACGATGTTGATGTGGATGATGTTCGTGAGTGGTTGGATGACGACGAGGGCGATCCTGGGTATCAGACCATGTCTGATATCGAGATCGCATCTTCAGTTGCTGGTGTCAGTACTGAACTTGAAGATTCCGACGACGAAGGCGACGATGATGCGGACTCCTCTCAGCATGACACTACTCCAGCCATCCCCAAGCTGAGCGCACTCCGGGAACATCTAGAGTTCGTCCTAGACTGCCTGGAACACCCGGACTGCGACAGGGAGATGGGGCCCTTGGGACTCGTGGAGGAAGTGTGTGCTTTCAGGCAGCGCATCATCAATCGCCAGAATTGTCGGTCCTTGCGTCAGTCAACAATTGACAGTTTTTTCAGGCCCGTGACCCCCGCTGTGCCCAGCCCTGGCTCCACTCCGTTGCCTCCCCAAGACAGGCCCTCATGCTCCGAGCCACAGCCCAGCACATCAGCCACGGTGGAGTCACCGCTCGACGTGAGTTTGCGGCTTTCTTCAGAGTCCTCTGCAGTGGGTACGCCATCACCACGACCCAGCGATGCACCCCTAGGTCACCTGCCAGTGATACTCTCGGACTCTGACAGTGAATAAACAGCAAGAACTTCTCCACTAGACCACACGGGAACTTTGAGTGTTGTACAGTGAAAAAAACGGTGTGTTGTGTTAAGGTTTTCAAGTTGAGAGAAAAGACTCAATAGAAAAGAAATTTAACGTAAATAGACTTCTTTGTTTTGGCTTTTGAAAATGGAAAAAAATGGGAAAAGTTAAAGTGCAACACTAAGTTACAATGGAGCATTATTTGGACAAAAGTGAACACTGTGAAGAGAACGGACTTCTGTGTGTTATTGACTAAGTTCAGTGCAAGACTTCAGGAAGAGTGTACTGCAAGTGCTTCAGGAAATCGTTCTTACTGTCAGGGTCCGAGAGGAGGCGGTTTTTCATCGAGATGGCCATGGACTTGCTGTAAGTAGCCAGAATGTTTCATACTGTACTTTTTTCCCTATTATACTTACCTCATTTCACTCTTTAATGTCCTTTATTGGTGTGAATAGGGTGTTAGTAGCTATGCATATGCAGAAGGAATGTGTTTTTCTGAGTTAGGCTAGGTTAGGGTCCATAAGTACCAGAATGTTTATTAATGTATGAACATACTTCTAAACCCTCATTTTATGCTTCTTTTGCATTTATTTCAGTCATTTATGTGCCTTATTGGTGTGATTTGGGTCTTAAATAGGTGCTATGCATGTCCAGAGGGAGTTGTATAGGTGTTTCTCTGAGTTAGGGTCCATAAGTACAAGTCCATAAGCTGGGGCCCAATATCCGGACAAAACCAATAACCGGACCTACCTATGGCTCTATTACATCGGATATTGGAGAGATTACTGTAATGTAGTATACGTGTTTTTTGCCGTGAAAAGGCAAATGTGACAATAGTGACGGGAAGATCGCCACCGCGCTGCATGTCGGCCGTGCGCTCCGTTCATTTTAGCCTTATTTTCAGTGCTTATTGTACAAATACGGATTCCAAACAACCTGTACGTTGTTGTATAAAGTGTACTGTGACAGATTGAGGCTGTGGTAGAAAGAAAACCAGGTTTCTGGAGGTGTGAAAGTGAAGACTTTGTTACCCAACTTTGCAAGTCTTCACAAGTCCTTTGGTAGTCCACGAAGGCTCAACATGTGTCTCAGGAGAAAGCTGAATGTAAGTACTATATGCCATAAAAATTTTAATGCTCTAGGGTTAATCTATGATTTTTGGCAAATATTTTCCCACAGGTACTCAGACCCCGCTACAACCCCGCCACAGCGGGGGGGTCGTGCGTACACAGCCGCGTTTTAGGGGTTAAAGCCATATTGTGTTATTTCATCGAAATTTCACATAATTGGCCAACACAAGACTAAACCTTGACCAGACATTACCCGTAGCACTTGCAGACAGTATATAACAATGTGTAAATATCAGGAGAGTGATTTTGTTCACCTTGTAATAATCTAGATGGTATAACAAATTACATATCTGTTGTGAAAGTAGTGATATAACAACGTTCCTGTGCTGTATGATGAGCATGTTCCGGACATACTGGAACCCTGGTTGTCCTTCACCCCCATTAAATGCTCCTCTCAACTTCCAAATGCTGTAATGGGTTGTTGGTTGTTGGTAGTCTGAACACAGCAGACAAGTTTACATAGTAGAATGTTTCTTTCATAGGAGTGTTGCACATGTGGTACCGTAGTATAAACATGTCATCACTGAGCACTGTTACTGTCGCAGAGTAGTGTGCTACATGGCAGATTGTGAAGTGTATGGTGAACAGGTCTCATAACTCAGTTACCGGGTATGTCATAACTGTTTCTCATAGCCAGAATGACTGCAGAACCACCCAGTCACACAAGTATTAAAAAATTTATCTATATTTATCCAGCTTTCTGTATTGAATGATTGATAGACAGTTTTTCTTTTTTGTTATTTTAACAGTGACACTGTTGGACATCCAGAGTGAGACATAGTGGCAGACTTGGTTGTGAAGGTGGTAGCCTTGGTAGACATGCCTCCATATTGACGTTTAGAACAAATGTAGTTTTGAATAAATAGTTTCCTTGTAGTACCCTTATATTGTAGTTCATTTTTTAATACAGTTATCCCTCATCCAGACATGTTCATTATCTGGATGCTGGACCTTGGCTCTGTTAAACCATTATCCAAATTTACTTGCTATTATCCCAACATAAAAGTCCCCGAGAACTTCGGCAGGCCAACCGACATGTTAAAAAACATTCAGTATCGTGGCTGCTAGGCTCGAGCCGTGAGCGGGAAGTAGTCTGTAACCCACAACCAGAGCTAAAATGTCCGTCTGCCCCTGTAGTAGTAATAGTAGTTGTTCCCTAGGCAGTCTGGCCGAACAGCCCCGAGTCCCTTAGGAAGGTCATGGCTGAGACCGGGCTTTCCCACAGAGCTCTCAAAGAGTGTATGTTGTGTTGTTGGCATAGGTGATTGTGTGCAATGCTGTCTTCCATAATGTGCTTAATAGTATGGGGTGCTGTGTTGCATCCTGGACAGGCATCAGTGACAGAGTCATCCAGCCTCTTCTGGTAGCTTAAGAGGGCTGGATGGTGCCCACATCTCAGCCTGGCCAGGTGGACCCTGTCCTCACGAGGAAGATAGGATTCAGAAGGGTGGATGTCAGGAGGCCATGCATGGAGCTGTGTGTTGTCTTTAAGTGACTGAATGGAGCGGCGAGTGATCTGAGTGTGGATATGCTTCCGGAAGCCGGTCTGAGGTGGGTGAGAGGGGGAGAGATGACAGCATTTGTGCATGTATCGTGTGCTGGGTGTTGCTTTGATGTTCCTTGGTGTGGGCGGATGTGCTGCCATGCACTGTAGTGGATGTTGTGGGCTTGCGGAGGCTGCACCAAGAAACTGGGTGCCTCTCATATCTAGGTGATCCCTGACTTTGAGGACTTTGGTTTCTTGATGTAGGTGGTCTGTGGGTGTAGAAGCTGTGCAGCCCGTGATTACTTTTAGGGCCTTGCTCTATATGGTCTGCAGAGTGTTGCAGCATGCTTTGGTGAGGTTAGAAGCCCAGGCAGGACTTGCATAATTCATCACTGAACGCATGTATTGTTTGTATACTGCAGTGGTGGTTTCTTTGTTGTGTCCGAATGTTGTATGGGCAAGTGACCTCAAGGCATTGAGTCTTGGTGTTATTCTATCTCCAGTGCCTATGATGTATTGTTTAAATGACATTGATGTGTATGTTACACCAAGGACCCTGGGTGTGTGTGTGTGTGGTAGGGGAGCGTTGTCTATGGTGAGGTGCAGGATGCGATTGCACTCTGCTGTCCAGTTTGTGATAAGTCTCTGCAGATTTGGCTGGGCCTATTTTGAGCCTGTTTGTGGTGAACCATTTGTGTAGTGTGTTGAGGTAAGGTTGAATGATGTGTGCAGCTGTGTTTGCGTTTTGGTGCATACATGTAAGTGTTATATCATCTGCATAGGAAGCTATGTGTATCTGTGGTGTGTGGGGTGTGGGTACGTCGTGCATGTATAGGTTAAAGAGTGTAGGGGACAAAACAGATCCTTGGGGGACGCCGTTTGTGAAGTTTCTGATGTTAGAAGACTGACCGGCAAATGTTACATGTGCACATCTGCCTGCTAAGTAGTTTGCCAGCCATCTTTTTGTGTTATTGTGCATGTTTGTGTTGAGTATTTTGTGAGGTTGTGGCGGGGGATGGCATCAAAAGCTTTGCTAATGTCTGGTGTGATTAGGATTGTTCTGTGTGGTGGCCTAGCTGAATTCATGCCATCGAAAACTCTCTGTGTAAGGTCTGTAAGAAGGGTGTTTGTGGAGTGTAGT
Source organism: Coenobita brevimanus (assembly GCF_032717465.1). Lineage (NCBI taxonomy): Eukaryota > Metazoa > Arthropoda > Malacostraca > Decapoda > Coenobitidae > Coenobita > Coenobita brevimanus. Next base: position 8,798,457 of record NC_137062.1, on the reverse strand, counting down.
TGCCTAAAGCCATGTTGTGACTGGGCTAGGGAAATGTGAGGTGTGACTAGTTGTAGTATCAGTCGTTCAGTGACTTTAGTGGGGGTGCAGAGGAGTGTGTTGGGCGATGTGAGGAAGGTAACGTGGGGTCTTTGTTGGGTTTAGGGATAGTGATGATATTGCCATGCTTCCAGATGTTGGGTATTATGTTGTGTGAGTAGCTGTAATTTGATATGTTGGTGAGTGCTTGTTTGCCTTGTGGTGCAAGGTGTTTAAGGTGAATGTTGCTTATGTTGTCTGGTCCACAGGCAGATGAGTGCTTGAGGTTTTTAATGATGTGCTTCGTCTGGTTGTAAGTGAAAGGTGCATAGTCTGGGTCTGTGAGGAACTGTCTCTTATGTCGGATGATATGTCGGTCTTCAGGATGGGGGTTTAGATGGCTGACTTGTGAAAAGTGATTGATGAGAGTGTTTGCTTGTTGTTTGTTTGAGGGTTTGGTGTCTGTTGTTGTGATGGCAGCTGTGATTGTGTGGTGTTGCTGTTGGAAAGTGTGATGCTGTTTAGTGTTTTGTAGAGTTTGCTGATGTTTGTTTTGTGGTCAAGTGTTTGGAGGTAAATTTTCCAGTTTAGTGTTTGCTGTTCTGATATTTTATTGTTTATTTGAGTGTTGAGTTCTTGTATTTGTTGTACGGTGTCTTGTGTATGGGGTGTTGGGGAGTGTCACAGTGTGTCCCGTTGTCTGATGAGGCCTTGAATTTCTGATGTGAAATTGGGGTTGTGTCTCTTTCCGTTGCCTCTAGGGATGTGTCTTTTGTCTGCATTTTGTATAATTGTATTGAAAGTGTGCACAGCGGTGTTGATGTTTGCAATGGGTGTACTGTTTAGTGTTTCGAGATGTTGTTCTGTTTCAGTTACAAAGGCCTCCCAGTTGGCTTTCTTATAATTAGTATATGTGTGTTTGTGGCCAGCTGGGTTGATAATAGTCAAAGTTGTATGCTTGTCCAATCACTCCCAACGAATCTGCAGCACCCGAGTAATATGACTCACCCGCAAGTGGTGTCAAAACATTCGTACGCATCCCCACCGAATGTCTAATATCGCGCAGCCACCGAGGTAAGTCGTTCCCAACTGCCACCTCCATTGAACACAGACCACAAGCCACGAGTACATGTTCGGTGACAACGGCCATCCGCCTCTCTACCGAACATCCAATGTCACCTGGTCACCTGGACACACACACACACACACACACACACACACACACACACACACACACACAAAGAGAGAGAGAGAGATTCCATCCCATGAAATGAGTTCAGTATCAGTACAGGAATCTCTTTATAAATGCATATGATAGTACACAGTATGTGTGTATGTATTGTACAGCACACTTCCATTTGGGATGGGTATTTGTTTCAGTACCACAGCCAGCCATCTTAGCCAAGCAGCCCTATTGGGATAGGTTAAGTTTGGTTAGGTTAGGATATGATAACATACGTAATTTTGCCTGGGAAACACATTGGGCATATTTTAAAGAAAATCCTATGGTAAGTTTTGAAATGACGGGCCGAGCTTCGTTCCTGGCTCAGGGTTCCTGGTGGCCATCACGCATGTAACACAGACCACAACCCATGAGTAGATGTACGGTAAAAGCGCCTGTCCACCTCTACACCAAATGTTGGGAGTCCCCCGACCTCTGGGATTAGTGCAAAACCCCCCACCGTGCGCACCCATCTGCTTCCCTACCATATGGTCAGAGTTGCCTGGCAGGCCGCATTAGTCATACACTGCCTGAGGCGGTGATTTACTGGTCATCCGCTGTTGCCATCATACACTAAACATTGCCTGGCCAAACGGAAGTGAACATTATATGCAGATGTCAGTTTGCCGCATTTTTCTTCCTCTATGCCCAGATGCAACCATGGGGTGCGATATGGTAGCTCTGCACTGCTTGTTGGCCAACAAGCCTGCACTTAAGTTCCTGCCTTTGTTTCACCTGAGTGGCTGGTTTGCAAGAATAGCTGTGAATGTGGTTGCTTTTGTGGTAGTCCCCTACCTTCTTCAAGTTGTGGCCCTCCTCTGCTGTATTCTCTTGTGTGTGGTGATGGCCCCATGACCACCTGAGAAGAGGAAGAGGAAGGTTCCGACTCTGGAGAAGAAACGCGAGACGTTGGGCAAGGTTGACGTGGGCTGGACCACAGGATGCATACTTCACAAATATGATCTAGCATGTTCAACATTGTTTGATATCTAGAAGTCACACAACAAGCTTACGCAGAATACACAGGACTTCAGCGAAAGCACACATAGGGACGGCAGGAAGATAATGACCCAGGCCTGACATGGCCATTATCGACCGGTTTTAGGGGGTGTGCCGAGAAGGAATGCATTGACAGGTAACGTGAGCCTTGCACAGGTGAAGAACGCTGTGAAGCAGCTGAAAAATGGGAAAGCAGCTGGGGTTGATGCAGTGTATCCAGAGATGATTAAGTGTAGTGGAGAGAGTGGAATGAAGTGCTTGTTGGAGATATGTAAGAGGGCATGAGTGAAACTGTGCCAGCAGAGTGGAAAAAGGCTGTGATTGTACCCCTTTATAAAAATAAAGGTGAACAAAGTGAGTGCAAGAATTATCGTGGCATAAGGTTATTGAGTGTGGTAGGGAAGGTATATGGAAGAATTATTAAAGAGAAAGTAAGAGAGATATCAGAAGTCCTAGTGAGTGATGAACAGGGTGGCTTTAGGAGTGGTAGGGGGTGTGTGGATCAAATATTTGCAGCGAGACAGCCACTGGAGAAGGTTTGTGAGAAGTACTATAAGGTGTTTATGGCATACATTGATCTAGAAAAAGAATATGACAAAGCAGACAGAGAAGGATTGTGAAAGGTGTTGCACATGTACAGTGTAGATGGTAAGCTGCTAGGTGCCGTGAAGAGTTTTTATGACGGTAGTGAGGCATGCGTAAGGGTTAATTAGAGGCTTCACCAAACCTTTTTCGGCGGTCTGCCACCAGGTGGTCTAGCGTCGCCCAGCCTCGATTAAATATTTTTGCGGGATTTTAAAGACCTGTGAAATTGTACCTAATACTAAGATTATAATATACTGCTATTTATAGGAATATTTTTTCCTGTTCAATCAAGTGGATATATATATATCTGTAAAGAAAGAATAACCAGGCTTTCAGAGAATCTTAGCTTGGGGACTAAAATAGTATGCTGTCTATTTACATATACACTATTTGAATAAATCGTGTGCAGTTAGTAAAAGGAGATTACCTTCAGGACTTCTGATGTGTGTGTTTTAGCATGCTTTAAAGTAGTAAGCAGTTCCTCTGAAAATAATGTACTGAACGATTGCTTAGTTGGTGAATCAGCCATATTAATCCAAACAAACGGCAGTGCGGTACGACACTGTAATCATAAGAGAGTACGAGGAGTTAAAGTTTAAACTTACTAAACTGTGCAGTGGAGCCAGGGAAACATTTAAAAGAATTATTTGTGTTAGACTTTGGTTACTAAGATGACCAAGATGTCCAACAGGTCCATATTGTTAGGAAAAGTCATATGTCAGGCAGGGCTGCATATCGAAAGGTGTTGCCAAATATGTGGCTACACATCTATTTTCTTTTGTGGATACTAACGAATGACAAATATTTTAATCACTGTTATCTTGCTTTATGGATGGTTCTAGTAAAATTGCCTAGGTTTTGTCTCTATGTTATGCTTTCAGAAATGAGTAAACTAACGAAAGCGGAGTTTACAAAATGACACTTATAATACATTATATATAATCGAAGGGCTCCCATATTGTAATTTCATATCATGCCATCTGGGTAATTTTATGAGTAAAATATGTTTTGAGGAGTTTTACTCTGTGTCAAAATTAACCCTTTAACCGCAGGCTTGTTTTGCTTTTTCTTGCGGCTCCTGCGAGCATATTCGCACTTCAATAGACTCTCTAAAAATATTTGCCAAAAATCAATTATTAGTCCTAGAATATTAAAATCATATATGCTTATGGCACATACCTTCAGCTTTCTCCTGTGGTGTTTGTCAAGCCTTTGTCGAGTACCATAGGATTTGTGGAGACCTCTGAAGTTGGGTAACAAAGTCTCCACTTTACACTTCCCGACAACCTGTAATATGATTACCACAATCTGATATTATCACTAGAAATACTATTCTATGATTCTCAAATAGTTTGGAATCCATACTCCAAAAAAAAACATTGTGTAAGCAATGAAAATTACGAGGGCGTATGACCTTCCCACTTGCGCTAGTTTGCCGCTGGTGTTCTGTTATTTATTATTCATAAAAACACTCACAGTTTATATTTCTATTACTATATAACACTTATATATATCTACAGTCTTTATCCATAAGTTTCCTTCAGTAATAGTAGTTTATTGTCACTGTAGGAATTCAATTTCTTTCAGTAAAATACATAGCATTCACTTTCTCGTCCTGTATACTAGCATTGAGAGTGAATGTCACTTTCACCTTCACTCTCATAACTCATAGTATTCATACATGCTAGAGTGAAACTTTCACTTTCATTACTCCTAGGGTATATACTCGTATTCTTATAATACTACTCATTTACATTTCTATTTACCTTCTCTATTTTATTTACGTTATTTACATTTCTATTTTATTTACACTGTGCTATGCACTGTCACTTGAAGTAACTTATAAAACTATTATCCACTGTTCACGTATATTTACATTCATTGCTTTCACTTGCTGTTTACACATTATTTACAATTCCACTTGCACTGTTTTACTCAATAGAAAGATCGTAGTCACTCTTTTATCAATTGTCAGCTCTTTACCTCATTCCACACGAGGTTTGGTAGGGGGTAAAGGTCACAGGGCCCTTTGCGTGGGGCTGAAAAACGGCAGAAGTTAGCAGGAGCAAATCAGACATACCTTCACCTTGAAAGATGACAGTGAACTGATAGTGGTGGCCTCCTGTCGCCTGGCTTGGGTGAGTGCAATACTACCAACTTTAGCCTTGTGAGACCTGCTAATATATAGTAATGAAATGATTGGCAGGAAACCCAAGACAATACATAATAAATTAGGTAGTTCCAGGTGAATGTAAATATCACTTAGGCTTCTCTCTTCCCTCCTTATATGTATATTTATTACAAAAAAAAGATTATACGGCATATTTCAAGGGGAAATAAATAGCGAAAATTAGCGAACGAGTGCACATGAGGTGTTGTGAGGTGATAATTACCCAATTCCAGGTGTATGGCACTATCACTTGCCTTATTTCTTTTTTGTATATATAATTTGGTATAAGAATAGGGCATAGGGCTTATTTCAATGGATGAAATCAGTGGAAAATTCCAGGGAAGATTTACGTAGCGTAGAATACAGTGTGGTGGCCTGCAATAATTAGGTTGTTCCAGGTGAATGTAAATATCACTTAGGCTTCTCCCTTCCTTTCTTATATATATTTTTATTACGAAAATAGATTATACAGCATATTTCAAGGGGAAATAAACAGTAAAAATTAGCGAACGAGTGCACATGAGGTGTTTTTTTTCATTCATTCATTGCCAGACGCCATGTATCCCAAACGGGGTGGCCAAGGGCTTAGAGTTAATTGTTTTACAGGGAGGGGCACTAATCCTCCACCAACCCCACTTGACATGAGGTGTTGTCAGGTGTTAATTAGCCAATTCTAGGTGTATGGCACTCTCACTTACCTTATTTCTTTCTTGTATATATTATTTGGTATAAGAATAGGGCATAGGGCTTATTTCAATGGATGAAATCAGTGAAAAATTCCAGGGAAGATTTACTTAGCGTAGCACGGCCGGGCAGGCAAGAGGATAGAGTAATGGAGGGCAGGTAGGGAGGGGAGTCACGAAGGGGGTAAAATCGCTAAAATGTCAACAATGGATGGGAGTACAGATGAGATTAGGAGTGCTGACTAGTGTTGGACATAGGCAGTACTGATAGATGATACAAGCCACCACTTGAAAGCCCGGGTGAATTCAAAATAACACAGAATCACAAAAGTGACGCACCGCGGTTTGATCCCTTGCTCCCAAGCATCACAAAAGTGACGCCCCATGGTTAAGGGATTAAAAAGAAATTAAGCACTGGCTACTTTTCCAGTGCTTACCCTGCATCAGAGCTGGGCGATGAAAGCGAACCTAGGGGCAGATTTCTGAAACAGGATCTGGTGAAGTCTCTAATTGGCATCTAAGTGTCACGATCGGTGTGGGCATGTGTCAAGGTTGTGTGATGTTCCCATGGTTGCTCAGTATACTGTATACAGTATACGGATGGGGTGAGGAGAGAAGTAAAAACATGAGTAATGTAGAGGGAGATGGGGTTGGTAAGGAATGGTGATGGATGGGATATCTCAACTTTGTTGTATGCTGATGATGCAGTACTCCTTGCAAATACTGGACAAGAACTTGGTAGACTGGTGCAGAGTTTTGCTGATGTCTGTGAGCATTGTGCCTTGAGAGTAAATGTTGAAAAGAGTAAAGTGATGGTTATTGAGAGAGAAGGTGGCTCCCAGTGCGATGTTACAGTGAATGGACACAGACAGGAATTGGTGAGAGGGTTCAAATACTGTACCTGGGTACAATGATAGAAAGGAGAGGAAAATGTGCAAAAGAAGTGGAAAGTAGAGTGACACAAGGAAGGAAAGTAGTTGGTGCAATGAAGGCCTTGATAAGAAACAGTGGCTTGAGTGTTGCAGCTGCACGAGGCTTGCATGAAGGAGTGTTAGTGCCAACTTTAACATATGGATGTGAGACTATGGTGTGGCATGAAAAGGAAAAGTCAGGAGTGACAGCAGTGGAGATGGGACTGCTGAGGAATGTACAATATGTGGAGTACAGAGTGGATAGGATACGAAATAATGTAATTCGTGAAAGATGTGGAGTGAGGAAGTCTGTGGACACTAGAATCGAAGAAAGTGTACTGAGATGGTATGGTCATGTGGAGAGAATGGTTAACAATAGAGTGGTGAAAAATGTATATCTGAGCAAATTTGAAGGAGGGAGGAGATGAGGTAGGCCAAGGAGAAGGTGGAGGGATATGGTGGATGAGTGTGTGAGGAAGAGAGGTTTGGACGTCAGTGAGGCTAGGGGACTGAGAAGAAGTTGAGCTGGCTGGATGAATACTGTGAGGAGAAACTCATGATCAGGGATGTAGCACCCTTTTTTAATGTGACTGCATCCAGATTGACTCTATTGGATGCATTTATGTGAAGCTACAGAATGTGTTGAATGTTTTTGGTGTACCAGATAGAGCCAGGGTCCCGGGGGCTTGAATGGCAATTGAATGGAAGTGTGGCCCATTGGGGTGGGCATTTTTGGGCTGTTTGGACATTGCTACTCCTCACCTTGCCCAAAGCTGGGAGAGGAGGTCCAGATGATGATGAATCATGAAACGTGTGTTTGAATAGGTACAGTAAGGTTTGGTTTGTAATAATACGTATTGAACTAGGCTCATGTTGTCCTGTCTTCAGTTATTATGGATATGTAAGGATGAAATTATTCAGCTTATGGAAATACATACTGAACTGGAGGGGCTATATATGAGGTGCTATCCATAATTTTCCGGACTAACGCTATATAAATTTGAAAACTCACCATAGCTCCTATTGGCTACCATCACCCTTGAAGTAGTTCCCCTGCGCATTGATACACCAGTCCCAGCGCTTTCTTCACTGCTGGAATGCTTCCTGGAAGTCCATTTTGATCAGCATGTCAGGCACCACCTGCTATTCCTTCTGGATGTCCTCATTGGTATCAAAACAATGTTCTCTCAGCTTAATCTTCATTTTTGGGAACAGAAAAAAGTCAGAGGGCCTGGACAAGAAGGTTTCATCTTCTGAGGCGAGTTGAAGAAGCTCAGTGCAGACACCAACGTGTTGCTGCATGTGGTCGGCTGTCAGTAGCCTGGGGACAAATTTGGCTGTGATTTGGCGTTTGCCTAATTCTTCAGTGTGAATCCTCTGACATGTCACAAAACCGATTTCCACCTCCTCACCGATATCATCAGTGCTCCGATGTCAATCCTCATTGATGAGCTGCTGAATTTTTGCAACATTCTGAGGAGTTTGCTGGTTGAGGGCCCACCCTGTGTGGTTGTCATTGCCAACCGATGTTCGACCAGCCTTGAACCGTGCCTGCCACTGAAACACCCAATGACACATGCACAAGAGCAAACAAATGAATGTCACAGATCCCCACATCCACCTAGTACCTCACCACGTGACACACTGACTCATAATGCATGATAGCACTGCCACCTAGTATTCGCATCACACTACTACAATCCATTTAGGCATCATGATCCCTGCCCCGAAAATTTTGGATAGCACCTCATATGACTTTGAATCCAGCACAGTTACCATTTTTAACATCCTATAATTCTTAAGAGATCTGACAGTGACAGAACATAGAATGAAAGTATTATGATTCTAGAGGGTTTTGGCTGTGACAGAACATAGAATAAGTCAGTGTAACAGCACTAGGCCGGTATTGGAAGCATCCAGTCTGCATTAGGAAACAAATGTGAGAGCAGTCAGTAGCCACCTATTGTTTAGTGGTGCAGAGGTGGCACAAGGCGGAGTAACTTGGCACCCATAATCACCACATAGGACTTGCCAGATCTGTGATACAGTCAGTGGTTGTTTTTTGTTGCTGATCAACCTCAGATTGTCTGGCCAAGCAGACCCATCAGCTACAGGCAAGCAGCATTATAATTGTTGCATGCAATGACCTGATGTTCCTTTGTGGCTGACAGTGCCTAACCCAAGCAAGGTGTGGGGAATAGTGTGGTTTGGTTCCTGAATGAATGCCACATTTGCATCTCTCCACCCAGTTAATAGAGGCACCACTGCAAGCTCCACTTCACCCTGTGATATGGTTGTTACCAACCAGAGTTATAATGGTTTCCTGGGTTATAGGAAACTGTTAGGCTTGTCACTGAGCATTGAGCCACCTGATGTGGAAAGGAGAGTATTAACCCTTTCAGATCTCAAATAGGTCCCAAGGTCACGTTTGATGCATTTTTTTTTTTTTTTAAGTTAAGGTTTGCAAATAAAGAAAAAAATATATTCATGCACAAGGAAGTAATACACATCTGCCTATAAAACATTAGAGCTCAACTTGCCATACAAGTGCTGTAAAAATGATGGGAAGTCGCGTAGCAAGTGGTGTGTGATAGCGTGGTGAGTATTGTCGTCTCAGTGGGTAGGTGATTTCTTGGTGCGTAGGCGACATGATTGCATTGTTTGTTTCCATGTTTTTCCATAAAAAACAGTGCACTAATATATGTACATTATATCTCACATGATTAGTGAACGATTCTTGAGATGTTTCCTTTACAAACAACAAACTAAACAGTTACAAGATCCTTATAAAACTGTCACTTACTAGTTACTACTGACTAATTTTACTTTGCTCTTATTTTGCTTAGTACTACCCAAGGCTGTGGGGGTGAGGACATGGGGGTAAGCCTACGAGCTTGTCTTTTGTATGTACATATGTTTATTTTATTGTTGCTAACTATATCATCCTGTGTACTTACAGGCCGCAGTAGAGACAGTGATCAAATATTTATTATTTCTCAAAATTGACGGTGTTATAAGTATAACCAGGAAATGTGAGAAACTCATGAAATATAAATCAGAAAAAAGTAAGGAGACACTACCAATCATTTGTCAGCGAAAAAGGCAACACTCGCTTCATGTGTATGTCCGCCTGGTAACAAGTGAATGCATGGTACTGTATAAAAGGCTACAGAAACGACCTTAGAAACCTAAAATCATAAATCTGTATTTATTTTCCCTCAATCAGACACGCTAACACCCAGGAAATGAATAAATATTGAGACATACAACACGGAAATCTCTTGCTTTCCTGTGACGCGGCAGCTAAGTGCATAGGCGGGAGGCAGGGGGTGGGGGATTGGAAGGATAGTGGAGGGTGGGAGGTAGAGGGGTGGGGGATTGGTGGGAGGTAGGAGGGTGGAGGAAGTAGGGGGTGGGGGATTGCAAGGAGAGTGGAGGGTGGGAGGTAGAGGGGTGGAGGATCAGTGGGAGGTAGGAGGGTGGAGGAAGGGGGATATGAAAGGGAGGAGGGAGGTGAGAGAGAGAGGGGGGCCAATTGGGGTGTGTGCTATGTATCATCCTTCACAGCAGTAAAAATATATTGCAAACAATATTGTTTTGCTAAATGAAGTCTGATACCAAAATAGTAAAAAATATTGCCAGATCAACAGTACAATAAAACCAATATGTGCAACTTAACCCACCATGATTAGCTCTTCCCAGACTGTGTAATGTAAAATATTGTGATCTGCGCATGCATTGTAGAAGCAGAGGGGTCTAGGGAGCAGCTCGTATCCTTATTTCATTCACCAGCCTCAGGCAACAGTTTTCATTCATGCCTAAATATGCTGCCATGGGAGTGGCTAGGAGACCCCTACCGAGAAAGCCACTATAGTGGCCAGGAGACTTGAAAGGGTTAAAAAGTAAGAGAAAGGGGAGGGAGAGGTAAGATGAGAGGAAGGCAGACACAGAAATAAAATGAGAAGGGGGAAGGGAGAAGTTCAGTACCACCATACATCAAGTGAGTGGATAATGGTTGCCACCATCTACTACCTTCAATGAGTATTTAAATTATGTAATTACAGTTGCTGTAACATTGTTTTAGAAATACTTACATTTAACCCACCCCGTACCGACCACTTTATTACCCAACCCACCCCCCAAAACCCGACAACATTTCAATTTTTTTTTTTTTTGGGGGAGGGCTCAAACCTCCGCTATTTGTGAGAAACAGTGGAAAATCACCAAGAAAGTGCTTTCCTAGGCTTTTAAAATGGTCGGGACAGGTAAGCCTCCGCCCACCTGGGGCTCGTACTCTGTGGAGGCGCATTGCAGCTGCCGCATTTTCTATGGTGGGGTGACTATTCCAAACCACCCATGATACAAACTAATTTATTTATTCAAAATTTACATGTACTACAAGAATATATTGGTTTTCAAACAAAAATATAGGTGATATAAACGTAGGTTCATTATTGGAACTCCTTAGAATCGCCAATTTCTGGCACAGTTGATTCCCTGAGACTGTTGTTTCAACTCACATTCTATTTCTCAACTTACATTATACTTTTCTACAATCACTGTACCATTTTCATCTTTCTGTAACACTTTATCACATTGACAGGCCTTACTGTTATAGTGAGTGTAATATTATCGCATATTGACATGCCTTACTGTTATATTGAGCATGATATTCTCGAAAACACACAGTAGTACATTTTTATTTTCAACTTCGAGTATAGTTTTCCACAGAGATTATACCGGTTTTCAACTTCTAAAACTGTCATCACATACTGACAGGCCTTACTAATATAGTGAGCATAATATTATCACACATTGACATGCCTTACTATTATGCTGAGCATGATATTCTTGCAAGCACACAGTATTACGATTTTATTTTCAACATCAAGTATAGGTTTCCACAGAGGTTATAACCATTTTCCAACCTTCTATAATTGTTTTCACATATGTACCTGACTTAGTATTATAGTGAGCATGATATTCTCGCAAACACACAGTATTTCATTCTATTTTTCAACTTCCATTATACTTTTCCACCAAGATTATTATCATTTTCCAACCTTCTATAATTGTTTTCACTTATATATGTGACTTAGTATTATAGTGAGCATGATATTCTCGCAAACACACAGTATTTCATTCTATTTTTCAACTTCCATTATACTTTTCCACCAAGATTATTATCATTTTCCAACCTTCTATAATTATTTTCACTTATATATGTGACTTAGTATTATAGTGAGCATGATATTCTCGCAAACACACAGTATTGCATTCTATTTTTCAACTTCCATTATACTTTTCCACCCAGATTATTATCATTTTCCAACCTTCCATAATTGTTTTCACTTACATACATGACAGTACCATAGTGAGCGTGTTATTCTTGCAAGCACACAGTAGCACATATTGAATGGTCTTCTATCTATCTATCTATCTATTGCCAGATGCCTCAATCCCGTATGGGGTGGCCACAAACAAATTGCCTCCACGTTGCCCTGTCCCCCGCCATTTCACTGCCCTGCTCCCAACTCACACCCCCCTCTCTCATATACCTCTCCACCCCATCCCTCCATCTCATCCTCGGCCTCCCCCCTCCCTCTTCCCCCCCTCCACCTCACTCACATACACTCTCTTCTTCAGTCTCTCACCCTTCATCATCTCCACATGGCCAAACCACCTCGGTGTGTTCCTCATAACGCTTCCTATCACATCCACATCCACACCACAACGCTTCTTTATATCCTCATTCGTCAGCCTGTCTCTCCATGTGACTCCACAGGCCCCTCTTAAATAACTAATTTCCACTGCTCTCACTCTTGACTTGTGTCATTCCAATAACGTCCAAGCTTCACTTCCATATGTTAGAGTTGGTATCACAATACTGTGATGTAGTGACTTTTTCACTTCCATGCATACTTCCCTGTTTCTTATCACTGCATTCAAAGAACCAGCAACCTTTCTTCCCTGCTGTACCCTTTCAAGCACTTCACCCTCCAAACCTCCATCCTTACTCATCACGCTACCCAAATACTTAAACGTACTCACATTTTCCAATTCCTCACCATCCAACCTCGCTGTACATTCACTGACTTCACCTCCCTCAAAGACCATCACTTTACTCTTCCCTACATTCACCTTTAGATTCCGTTTCTTACACACTCTCCCAAACTCATCCACCAAGCCTTGCAGCTCCCCTTTGTCTTCACTCAACAACACAGTATCATCTGCAAACAACAGTACAGGGAGTTTCCAAACACTATCCTCTCTCATCAGGACCACTCCAACATCCACTACCCTACCTTGTACCTCTTTTATTACCCCATCCATGTACAGATTGAACAACCATGGAGACATGACACATCCCTGTTTCAACCCAACCTTCAAGGAGAAAAATTCATTTAGTTCACCATCCACACGCACCGCAGCCTTAGCACCATCATACATACTCTTCACAGCATTCAACAACTTCCCATCTACTCCATATATTCTTAATACTTTCCACAATCCTTGTCTATCCACCCTGTCATATGCTTTCTCCAAATCCATGAAAGCCGCATACAACTTCTTTCCCTTCTCTAGAAACTTTTCCACTAAAGATCTAAGAATGAATATCTGATCTACACAACCTCTTCCCTTCCTAAAGCCTCCCTGTTCTTCTCCAACTAATTCCTTTGTTCTTTCTCACACTCTGTCAAAAAGTATCCTACCATACACTTTTCCTATTATAATAAGAAAACAAATGCCCCTATGATTACCACACACTTCTTTTTCTCCCCTTCCTCTGTACAAGGAAATAATTATACCTGACTTCCAATCCTCCGGGACTCTGCCTTCCTCCCAGGCCAATCTGCACATCTTCCACATCCATTCTACCACTATCTCTCCCCCATGCTTCAGCATTTCACCACACACTCCATCAATTCCTGGGGCTTTCCCCAATATAACTTTAGTCATTGCTTCCATAACTTCTATCCTACTGATTTCTTCCTGTCTTCTCATCTTCCTCCTTCTCCCAGCCATTCCCCAGCCACTTATACTCGCATTACTTCCATCCTGTATGTTCAACAATTCCTTAAAGTGTTCTCTCCATCTGCTCACTTTTTCTCCCTTCTCCACTAGTAATCTACCATTTTTATCTTTCACTCCCCTGCTAACCTCACTTCCACCCTGTCTTACTCTCTTCACCTCTTTACAAAACATTTTCTTACAGTCCCTCCACTTTACACTCAAATTCCTTCGAAATTCCTCATCCACTCTCTTCTTACTCTCTCTTACTAAGCTTTTCACCTTTCTCTTTCTTTCTGCATATAACTCTCTCTTCCGCCTCTCAACTTCTTCCACGCCCCTATTTCTCATCCATTCATTGTATGCTTTCTTCTTTTGTGCCACAGCCTGTCTCACCTCTTCAGTATATACAAACATCATCAGTAATTTAGTAGTGTGTAAAACTCCATGAAACGGGGCTCAAGGCACAAGCTGACATTGCAATCGACACACTCGTATCTTGTGTCTCATCTGCCAGTGCTCGCTCTGATTCTGGAGTTGCTGCACACATGACAGCGGCGCTGTGGTCTGGGGCGGTTTTGTGTAGGGGGGATGGTGCTGAGGAAGTGGCGTCCTGTGAAGCATAGGGGCGTTTGGCCGGCAGTGGCGTTGTGGGTGCGGGAGTGGGGCATTTCCTCAGCATATAGTAATCCCTCCACTATCCGATGTAATAGAGCCAAAGGCATGTCCGGAAAGTGGTCCCGTCCGGAAAGTGGGCCTCTGACTGCTGGACTGGTACCGGTACTTAACCTGCCCCATCCCGACGTTTTTGGACCTTTTTTTTTTTTTGGCTCAAACATCCGCTTTTGGTGAGAAACATCGAAAATTCATATAGAAATCGCTAACCTGAGGTTTAAAATATGCGATTTAGGTACAAGTACTTCCTTACCTGACTGGTTTTTCTAACAGGCTGGCACCAAAGAAAACGAGTTCTATGGGAGGGTAACTATTTTATCCACTCATAAACAGTATTTATTTATTTACTTGGTACGAATTTATATGTAGTACAAGAGTATATTGGTTTTCAAACAGTAATATAGGCATTATAAGCATTGTTTCACTCACTAACTCATCACCATTCGTGACCTTTTTTTTCCCACATTACCTGATCATCATTTCTGACTGTTTTTTCCTCTAATGCTGTGTAAACTTTGTCCTCCACATTGTCATCGATTGGGGAATCACTCTGGCCCTGAATGTCTTTATTGGCCAGGTCACTGGTAACAGGTGAATTGCCGAGACAATGGCGTGCAGGGGGGGGGAGAGATTATGCGGTGTAAGGCATTGTTCCTGCTTGGCATCTTGTAGAGGAATAGAGGAAGGTGTCTCGTGTGTACATGCCAAAAATCACTTGCGAAATCACTCGTGAAAATTGAAAATTGTGCAAATTAGGGACCTTGCAATGTTGCCGCATTAATTCACGTCTCCGGGACGGCGCGGGTTAAGGACCCTAACCCAGCCTAACTTTGAAAGCCACCTAAATAACTCCCTACCGGACATGCATAGCACTTACTTAAACCTATTTAAGACCCTGTTCACACCAATAATGGACATAAAGCATGAAAGAAATGAAAAGGAACCAGAGAATGAGGAATTAGAAGTGAGTATGGAAAATACTTAGGCCTAGCAATGTACAGGGTACTGTACTTACAGCACGTCTGTGGCCGCCACCTCCAGCTCTCTAAGGCTCTGGTAGTTGTGAAAATGCTCTTGAAGCACGTACAGTAATCCAGTGTTGTGCTACACTTAATTCTTTACACTGTTTAACACTGCACATTCTTCTTAATTGAACCACGCCAGTTTCAGCCGCCACTTTACACTCCACACTCACTCCACACTTAATCCTTAGCACTCTAAATTCTAATTTCTTAACACTGCACAACACTGTAAATTCCCATGTGGTCTAGTGGCGAGGTATTGTGATTTATTTGCTGTTTATTCATAAAAAACGAGCACATGCGGCATCGATTACAATGGATGTCTTCCCTGAACGAAGGTTAGGCAGTAACCGGGGACAGGGTTGCCAGATCTGAACTTGGCCACATTACCAAACTCCTCAATTTTCATTACCAAATTTAACTTTTCATTGCCAGATTCTTAAAGGAAGCATTTATTCTTCACTAATTATATACAGGTCACCCTCGTTTTACGCTGTATCGTTTTACGATATTTCACATTTACAATCATTCTTTTTTAGTACCAAGTGTCCATTTTACGATTGAGCACCCTCGCATTTACGATTGGGCATGTGGAATCCCGCGCTCACAGGCAGATCAGCTAAGAGTTGTGAGGAGGCTGGCAAAGCAAACAACAATATCCATCTTTTTCAAACCCACTGCTAGTCCATCTGCCTCTGCTACCACTGAGTCATCCAGCCTTGCCACCCAAACCTCCACTATCTCTCATTCTCCTGAGTCATCCACCCCTACCATCCAAACCTCCACCACCCCTGCTTCCTCCCTCTCCACCTTTTGCGTTGACGAGTGATGGGCTTTGGCCCAGGATGTCTCCTAGCCTCGGAGGAGACATTAAGGCATTATGTCCTCCAGCCTCGGGGGGGACCGACTAAGGGTGGACAGAGCTACAGTACAGTAGGAGGGTACATAACAGTACAGTACAGTACAGCTGCATTTCATGTTGTTTTTGCTATTTCATGTCCTTACGTTTGCAAATGTACATACATGTGTGATTCAGATGCACTGCAGTACATAAAACATCATCATTATTATTGCACATTAGATCACTTGTATGGGTCTTCGGTTCCTTATACACAAGTCCAGGAACGCATCCCTATTTTTCCCATTAAACCTTAATTTCGCTTTACTTTATTTCAGTTTACGATTGCCTTTCTAGGAACGCATACCAATCATAAAACGAGGGAGATCTGTATACAAGTGGAAATACATGTAATCACTCTCCTTATAATTAACAGCATGTTGATTATTTTCATGCTATGTAGGCTAGCAGACTAATCAGAGAGAGCAGACAATGCACCATCTCCATCCTGTGTATCCTCATACATGTGGAAAATCCGTTTGGTAATGCATTATTCTGATTCATTACCAAATGAATTTTTCATTACCAAATTGGCCCACATTTGGTAATGAAAAATACCAAATGGCAACCCTGACAAGGGAGGGGGGAGGGGGGAAGAAGGAAGGGGTGAAGGGGCCTTGGTGTAAAGAGCAGTTCAGCCCCGTGCGGCAATTTCAAATTATGGGAGGGGAAAAAGTTGTATTTTGGGGGGATTTGTTTCTTTTTTTTTGCCATTTTTGGGTTCTGAAGGTCCAGGCCCACAATGTCCGGTAAGTGGGATGTCCGGAAAGTGGGCGTCCAGATAGTATAGGGATTACTTTCCCGATGATCTCTCGGGACAGCTCCCTCACAAACCCCTTGAAGGTCTCGGAGGTTCCTGTAATCAAGGCATGGAGGTAGTGGCGGTTGAGGACCATGATGTCGAGTAGGTGGAAGAAGAGTTTCTTTTACCGCTTCATCGTGGTCCTGGCACATTCCACACTGGAAATCATGGAGTCCGACTGGTCTACCTGCCTCATGTTCACATTGTACTCCCCTACTGACTCCGGTTTCCAGACGTGGGCCCTCTTCTGGCCGATGTACTCCACGGAGTCTGTGTGGTGCATCAGGGGGTGGTGTACCGTCGACAGGAGGGAAACTTCTCTCTTGTGGTTCCATACAGTGGTGAGGATGTTGTTTGCCTTGAAGAAAACCACCTCATTCCTGTCGAGTGTCCTCCCGAGTTTCACCATATGACGGCAGTTTCTTTTGACAGTGCCACAGACTCTGGTGTCATGTTGGTGGTGGTGGCGGGCGAGAAGAGGGCATGTGTATCAGTTGTCCAGGTACAAGACATGACAACGATGAAGGTACTCCTTTGTCATGGTCTTCACCATGGCCCCAGAGAGTCCTATACTCCGGTCTTCTGCAATGTCTGTCTGTGCGTCGGTGTACAAGACTGTGTCTTGTACATAACCAGTTTTACAGTCACACATAACAAAGATCTTGAACCCAAAATGGTGTCTCTTGCTGGGTATGTACTGGCAAAAGGAAATATTGCCTCTCCACAACACAAGACTCTCGTCTATGACGAGGTCTCAGTAAGGGTAAAATGATGATCAGAATGTTTCCCGTAGGTGATCGAAAACAAGCCTAATTCTCCTCATTTTATCTGTGTTATTTGCATTAGCAGGGTCGCCTGCATCATAAAAGTGGAGGTGACTCAGACTGTATTGAAACCTATTCCAACATATAACTTTACCAAAGAAAGGTGTGTAAGTAATCAGGCCAGTAGACCAGTAAGCTGGAATTTGTCCTTTCCATACAATACCCATCAACAGAACCAAGGCCAAATAAAGGAACATCTCACCTACTGTTACTGGGTAATCATAGCACTGTGAGTTCCTTCTCATCGTCCCCTCACGCTCACTTTCACTGCATATCCTCCGGGTGAAGGTGTTTGTATGCTTCACTATATGCTCCACAAACAGCTCAGAGAAGTAAAGGTGGAAGAAATCCACCCTGTTGGAGCCTTGATGGATGTGTGGATCAGTGCAGCCAGACCACCACTCCTCTGTGAAGGGGTGAATCGTGGGTTCAAAATCACTCCCGTCCTCCCAGAACCACGACACATCACCATCTCCAGCCTCGTCACCATCATCGCCTTTGTCGGGGTGTGGAGGAGAGGGTGGTGGGGGTGGTTGGGGAGGTGGAGAGTGACGCCCTTCCCCACTTGCACTGCTTTTGCCATTTTCCTTTCCTTTCTCCATCCCCTTCCCTTTCGTCCCTTTCCCCACATCATGGGGCTGTGGGGAGGGAGTGTGGGAATACTGCTGGGCGAAAGATGTACTTGGGAGTGACTCTGCCTCACCTCCTGCCGCCCAGATGCACCACATGGGAGTGCGCGAGCTCCTCCCTCCCTACCCACACCACTTTCGCTTTCACTATCCCTACCACTTCTCACTCCCGCCCGTACACTGCTACCTTCCCCAGACAAAACAATAGACCCATACCTCACACACCCCCTCGCTCCTTCTGTTCCATGTGGCGAGATCCACTCTGACCCCAACCACGTGAGAACACCACGTTCACCTGCTCCGTCCTCGTCCGCCCCTTCATGCACAGGATGGAGAGAGGTGTGAACATGTCCACGTGGTCTAGCCTAGCCTTCCTCTGCCTTACGATAAGCTACATACTGCCGCTTCCTAGGTGACGGTATCTCCTCGTCACTGCTGCTGGTCTCCTCCTCAGGTAAAACGTAATCTTTGTCGAGGACATCATCGTCGATTGGTGAATCACTGTCCCCAGTGAATGCCTCGGCTGGGTAGGTGTCCAGGACAGCTTGAATTTGCTCGTCAGAGATACCTTGGCGCCATGTCTGTCCTGGGTCACTGCTACAAGGTGAGTGGCTGTCACAGGTGAGCGTGGGTCATGCGGGGTCAGAGAGTGTCCCCATCTGGCGACGGCTAGAGGAAGGTGTCACGCGTCTACGCACCAAAAATCACGTGCGAAATATGAGAAATGTGCAAATGGTGGACCTTGCAATTGCAAAACGTACACTGTATGTTGTGGAGACTGAGCATAAAAGAAAGTTGCAACATGCATGGTACATTGGGGGTGTGGGGCAGGTTAAGTTTTACTTGTTTTTGTATTTCCTCAGGAAGTACACATTAATCTCTTGATTCCAGGCCAATGACTTCTAAAAATATTACATAGTTGCATTGATGTAACATTAAGTACTGGTCCACTAGATAGTCTACTGTTGTGGGTGTACTGAAGTGATCTGTGATTCAGGTGTGTGCTGAGAGAGCAGCTGGACATGCACAAAGCAGCTTGCAGTCAGTTCATTAGAAGAGCTGATGTGGACTCTGCACATCCCAGCTAAAAGGTAATGATTGTGCCAAGAGTTAAATCTTCATGTTGATGTTTCTGGCTCTGCCTTTATAAAGTATTGTAAGCCATTGTTTTGCATGGCTAATGTATTACCAAGTTATACTGTGCATTGTGCAAATGGAATCTGCACCAAAAAAAAAATAAATAAAGTAAAAATAAGAATCCCCTGTTTTGTTATAGGGGAAAAGTGAATCAGATTTTCTCAAAGGTCCCTCTTTTGGCTCTTTAAAAAGTTTTTTGTTATCTTCAGTACAGGAATGATTCCAGTATAATGTGACTTACTGTCAAACTGTGCCACCATTGATATTATCCATATCTCTGATGCACAGTAATGAGGTGGCAGGAAACTCAGAATACATTCCAAAAGTAATGTAGCAGTTAATTGATGATTTCTCATTGAAGGAGCATTACATTATAAGGGTTAAAGATGTATTGATCCTGAATGTCGTAGTGAAGTGATATTAAGTGTTAAATAAATTGTATTTTTTGTTTATAACAGTTCATGTTATACACAGATTTGCAAACAAGCCCTTAGTAAGACAAAGATACAGCATTTTTTTTTTTAGCTGTTTTTATGTACATTTCCATATGTCATTTATTGCTCAGCAGATTGAATAAGCATAAAAATGAATGAACTTTTTTTTTTTTTTTGGTCAGATAGTATAAATGAGCTCCATGCAAAATTAGGCTTCACTAGACAGTGTTAATAAGTTGATGGAGATGCTGGTCTAATGGCAGCCGTTGTTCCAGGTTCACAGCTGGAGTCAGAGCAGTAAAGCAGTCGTAAACATTGTTGTCATCAGAGTGCTGCCTGAGTAATGGATGATAAGTATAAAACAGGACTGAGGGCGCATCTTATGTTGTGTTAGCACATCCAACAAGAGGTACCTCAGCCAACAACTTGAGGGTTATTAGTGGAGCCTCTGTGGTACAGTGGTAGAGTGTGCGTTTCGCACGCTGGTGAGCGCGGGTTCGCCTCCCGCCAGAGTTGTAAAAACTTTGGGAAGCATTCACCAAGCTACTTGCTACTTTGGCGGACACAAGGGGTGCTGTGGTTGAACCAGTGTTGCATACTAGTATGCTTGCACCCAATCGGCTTGGTTCACAGACTACACACACATCCAAAGCCAGTACAACACTACAATCACACTCCAAGCACTTCTCACCCTACGTACAGTCTCTACCAGACAGCCTAAGCCACTGGGTGGAGATACATTGGCTGTATCAACCCTGGTTCGGTAGGGATAGGCCGGTCCTGCAGTAGACCTCAACGGCTGATGATGATGATCCATGTAGTGTCCTGTGGAAAATTTGTTTTGTCTCACAAAGGAGCTGATTTTGGATGATATATCTGGTGTGGTATCCTTTGCAGTATCAGTTGCTGCTGACACAATAGGTAACAGCTGTTGAAATAAGGAAGGCTGTGGTAATATCAGTCTGAATTGACAGCTTGACTCAGCAGTGATGGTGGTATGTTTAAAGTTACGGTTCAGAAGCATTCACATGTTAGCAGTATTTAATCCTTTGGCCGTGTTAGGTGACTGTAGTCGCCCTACTACTTATTCTTTGTGATGCGTCAGGCAACTACAGTCCATAGCCGAAAAAAACACATTTCCATCCACACATCTGTTGTTTTTGTATAAATACAGTAAATTTTTATTTTGTTCATATGCCCACAGACATTGTATATGTGTCTAGTGCATACTGTATATCTATCTATCTATATACCTAGGCTGCTTCCCCCAAGGAAAGGGAGGTAGCCGAGACAGGACGACTCACTCTCCATTTACTCATCCATTCAAACACATTCATTCGCATCTTAGCCCCAAAGGGGAGAACGGACAGATCCTCACCGCATCACACCGCACAAGGGTCAACTGCGCAATGCAAGCAGTGACATCCACAGCAGGGCCCGACAGCAGAACTGGTTTACCCCTGCCACATCATAACAGACCCATCCCCTTACCCGCACCTGACCTGACTAGCTGATCAGACCAAATGCGGGAGAATATCCCCTCAGGGCTGCGTCATCACTTATTCATTCACAATTTCTCTCCATTTATTTCTGTCACGCACAGCCACTCTTCCTTGCTCAACAGACATCCCTCTCGCATCCAGCGCTCTCTTCACACTGTCCATCCATCCTGTATATACAAGTGAAAAACCTTGTGTGAAGTAAATAATCTCGTCATATTAGCAAAATTAGAAAATAGCACAAATTAATTATTTTTAAATTTTTCCTTAGAAAATTGCAGTGTTCTCAAACAAATACAGATAGTTTTTATTTCTCTTTATGTGCCAACAAACAGTGTGCATGTGTCTAGTGTAGATAGACAAGTGAAAAACCTTGTTTGACATAATTTTGTCATTATAGCAAAATTACACAGTAGCAAAAATTAATTATTTTTGCATTTTTTCTTAGAGAATTAAAGTTTTTTCATAGAGAAAGGTGCATTGTTGTCCATTATCACACACAAAAAATGAGAACGTCACAGTCATTTCCCAGTGGAAAGTAACAGCAAAGTTATAATTAGCACATTAATTTTGGGGGAACTTAGGCCCCGACCAGGAGAATGACTGAGAAATGATAGGTCACAGCCAGAGGGTTAAAGGAATTATAGTCTGTGTTGAAATTTTATCCTTTTTATGTAATTACAATCATTAACCAGTAATAGTGATGAATTTTTGACAGTTATTGTTCAGTTGAATCATATGACTGAGCATTGGTGCAATAAAGGTAAGTCATCCTATTGATGGTAGACAGTAAGATTTACACCAAGGTAGAGTAAGTGAAGTATGGTGGAAGGTGGAAGTTGAGAGGGGTGGAAGGAATGATATAATGGAGGTGGTAGAGAAAGAACCAGATGTAATGTTAGAGTGTGAGGTGAGTGACAAAATATTGGTGGTGGTAAAGGAAGAACCAGATGTAAAGTCAGAGTGTGAGATGAGTGACAAAATACTGAAGGTGGTAATGGAAGAACCAGACGTACAGTCGGAGTGTGAGGTGAATGACAAAATATTGGAGGTGGTAAAGGAAGAACCAGATGTACAGTCAGAGTGTGAGGTGAATGACAAAATATTGGAGGTGGTAAAGGAAGAACCAGATGTACAGTCAGAGTGTGAGGTGAGTGACAAAATATTGGAGGTGGTAAAGGAAGAACCAGATGTAAAGTCAGAGTGTGAGGTGAGTGACAAAATATTGGAGGTAGTAAAGGAAGAACCAGATGTACAGTCAGAGTGTGAGGTGAGTGACAAAATATTGGAGGTGGTAAAGGAAGAACCAGATGTACAGTCAGAGTGTGAGGTGAGTGACAAAATATTGGAGGTGGTAAAGGAAGAAGCAGATGTACAGTTAGAGTGTGAGGTGAGCGACAAAATGTTCCTCAGTGGCAATGAGATTGTCCTGGACACAGTGTCCTCAGCTGAAGTTAAGCATTTCAGATGTTTAGAGTGTGATAAAGCATTTCCTTTTAAGAATAGTCTTATCCAACATGCAGTTGTTCATTCAGGAGTGAAAAATTTCAAGTGTGATCAATGTGGTAAACGATTTGCATGGAAGCGTGGTCTCACCAGACACCTGTTAAGTCATTCAGGAGTGAAGAATTTCAAGTGTGATAAATGTGATAAACAATTTGCACGGAAGCGTGATCTCACCAGTCACCTGTTAAGTCATTCAGGAGTGAAGAATTTCCAGTGTGATCAATGTGGTAAACTATTTGCAAAGAAGAATGGTCTCACTCAGCACCTGTTAAGTCATTCAGGGGTGAAGAATTTCAAGTGTGATGAATGTGGTAAACAATTTGCACAAAACTTTAGTCTCACCAGACACCTATTAAGTCATTCAGGTGTGAAGAATTTCAAGTGTGATGAATGTGGTAAACAATTTGCGAAGAAGTATGGTCTCACTCGGCACCTGATAAGTCATTCGGGAGTTAAGAATTTCAAGTGTGATGAATGTGGTAAAGAATTTGCGAAGAACATTAGTCTCACCAGACACCTGTTAAGTCATGCAGGAGTGAAGAATTTCAAGTGTGATGAATGTGGTAAAAAATTTGCACAGAACATTAGTCTCACCAGACACCTTTTAATTCATTCAGGAGTGAAGAATTTCAAGTGTGATCAATGTGGTAAACAATTTGCACAGAAGGTTGATCTAACCAAACACCTGGTAAGTCATGCAGGAGTGAAGAATTTCAAGTGTGATGAATGTGGTAAACTATTTGTAAATAAGTATGGTCTCACTCAGCACCTGTTAAGTCATTCAGGAGTAAAGAAGTTCAAGTGTAATGAATGTGGTAAACTCTTTGCACAGAACGTTAGTCTCACCAGACACCTATTAATTCATTCAGGAATGAAGAATTTCAAGTGTGATGAATGTGGTAAACAGTTTGATCGGAAAAGCAATCTCGCCAAACACATATTAAATCATTGTAGAGGGAAGAGTTTCTAGTGTGCGTAATGTGGTAAACAGTTGAGTCAGTTGATGTCATCTAACACTGTTTACTTCATTAAGGAGTGAAGAAATTCAAGTGTGATGAATGGGGTAAACGGTTTTGTTATAAGTTTCCTGCAGTATTAGTTCAGGAGTGAAAAAACTTGAAATGTGATGATTGGAAAACTGTTCAGAATAAATTCTTATTCACTTGGCACCTGAGAGTTCATTCAGGTGTGAAAACAGCTATATAATTATGATAAATGTGGCAAAGCTTGTAGAAGAAATCAGGCTTTAAGCAGGCATGGTGCCATTCACTAACAGGCGAAGGAGAAGACATGTTTTATCTCTTAGGCTGGTTTGCCAGAGTAATGGAAAATTTTAGAAAGTGGGTTGTAGGAAAAAAAAAAAAAAAAGTGAGTGCTTTGGTCTGTAGTGCCCCTTTAGTTACTCTTGGTACTTGTGGCAGGCCACCCCTCATGCAGTGTGTCATACGATGTACTGAGCCAAGACATCATTAACCATGAGCGATAAAATAATGTGAAACTCTAGATACAGTAAACCCTTGAAATAACGAACCCTCTTTTAATGAAGTCCAGTTTTAATGACCACCTTGAGCTGGCTGAACATTATGTTCTTTCAACGAACTTTGGTATTAAGATGGATGCGCAGGAAGCACCCACCAGCATGGTGTCCTCCCCCCCCCCACACACACACACAGTGTGTGTGTGCATGAAACACATGTTCAGTGTATATGCAGCTGTTCTGTAATGTTTGCATTGCTATATTCTGTTATGTAATACAGTATTTACTGTAATGTAACAGTTAACCCTCTCGCACACGATAAGTTTCAGTAAGTTTTCCGGCACACGATTTTAGCCGCCTGGCAGCCCGCGCGCGTGCGGCAAAAAACATGAATTCTCACCTTATTTTCACCACCCAAACATCAATATACTGCCATGAAACCTATATCATCTTATTCATCGATATTTCGTTTAGCTGATAAGCACAAAAAAAAAAGAAACAGGAAAACACGAATAAAACGACATTAGGCGGCCCTGAATAAACATTTCACAACGTCAATTTCACTTCCTAACATCACCATTCGAATTTTTTCCATCATACAGTAAAATGTTATAGAAGTTTTGATAGAGAATTTCATCAGCTTTCTAATGAGACCTACCCGGTTGTGATATGATTTGTAGTCTTTGAGAAAATAGCCAGAAACTGAAAGCCATTAAAAAAGAAAAAAAAATCAGGGAGCTTTTCTGAAGAACTTTTCTCACACACCTTGTGTTTTTATTGCATAATATTGTGCAGCATTTTATTAGCTTTCTCATAAGCACCTCAAAGTTCTGATATGCCTCATAGTTTTCGAGTAAATTGCAAAAAACGACTGGGTACTCATGGCTGTGCGTCACTTTCGTCATGCGTGCACAGCAAACGCTATATTCCCGCCAATGTAACAATGACTTTTTATCAGAGATATTACATTGTTATGTCCTGTACGTATGTAGAATTTACTTTTCTTTACCATGGTTCTTACAGGAAATCAATACGTCCAATAATTTTCGAGTAGTTGGCCAACAAAGTGAGATTACTCCTCCGAGCGCTTTCAACTTTTACCGCAAGCAAGAAAAACTACACAGTCTGTCCCCCCACCTTTTCCTACAAAATATGCTCCCAGACGCTTGTATTTTGGCAATGAAGATACTTAGAATTTACTGCTCTTTATCATGGTTCTTACAGGAAGTCGATATATCCAATAGTTTTCGAGCAATAGGACGACAAAGCTAGATTACTGTGCTGATCGTTACCTACTTTTACTGCAAGTTAAAAAAAAAAAACACTGCCTTCCCCCCCCTTTGCCTGAAGACTATGCTCTCCAAGCTTTTTTTTTTTTTTTTTTTTTTTTTTATGTACAGACTGTAAAATCTCCAAGGGTTGTTTTTTTAGTGTTATAACCTACTACACATGAACACTACTTTTTTCTAGTTACTGCCAATGAAGCTGTGCTTTCTGTCATATGTGTAATATGTTGGAGAAAATGGTTATTTGTGTGAAAAATATAGGGGTATTGATAATAGGTCAATATACGTTTCAACAAAATTTGGATAACTCACCTCCTCCAGCAGTGACTACCACAATGATTCCACCCCAACCTCCGCAATTATTCCCTTCCTTACTACGGTTCAATGTGACCGTGAGGCAGCATCATTCGCTGGGAGAGAACGATGCAGCGCTATTATTGGCACACGCCACACTCCTTCACGAACACTCGCAGCATGTTTGACTTATATTTCACACAATTTCATACACATTTACACTATCAGAATCACAATAATTCCATCCCTAAACACCTCTAATAATCCCTTCCCAACTAAAGCTTACATGATGCCTGCCCCATTCCACACTATGGTTTATGGTGTATGTAACACTTCCTAGTTCCATTATTTCACCAAGCCAGCCACAATATCTTTCACACAATATACAGTTTAGGCATTGGCTTCATTATATACATATTTGTACTCATGCCATAGGGCCTGGGGGAGGCTGAGTGGCAAAACCCCGCTACAATGAACACGCATCTTCCCCTTTGGCCCAACAACTGATAATGGGCACAATTCCTTTTCATGACATATATCTATGTTCCATCGACAATATCACATAAAAATATGCTCACATATAATGTATTATCATACTGAGTCCATAGGGGTTTCGGCTCAGGCTGGGAGGGGGAGAATTATTAGGAGTTAAAGGGACAACACACGCAGCACGACTCTGCTGCCTGGCTTCTTGTGAGAGACAGGTTTATCGCTATGTGCTGGGCCCAATGAGGCGGCTCAGTGTTGCCAATGCCTTACCTCAGGAGAGACGTGCGCCCGCTAGAACGCACCAAAATTTGACGCAATTCAGCTGAAAACTTAATTTTGGGTGAATTTTTTTGTGCTTAGGTATACGATTCGCGTCTGTGTGCTTTTTCCTACCAAGCCACATGCAATGCGATTCACATCTGTGTGCCTGAGAGGGTTAATGTACAGTGAATTTACCCACACTTTCCCTGCAAATACCAAACAACAAGTGTACAGTAGTGTATAGGCAGTGTACAGTATGGTGCGGGATTGTAGTGGTTATCAGTGACTATCTGTGCCAGTGGTGGAATGCAGTTTATGTTTAATATACATGCAGGTGTTCTGTACTGTTTGCTTTGCTATTTTCTAATATGTAGTATATAATGTAACAGGTAATGTACAATGTGAGTTTCCTTTACCCACATTTTCCTTATAAATACTGAATGACAAATGTATATAGATTTATCCCAGGCCTATTTGCAGTCTGCACTCCTGTATTTGGAGTGCAATTACTCCCAGAAAGGTAAGAATAAACACATCAGTTAGTAAATAGAACATTTATTGAGAAAAAGAACCATGTAGATCTACCTGTATGTTATTGTGTATGAGTATACGGCCAAACAATGCTGTATATTTAATAATCTTTGTTTGGTAAAAGCCACAATGGCTGGGAAATTACTAAACATTATGGTGTTTGGCTTTAACATCAAGGGTCTGGTACCGATTAGTTGGTTATATCAAGAGTGCACTGTATTAGGAGAGGGCTGTTCACCTTGATAATTGTACAGCAGTACAGGGCATTCATTTAGTACACAATAAACTGAGCAGCAAGGTGCACTATATTCTGCACAACATCTGTACACAAAAATATTGTACATGTGTGTATTGTTGGTCTTTATGGGCAGCAACTTTTTTTTTTGACGTTTTATTATGGGATAATGGTGTCTAAGCACATGGCAAGTGCTCCACCTTGTAGTGAGAGTGTTCTTTAACCCGTGGATTGCGCAGTTACCTTTTTTTTTTATCCCACCCTGTGGTGCACAAAAAAATGAAGATTTTTTTTTTTTTTTTTTTTTTTTAGTTTTTGTTTATTATAAACTTAGAAATAAACATCAAGGGCATCATCTGGTGAAAAAAATTAATAATAATAATAATAATCTCTCTCCGTCTTTGTGTAGGGCCATGCGTAAGTTTACTGTAGGGGAGTAGTGAAAAAAAAAAATTGTTTTTGCTATAAACTTGAAGATAAACATCCAGGGCATCATCTGGTGAAAAGAAAAAAACTCTCCGTCTTTGCGTAGTGCCATGCGTAAGTTTGCATAGGGGTCAAGTAGTTAATGGTGGTGCACGGCCAGCACAGCCTTAGCTGTGGCTCACAACGTGACGCTACTCAGCCTAAGCTGTGGCTCGCAGTCCACGGGTTAAGTGTTTTTAATTTACTCGGGCAGGGCTCGTGGAACACTTTTTACATTGCTTTTGCCTCAAGTTTTCCATTATGTTTGTCTTTGGAGGAGGGGGGGAGACACTTTAACTGCAGGCTAGGGCACAAGCTGAGTGCTTAGATCATTAATGTCAAGCATGTCTTGAAAAATATAAGGCAAAAATCACGTAAGAGATGTCACCCTTAACCTGCCATGCCTCGGCAGATTTTTCACCAGTGACCCCCCCCCCCATCCTGGCAGATTTTCTATTTATTTATTTATTTATATTTGCTAAAACCTCCACTTTTTATGAAAAACATTGAAAATTCAGAAAGTGCTCACATGAGCTTAGAAGTGCCCTGTACAGGTGACCCTTCCCTCACCAGGTATCGTCTTCTGTGGGCCCTGCTCCAGAGAAGTAGTTTTCTGTGGGAGGGGTAACTATTCCAAACCACTTAGAATAGGTAGATATTTATGTATTTGGTACGAATTTATATGTAGTACAAGAGTATATTGGTTTTCACACAATAATATAGACAATGTAAATGTTGTTTCACTCACCAAACACATCAGCATACCGCACCTTCCTTGGACACGTTACCTCCTCATCACTATTGCTTGTTTCTTCCTCTGGTGCCACGTAATCTTTGTCCTCCACATTGGGAATCACTTTTGCCTTGAATTTTGTCGTCGGAAAGACCGCGGCACAACATGTTTTTACTGGCCAGGTTACTGCAAACAGGTGAGTTGCTGAGTAAATGGCATGGGGGGTCAGGCAGTATCTCTGCTGTCATCTCCCACATATGCCTACCAAAAATCACCCGCGAAACTTGAAAAATGAGACTGCCTCGCAATGGCAAAACATAAGGGAACATTGTCGGGACTGAGCGTGACAAAATGCTGCAATGTACCCATATGTTACTGGGACCCGGCGGGTTAATAGCATTAAAGTCTGACAATTCTAAACGTAGGGTTTTGGTGGAGTCAGCCCTTCCCTGCACTGTTGCCACGTTTCCGAGCTGACCTCTCCTTCAGCGATGACCTTGACACTGTTTCCCTCTTGTGATCTCCGTTTTTCTAATACCCCCTATACCCCTGCCACCAACACCCCCTATACCCCTACCCCCAACAACACCCCCATCAACAACACCCGCTATACCTCCACCACCAACACCTCCTATAAATATAGACCCCCACCATCAACACCTGTATAATAATTAGCCGTTGATAATTGCTATGCTATTTTATTGAGAGCATACGGAAATGTAACCTACCGCACCGTAACTGCTTGACTCTCTCTCTCTCTCTCTCTCTCTCCTCCTCCTCCTCCTCCCAGGTGCATTGGGAAACATTCTACCCTATTGCTCAAACTCCCTAATCTTACAATCCCATCTGTCTTAATCCTTCCCACTGCCTTCGTTCCTAAATCCCATAATTGATCTATTTTTAACCTAAGTGTCCCCACAACTTTTAAACCATTTACCTCTCTGTCACTATTCTCCACCATATGTATCAACTTGTATTATATTGTGTATAGAACTTTCACACTGTATGCTGTACTACTGTATAATGTATAAGAATACCCACTGTTTAGTGGAAATAAAGTTTTATTATTATCATTATTA
This sequence comes from Coenobita brevimanus, assembly GCF_032717465.1. Lineage (NCBI taxonomy): Eukaryota > Metazoa > Arthropoda > Malacostraca > Decapoda > Coenobitidae > Coenobita > Coenobita brevimanus. The sequence continues at coordinate 8,768,582 of NC_137062.1, read as the reverse complement.
TTATTATTTCTCTCTCCCTCTCTCTCTCTCTCTCTCTCTCTCTCTCACGTGTCGCGTGAGTGCTGCCACCCCAGAGCTGTTTGATATATTTATTTTAATTATGAAAGGATCGCCTCTTCCCACTTTTATCCCTTCAAATTTTCTTGCAATTATACCCTCTAAATTAATTAGCAATGTTAGAAGTGTTGGGGAAGTAAATAATAATTAGAATATTTTTAGAGCAACACTGCCAAATTTTTATGCCACGTTTCTCTATTATCGTATAATATAGTATGCAGAATAGTTTTATTCTTCCTTGATACATGTCAGCACTTTCATTACAGTTATATTAGTATGAGTTATGTTTATGTATCATTCCTACTACACAAACCACAGGCGTTATACATCGTAGGGTTAGGAAACATGGCAACAGTGCAGGGAGGGCCTGACTCCACCAAAACCCTACGTTTAGATTTGTCAGACTATAGTACATGATATGTTTGTATTGCACATTTTTCACTGACACTATTTTTTCACCCAAATCACTATGCACTAGATGTGCAGTGTAATAGAAACACCTTGCATCCAGCTAAATGCACGATATTAAGAAGGCTGTCATGGTTTTTTTTTTTAAATATTACGGTGTTTTTTTTAAATAAATGCTTAAATATTATTTGATTTATATTAATATTCAATAATATTGAAGAGCAGAGACAATGATTGTCTTGCTACATCAAGCATCGATTACTTTACGCTGACTTGCTACGATTCTCTAAGAACGAGAATTTATAAACTTTCTCAACAGTACACAACAGAGATTAATTACTCACAATTGCTGAATTACTCTAATGTTAGCCTCTGGAGAAAGTTACTTCACCCCTGACAATAAATAACTAATACTAATAATAATAATCAGGTCCTTGCTGATGCTTAACTCCTATGGCACAACGGATTTTAAGTTAATACAACAAGACTGGTCTAAGTACCAGTTATGAAAGCAAACGTTTATGCAAGCTAGGAGCTATATGGAAAATAAGCTTAATTTGGAGAAATGAAACAAGATTTTACTTTAAGCTCAAGAAAAAGAACTGTTAAATTTATTGATTACAAAAAATAAATTTAACGTTACAATTCAAATCAAATTAATGAGACGCACTCACTCACTCACGCAATAGCTAAATACTTACGCCTAGGAAAACAAACACCTTAATTAAACTCATGACTAGGGAAATACAAGAAGGAAATACTATAGTCGGTGAATGCTGCGTATCACCCAAGCTGAACTAAGGATGGAAGTACTGAAGAACTGTGAAGTGGAGTTTGGGTACTAGCTGACCTCTCACACTGCTGGCACAGGACCTCTCTCCGTCGCAGCAACAACTGGACTGAATTAAAAATACATTGTATGGGCAGGACGCACAAGCCACCGGAAGAAGGCGTGGCTAACGGTTTAGGCAAGCAGAGGCAAACAATAAAGAAACAATAGTATCGCTCAGTACAGCACTTAGTGACGTGCATTAAATCGGTCACTTTTAAACAGTGACGAATGTTTTGAAAAGTATACCCCGAAATGGAGAGAGAAACGGTTAACTGAGCGATACACAGTGAGTTTTCCACTAATAGTTCGTGGCTTCTCACAAAAGGGAAATGTCGCGAATTGATTCGTGACATTACGCCCCTACAAAATTAAATTTTTTCCTTATGGGAAAAAATTTGTGGAATATATATATATAGGTACACATCCTAAGTCATTCACACAAGATTCACACTGTGGTGTGTGTGCTATCCTGCTACAGAAGAAAGTCGCAGTCGCCAGTGAGCGAAAAAACCTCGTGTTTAAGTTATTAGAAGCAAGCTTGAGGGAAAAACTCCGTGACGACGGTGAAAATCCTGTACTCAGGTCAAACTGAGCGAAAATTCGCTACATTTACACTGACAACTAATTGTTGTGTAGCGTGGTGTATGTAATACACGGTGTATGTGTGACAGTTGTAGTGTAACTGTACCTACGTGTAAAATGACACAGTAAATAATATTATGGCGACGACGAAGGCAGAGGAGAAGAGGCGGCAGCGTGCAGCAGACGATCAGCTGGCCCGCACAGCAAAACTGCTACACCCATTGCTGAACCTGCAAAACCAATTAAGGTGGAGCATCAAAAGTGTCAATGAGACAAAATTCTTATTACATTACAATTACTCTCTCTCTGCCTAGCAATCAGTACATGCTACGAAAGGTACACTCGAGGTCACCATTAATTTTAGCACACGATTAGTGTCGGCAAGTTGAGAATCCTTGTGCAACTCGGGTCTTCCATAGCCTCGAACTGCACACGGGTCCTCAACCTGTGCCTTAACCTACAGTTCTTATATTAATATCGGGAAGTTGAGAATCCTTGTGCAAACTTGGGTCTTCCATAGCCTCAAGTCGCCTCTGCGGAGTTCTCTCTCGAACTTCCCCCTTAACCTACAGTACTTATATTAGTATTGGGGAGTTGAGAATCCTTGTGCAAACTTGGGTCTTCCATAGCCTCAATTCGCCTCTGCAGAATTCTCACTTCCCCCTTAACCTACAGTACTTATATTAGTATCGGGGAGCTGAGAATCCTTGTGCAAACTTGGGTCTTCCATAGCCTCAAGTCGCCTCTGCGGAATTCTCACTTACCCCTTAACCTACAGTACTTATATTAGTATCGGGAAGCTGAGAATCCTTGTGCAAACTTGGGTCTTCCATAGCCTCAAGTCGCCTCTCAACTTCCCCCTTAACCTACGGTACATATATTAGTACCGGGAAGCTGAGAATCCTTGTGCAAACTCGGGTCTTCCATAGCCTCAAGTCGCCTCTGCGGAGTTCTCTCTCGAACTTCCCCCTTAACCTACAGCACTTCTATTAGTACCGGGAAGCTGAGAATCCTTATGCAAACTTGGGTCTTCCATAGCCTCAAGTCGCCTCTCAACTTCCCCCTTACCTTACGGTACATAATATGTATGTACAGGCCCTGGACATAATGTGTCCTGTGGGGCCAATGGGCGAGACGTCAGGTCTGCACCCACTTCACCACTACCCTGTCTCTCAACTGACTCAGAGATTACAGGTGTAGTTACAAATGGCACAGGAAGGGCATGTCCCTGATTAGTGGTGATACTTTGGCACACACTGCAAGAACGGACAAAACTATCTATGTCCCGTCCCATCCCTGGCCAGAAAAAGTCAGCTCGGATACGGCCCTGGGTCTTCCTTTTGCCCATGTGACCTCCTGAGACTGAACAATGACCCCATTGTAACACTGCTAGGCGGTACTTGGCGGGAACGACAAACTGCAGTCGAACCTCGCCCTCGGGTGTTCGTGACTCACGGTAGAGCCATCCTTGTTTGCGAAGGAACTTGGCTCGACCTCCCCGTGAATACTTAATCACTCGACCCTTTTGTTTGTTCCGCACGGCAGCAAGTGTCGGGTCAGAATGTTGTTCTTGTACAACAAGTTGACTACACATCAGATCTTGCGGCGATTCAATGATCACTGGGGTGACACAGTCTGGAGCCTCAGTCATGGCTCGTGTTACCGCAGCAGCCGAAGTCTGAGTAGCGTCATCATCGGAGCAACTATCCTTGACTCCATTAATATTTCCAATGATGAGGTCAAATAAAGGTTCTGGCATGACAACTGCAAGTGTCGTACCAGTATAAAATGGAGATGCCACCTGGATACATGCCTCAGGGAACAATCTCACTGATCCATCAATAAGGTTTGCATGGATCTGTTGACCTGTATACTGCTCAGGCCGAACTAGACTCTGCTTAACAGAGCAACCTGAGGAACCATTGTCTCTCAGGACCTTCACAGGAATGTCTCCCACGAACCCTGGCTGTACAAGGAACTGTCACCTGTGGTGGGGCATGTGGAGGAAGCAGCTAGTCACTCATGAGGCTGCTGAATTGATGCGGCAAACATTGTGCCTTGAGAAGAAGATGGAACATTGGCCATCTGTGGAGGGGGGTTCACTGTCACTGTGGGACTAGTGAACTGTGGGGGGTACCCATACTGGTAGGGACGTGACCACTGTGCTGCTGCTGAGGAATGAAGGCTGCATTCGATTCCTGCCTCTTTTGAGCTGGTGGTGAAAAAGTTTGTCCCGACGGTCGGTTGTGTGGCTGATACTGCTGCTGGTTTGGGTACTTGTTGTACCTCTTCCACTCAGGTTTCTGAGTGTTTTGCCCCTGGTCCTTCCACTGCGGTTTTGGACCTTGACCATTACTCTGAGAACGGCCTTGGTGCTGGGATTCAGTCTGAGACGGCTTCCCAGACTTGGCAGTATCTTTTCTGCTCCAGGTGTTTTGCTTACGAGTTTGATACCCGTATGCAGTAAAGAATGCGTCAGCCTTTTCTGCCATTTGGCTAGCATCTTTCACCTGGCACATCTTAAGCTGTGCTATGAGCTCAGCAGGCCACGACCTCTCTAGCTGTGTACGCAGCATAAGGTCAATTATCCCCTCACGCGTGGAAGGAGTTTCATCTTTCTCCATCCACTCATTTAAGTAAGCTGTGAGACGATCAAGGAACTGAACAGCTGTCTCCATGTCTTGGAGATGAGCTCACATGAACTGAACTTTGGCGTCGTCTACTGTGAGACCATACGCCTTAATGAGTGCAGCTTTCATCATCTCATATGTGAGATTGTCTCCACGAATTCTGTGGAGAATATCGAGGGCAGGGCCCTCAAATAGGCTAAGAAACTGAAGCCGCTTAGCTGCCTCATCCAGTTGATACATGTCTGCCATGTCCTCAAAACGAGCTATGTACGGCTCGATTCGCTCGTTTTCCTTGTATGAAGGAAGCTTGATGCGTGGGGTTGCCAGGACATGTGCAGGGAGAACGCTCGTGGAGCTTGGACCAACTGCACCAGACGTGTCTGAAGCCAAGGAATCTTGCTTGAGCTTCAGTACTTCAAGTTCATGTTTTTCGCGTGCTTCTCGCTTGGCACGTTCGTGTTCTCGTTCTCTCTCTCGTTCGTCACGCTGTTCTCGCTCGTGTTCCAAGTCGAGTTCGCGCTGTTTTTACTCGTGTTCACGCTGTTCTCGCTCGTATTCGCGCTGTTCTTGCTCGTACTCGCGCTGAATCCTACGCTCTTCACGTGCATCTTTCTCACGTTCTTGCTCGTAATTGAACCGTGAGAGAACGTAACTCTGTATTTTCTCTGGGTCTGTGAGACCCATATCTTTGGCTTCCTGTACATAAGCACTGCTGCCATGATGGTAGCTTAATTTACTAAGTAACCGAAACTGAGTACTGACTGCTTAGCGACGAATATTAATGACACAAGTAAAGAGTACAGACACAAGCTAGTGGTGACCAGTCTTATCTAGTTAACTGGCAAAGAATAAATCAAAATGTAAATGACTGGGAAGACCCAACAATAAACACAATGGGTACGGCGACTTCCCAGGAGCGAATAAAATCGTCTGGCGTTACCAAAAATAAACTAGAGTTAAGTACTGTATGGATTGATAAAGCAAAATTCACTTGCTAAATTAATGGTAAACACCAGTAAACTTGTGTCTATAAACTTTAATGATAAATACCTAAATATGAATGAGTGAGCACTATCTCGTGACTAGCTTTAGGGCTAGGAGTTAATATCCTGGAATGAGGTCGCCAATAGTCACGGTTTTTTTTTTATAAATATTACGGTGTTTTTTAAAATAAATGCTTAAATATTATTTAATTGATATTAATATTCAATAATATTGAAGAGCAGAGACAATGATTGTCTTGCTACATCAAGCAACAATTACTTTACGCCGACTTGCTACGATTCTCTAAGAAAGAGAATTTATAAATTTTCTCAACAGTACACAGCAGAGATTAATTACTCACAATTGCTGAATTACTGTACTGTTAGCCTCTGGAGAAAGTTACTTCACCCCTGACAATAAATAACTAATACTAATAATAATAATCAGGTCCTTGCTGATGCTTAACTTCTATGGCACAACGGATTTTAAGTTAATACAACAAGACTGGTCTAAGTACCAGTTATGAAAGCAAACGTTTATGCAAGCTAGGAGCTATATGGAAAATAAGCTTAATTTGGAGAAATGAAACAAGATTTTACTTTACATTAAGCTCAAGAAAAAGAACTGTTAAATTTATTGATTACAAAAAATAAATTTAACGTTACAGTTCAAATCAAATTAATGAGACGCACTCACTCACTCACGCAATAGCTAAATACTTATGCCTAGGAAAAAAAAACACCTTAATTAAACTCTTATGACTAGAGAAATACAAGAAGGAAATACTATAGTCGATGAATGCTGCGTATCACCCAAGCTGAACTAAGGATGGAAGTACTGAAGAACTGTGAAGTGGAGTTTGGGTACTAGCTGACCTCTCACACTGCTTGCACAGGACCTCTCTCCGTTGCAGCAACAACTGGACTGAATTAAAAATACATTGTATGGGAAGGACGCACAAGCCACCGGAAGAAGGCGTGGCTAACGGTTTAGGCAAGTAGAGGCGAACAATAAAGAAACAATAGTATCGCTCAGTACAGCACTTAGTAACTTGCATTAAATCGGTCACTTTTAAACAGTGACGAATGTTTTGGAAAGTATACCCCGAAATGGAGAGAGAAACGGTTAACTGAGCGATACACAGTGAGTTTTCCACTAATAGTTCGTGGCTTCTCACAAAAGGGAAATGTCGCGAATTGATTTGTGACATTATGCCCCTACAAAATTAAATTTTTTCCTTATGGGAAAAAATTTGTGGAATATATATAGGTACACATCCTAAGTCATTCACACAAGATTCACACTGTGGTGTGTATGCTATCCTGCTACAGGAGAAAGTCGCAGTCGCCAGTGAGCGAAAAAACCTCGTATTTAAGTTAATAGAAGCAAGCTTGAGGGAAAAACTCCGTGACGACGGTGAAAATCCTGTACTCAGGTCAAACTGAGCGAAAATTCGCTACATTTACACTGACAACTAATTGTTGTGTAGCGTGGTGTATGTAATACACGGTGTATGTGTGACAGTTGTAGTGTAACTGTACCTACGTGTAAAATGACACAGTAAATAATATTATGGCGATGACGAAGGCAGAGGAGAAGAGGCGGCAGCGTGCGGCAGACGATCAGCTGGCCCGCACAGCAAAACTGCTACACCCATTGCTGAACCTGCAAAACCAATTAAGGTGGAGCATCAAAAGTGTCAATGAGACAAAATTCTTATTACGTTACAGTTACTCTCTCTGCCTAGCAATCAGTACATGCTACGAAAGGTACACTCGAGGTCACCATTAATTTTAGCACACGATTAGTGTCGGCAAGTTGAGAATCCTTGTGCAACTCGGGTCTTCCATAGCCTCGAACTGCACACGGGTCCTCAACCTGTGCCTTAACCTACAGTTCTTATATTAATATCAGGAAGTTGAGAATCCTTGTGCAAACTTGGGTCTTCCATAGCCTCAAGTCGCCTCTGCGTAGTTCTCTCTCGAACTTCCCCCTTAACCTACAATACTTATATTAGTATCGGGGAGTTGAGAATCCTTGTGCAAACGTGGGTCTTCCATAGCCTCAAGTCGCCTCTGCGGAATTCTCACTTCCCCCTTAACCTACAGTACTTATATTACTATCGGGGAGCTGAGAATCCTTGTGCAAACTTGGGTCTTTCATAGCCTCAAGTTGCCTCTGCGGAATTCTCACTTCCCCCTTAACCTACAGTACTTATATTAGTATCGGGAAGCTGAGAATCCTTGTGCAAACTTGGGTCTTCCATAGCCTCAAGTTGCCTCTCAACTTCCCCCTTAACCTACGGTACATATATTAGTACCGGGAAGCTGAGAATCCTTGTGCAAACTCGGGTCTTCCATAGCCTCAAGTCGCCTCTGCGGAGTTCTCTCTCGAACTTCCCCCTTAACCTACAGTACTTCTATTAGTACCGGGAAGCTGAGAATCCTTATGCAAACTTGGGTCTTCCATAGCCTCAAGTCGCCTCTCAACTTCCCCCTTACCTTACGGTACATAATATGTATGTATAGGCCCTGGACATAATGTGTACTGTGGGGCCAATGGGCGAGACGTCAGGTCTGCACCCACTTCACCACTACCCTGTCTCTCAACTGACTCAGAGATTACAGGTGTAGTTACAAATGGCACAGGAAGGGCATGTCCCTGATTAGTGGTGATACTTTGGCACACACTGCAAGAACGGACAAAACTATCTATGTCCCGTCCCATCCCTGGCCAGAAAAAGTCAGCTCGGATACGGCCCTGGGTCTTCCTTTTGCCCATGTGACCTCCTGAGACTGAACAATGACCCCATTGTAACACTGCTAGGCGGTACTTGGCGGGAACGACAAACTGCAGTCGAACCTCGCCCTCGGGTGTTCGTGACTCACGGTAGAGCCGTCCTTGTTTGCGAAGGAACTTGGCTCGACCTCTCCGTGAATACTTAATCACTCGACCCTTTTGTTTGTTCCGCACGGCAGCAAGTGTCGGGTCAGAATGTTGTTCTTGTACAACAAGTTGACTACACATCAGATCTTGCGGCGATTCAGTGATCACTGGGGTGACACAGTCTGGAGCCTCAGTCATGGCTCGTGTTACCGCAGCAGCCGAAGTCTGAGTAGCGTCATCATCGGAGCAACTATCCTTGACTTCATTAATATTTCCAATGATGAGGTCAAATAAAGGTTCTGGCATGACAACTGCAAGTGTCGTACCAGTATAAAATGGAGATGCCACCTGGATACATGCCTCAGGGAACAATCTCACTGATCCATCAATAAGGTTTGCATGGATCTGTCGACCTGTATATTGCTCAGGCCGAACTAGACTCTGCTTAACAGAGCAACCTGAGGAACCATTGTCTCTCAGGACCTTCACAGGAATGTCTCCCACGAACCCTGGCTGTACAAGGAAGGTACTGTCACCTGTGGTGGGGCCTGTAGAGGAAGCAGCTAGCCACTCATGAGGCTGCTGAATTGATGCGGCAAACATTGTGCCTTGAGAAGAAGATGGAACATTGGCCATCTGTGGAGGGGGGTCCACTGTCACTGTGGGACTAGTGAACTGTGGGGTGGTACCCATACTGGTAGGGACGTGACCACCATGCTGCTGCTGAGGAATGAAGGCTGCATTCGCTTCCTGCCTCTTTTGAGCTGGTGGTGAAAAAGTTTGTCCCGATGGTCGGTTGCGTGGCTGATACTGCTGCTGGTTTGGGTACTTGTTGTACCTCTTCCACTCAGGTTTCTGAGTGTTTTGCCCCTGGTCCTTCCACTGCGGTTTTGGACCTTGACCATTACTCTGAGAACGGCCTTGGTGCTGGGATTCAGTCTGAGACGGCTTCCCAGACTTGGCAGTATCTTTTCTGCTCCAGGTGTTTTGCTTACGAGTTTGATACCCGTATGCAGTAAAGAATGCGTCAGCCTTTTCTGCCATTTGGCTAGCATCTTTCACCTGGCAGATCTTAAGCTGTGCTATGAGCTCAGCAGGCCACGACCTCTCTAGCTGTGTACGCAGCATAAGGTCAATTATCCCCTCACGCGTGGAAGGAGTTTCATCTTTCTCCCTCCACTCATTTAAGTAAGCTGTGAGACGATCAAGGAACTGAACAGCTGTCTCCTTGTCTTGGAGACGAGCTCGCATGAACTGAACTTTGGCGTCGTCTACTGTGAGACCATACGCCTTAATGAGTGCAGCTTTCATCATCTCATATGTGAGATTGTCTCCACGAATTCTGTGGAGAATATCGAGAGCAGGGCCCTCAAATAGGCTAAGAAACTGAAGCCGCTTAGCTGCCTCATCCAGTTGATACATGTCTGCCATGTCCTCAAAACGAGCTATGTACAGCTCGATTCGCTCGTTTTCCTTGTATGATGGAAGCTTGATGCGTGGGGTCGCCAGGACATGTGCAGGGAGAACGCTCGTGGAGCTTGGACCAACTGCACCAGACGTGTCTGAAGCCAAGGAATCTCGCTTGAGCTTCAGCACTTCAAGTTCATGTTTTTCGCGTGCTTCTCGCTCGGCACGTTCGTGTTCTCGTTCTCTCTCTCGTTCCTCACGCTGTTCTCGCTCGTGTTCCAAGTCGAGTTCGCGCTGTTTTTGCTCGTGTTCACGCTGTTCTCGCTCGTATTCGCGCTGTTCTCGCTCGTACTCGCGCTGAATCCTACGCTCTTCACGAGCATCTTTCTCACGTTCTTGCTCGTAATTGAACCGTGAGAGAACGTAACTCTGTATTTTCTCTGGGTCTGTGAGACCCATATCTTTGGCTTCCTGTACATAAGCACTGGCTGCCATGATGGTAGCTCAATTTACTAAGTAACCGAAACTGAGTACTGACTGCTTAGCGACGAATACTAATGACACAAGTAAAGAGTACAGACACAAGCTAGTGGTGACCAGTCTTATCTAGTTAACTGGCAAAGAATAAATCAAAATGTAAATGACTGGGAAGACCCAATAATAAACACAATGGGTACGGCGACTTCCCAGGAGCGAATAAAATCGTCTGGCGTTACCAAAAATAAACTAAAGTTAAGTACTCTATGGATTGATAAAGCAGAATTCACTTGCTAAATTAACGGTAAACACCAGTAAACTTGTGTCTATAAACTTTAATGATAAATACCTAAATATGAATGAGTGAGCACTATCTCGTGAATAGCTTTAGGGCTAGGAGTTAATATCCTGGAATGAGGTCGCCAATTGTCACGGTTTTTTTTTTTTTTATTACGGTGTTTTTTAAAATAAATGCTTAAATATTATTTAATTGATATTAATATTCAATAATATTGAAGAGCAGAGACAATGATTGTCTTGCTACATCAAGCAACGATTACTTTACGCTGACTTGCTACGATTCTCTAAGAACGAGAATTTATAAACTTTCTCAACAGTACACAGCAGAGATTAATTACTCACAATTGCTGAATTACTCTACTGTTAGCCTCTGGAGAAAGTTACTTCACCCCTGACAATAAATAACTAATACTAATAATAATAATCAGGTCCTTGCTGATGCTTAACTCCTATGGCACAACGGATTTTAAGTTAATACAACAAGACTGGTCTAAGTACCAGTTATGAAAGCAAACGTTTATGCAAGCTAGGAGCTATATGGAAAATAAGCTTAATTTGGAGAAATGAAACAAGATTTTACTTTACATTAAGCTCAAGAAAAAGAACTGTTAAATTTATTGATTACAAAAAATAAATTTAACGTTACAGTTCAAATCAAATTAATGAGACGCACTCACTCACTCACGCAATAGCTAAATACTTACGCCTAGGAATAAAAACACCTTAATTAAACTCTTATGACTAGGGAAATACAAGAAGGAAATACTATAGTCGGTGAATGCTGCGTATCACCCAAGCTGAACTAAGGATGGAAGTACTGAAGAACTGTGAAGTGGAGTTTGGGTACTAGCTGACCTCTCACACTGCTGGCACAGGACCTTTCTCCGTCGCAGCAACAACTGGACTGAATTCAAAATACATTGTATGGGCAGGACGCACAAGCCACCGGAAGAAGGCGTGGCTAACGGTTTAGGCAAGCAGAGGCGAACAATAAAGAAACAATAGTATCGCTCAGTACAGCACTTAGTGACGTGCATTAAATCGGTCACTTTTAAACAGTGACGAATGTTTTGAAAAGTATACCCCGAAATGGAGAGAGAAACGGTTAACTGAGCGATACACAGTGAGTTTTCCACTAATAGTTCGTGGCTTCTCACAAAAGGGAAATGTCGCGAATTGATTCGTGACAAAGGCATATAATAAAGGCGCGTTTTTGTGAGGCCTGAGGCTCAAGCCTGGCTTCGCTCTTTGGCTTAAGCCAAAGTGGCCCCACAAAAACAGTACTCGACCCGTAATGATGAATGTAAACAAACACCCCGGTCAGGTGACGACGCAAAGCAGCGTGGCAGATTTTGGAGAATCAGATATTTTCGATCTAAGCAGTAGTTCTTCCCTCCAGATGGGAACTTTTCCGTTGTTTGCAGAGACACAAGAGTCTGCGACTGTTGTGTCCACTCTTGTAGAGGAATATGTGAGCCAGGTCACTGCGTTGTCGTCTGTAATGGCAACAGGCACTAGGTACGTAAAGCAGCTGTGTTAACCACTGGAATGATGAAGGGCGTTATATAAGGAGAGCTTTAAATTTACAAACTTGGCGTGCTTGTTGAGACTCTCAGTGACAGTGTATGGGAAAGTAGACAGAACTCTTATTGATATTATGGTGTAGTGGTAGCAAGCTTAATAATAATGCTGGAGACAACACATTTGTGACCATCATGTTTGTAATGTGGTCAAAAAGTTATGTTGTTGATGGTTGGAAACGACTGGAATCATGGACTGGTTAAGTTTTGATATTTGTAAGATCTAACACATATCAAAAGTTTGGTGAGTAAAAGTCTGATAATAGGTTATTGCTTCATTTTACTTACTTACTGTATTAGGCTTGGGAGCGCCAGTAAATTTACAGCCATTGTTTTACTATTAAGGAACATCAAACTTCCATAATTGTCTGAAGCAGATTGTATAAGGTGAACATACCCCAACACAAGTATCTCCACATTTTTACCTCCCACTTCCCATCTACACATTGATTTAAAAAAAAAAAAAATTATGGTTGTATTACTGGTTAGATCATGTCAGGAGTGTGAGTTTAAGGCGGTTTTTGGTAAGTGTCTGTTTGTGACTAGGCAGCTGAGAAGAGGCTTCATAGGCCAATAGTTTTCTTGGCAGTGGGTAATGAGTTTGTCAATTATTTTGGTAAGGACGATGATGAGCCTAGGCAGCTGAGTATATGTTGGTTGGATAAAATTTGAATGTAGGATCATCCAGACAAGAGTTTGGCATGCCTTATTCAGTTTGGTAGAAGAAGAGCTAACTTCATCATGCAGATGTTGTGCCTGCCAGATTTATATATTTTTATATCTGTTTTTTTCTTTTGGGTGCAGATGATTGGCCATTTAAGTATTAAGTTGGCCAACAAGCTGTATGAGTGCCTGTGTGGTTCATTCAGGTGTGCATGCAACAGGCAGCACTCCCTGTATGTTACATGAACTGTACCTGCATTATGAATTCTTTATCAGTGCATACTTTCAGGGGAAAGGAATTATCAAGATGATATTCATTTGTGATAACGTATTGAATGTGTGGGGAATTTCTGCCATAGGGTCACATTGCCTCGTGATTATTGGGTATCTGGTAGTGCTCATTTCGGACAATTTTTCGATTCGCACAACCAAAGATTCTTAGAAACCTAAGTTTACCAAATAAGTTCTGGGCCAATATAGACCATTTTTCATTCTATGCACTTTGCTCGCAAATGAATAATACTTGCATTAGGTTGAGTTGGGTTGGGTTAGGTTAGGTTAGGTGGTTAGGTTACATTAGGTTGGGTTGGGTTAGGGTAAGTAGTAGGCCCACAGTACATATTTTTTTTCATAAAACCTAACTGTTTCCTATGGTTTTGGGTGTGATTCTGTTCATTTTGACCTTTATTTCTAAAAAGAAATAGTGGATTCTAAGGTGATTGCAAAAATATTCATTCCTTTGAAACCATTGATTGGCAATAGATTTGAAGGGCAAAAACAAATGAATCACACCAAAAACCATTGGAAACACTCAGATTTGATGCAAAGATCAGTGGTTGTGTGAAACTAAAAATTGACCCTCATTTCCATTCAGATGTTCCCTTCAGTGAGCTACTTTGCTATTAGGTCAATGTGTCCCCCCACCCCCTCAAAAAACAAATATATATATATATATATATTAATAATATTAGCAAAACCATACGTTATAAATACATTATGTTCCTTTGGGTTGGTGCAGAGAATCACATGGAAAGCAGAAAGGCTTCAGTGATCACCTGGATCGGAAAGATCTTTCTTCAGAAATATGCGAGTCACCAAGGAAACCATTACTCTTCTCCTTGATTTTGTACAGGAGCAGTACAGACCAGTGTTCCGTGGAGGAACTCCACTTGTTCCAGCTAAATGGTGCCTTCAGCTAGGTTTAGTATTTAGGTAACAGAGCCACATACAGAGAAATTGCAGAATTGTTTGGCCTATCAGAGAGTGCTGTTTTTAATTGTGTTCAAATTGTCATAAACATTATTTGCAGTCTTGGTCACAGATACATAAAATGGCCAACTGGTGATGACTTAAAGAGAGTTGAGGAAAAATTCAAAGATGTGGCTGGGTTTCCAGGAATTGTTGGAGCATTAGATGGTTGTCATGTGGAGATAAAAGAGTCTGATAATGTCCAGTCCGATTACCTTGACCGAACAAACAGACACAGTGTAAACCTAATGGCAGTATATGACGTGAGAAATTCTTTACCTTCATTGATGTAGGTTTCCCTGGCTCTGCTCATGATAGCCGAGTTTTCAAGAATACAAGACTCAATCATTTAATGACTCATTCGCCAGTAACTGTTTTCCCTACGAATTACTATCACATCATTGGGGATTCTGCATTTCAACGGTCCACCAACCTTCTCGTTCTCTTCAGAGATACCAGGAAATATAAATGATATGCAAAGAAAATTAATAGGAAATTGTCGCAAAGTAGATATGTTTTAGAAAATGCTTTTGCTTTTCTTAGTAAAGATGTAAGCCTATATCTTGATGAGAAAAGAATAGATAATTTGTCTGATGCTGCAGTTTTAGCTGATGAATATGTTCTCACTCACAAGAGATATTCTAGAGAAAAAGGGAAAGCTGAGAGTAAGTACGTTGCCTCTACTCAGAGTACAGGTAACAGGAAAGAGAATAAAGATGATGTTCCTCAGGAAGTAAATACCAGCTTCACCTCTAGATTTCAGAAACGTAAATGTACTTATTGTAGAAAACTTGGTCATACTACGGAGAAATGTTTCAGGAGACAGCGTGATGTGAACAAAAAGGAGTCTTTAAATATTCAGTCAATTGGTCTAGTGTCCACCCTTGAGAGTTCCCAGAATTCTTTAACTGAGTTAACTGAACCTGCTTTGAGGGTTAACTTAAATTCTCATGATGGAGCTCCTCTTTTGAGCAGTAACGTGGGTGATACTCTCAAGAGTTCATGTGCTAATTTCCTGTCTGATGGTTTTATCAGTCCTCTGGACAATAATGACAGGAAATCAGTTAAAATATATCGTGATACAGGTGCTTGCCAATCCCTTATGCTGACCAGTGTTCTAGGCTCTAATGTTAATTCCTCTGATGAAACTGTAATCTTACAAGGTGTAGGGAATAATTACTTCTCTGTCCCTCTGTGCAGAGTGAATTTAGAGTCTGGTTTTGTTAATGGTTCCGTTATGGTTGGGTTGGTTGAGACACTCCCAATGTCAGGTGTAACTTTCTTACTTGGAAATGATATTGGTGGAAGTCAAGTGTGTCCAGCTCCTCAGTTGTCTAGTGAGCCAGTGGCTGCATCCCAGGATTGTTATGTCCCTGATGTGTTCCCTGCATGTGCTGTCACTAGGGCTAAGTCTAAAGTTACTGGTGATTTAGAAGATAATGATGATGATGATGTTATCCTAGCTGACACTTTTCTTGCTAAGTTGGACCACTCACCAGATGAGGCAGTACCCCGTAGTGTTGATAAATTGTCTCGTCAAGAGTTGGTTGAGTTGCAGGTTGCTGACCCTGAGTTGAAAGGTCTTGCTAACTCTGCTTATAGTGAAGAAGAGTCAGCCGGTGCTTCTACTTGTTATTATATAAAGTCAGGAGTACTTATGAGGAAGTGGAGACCCCATACAGTATCAGCCGACTGTGAATGGGAGGTTGTACATCAAGTTGTCATCCTCGTGTTTGTAGGCAGGATATCATTAGAGTGGCTCATGATTCCAGTTTGGCAGGACACCTTGGAGTGAGGAAGACTGTGGCACGCATTTTGAAACACTTCTACTGGCCAGGTATCTTCAGGGATGTTTCCTGGTATTGTAAGTCTTGTCACACCTGTCAAGTTGTGGGGAAGTGTAATCAGACTGAAAAGGTTGCACCCCTAGTTCCCATTCCTCCTTTTGAGGTGCCATTCACCCGTGTGTTGGTGGATATTGTGGGCCCTCTTCCTAAGACTTCTTCAGGATTTTCTTATGTGTTGACCCTTATTGATATGGCTACTCGTTATCCTGAAGCCATTCCACTTAGAAATATCTCAGCAAAGAACGTGGTTAAGGAAATGCTAGGGTTCTTCACAAAGTTTGGTCTGCCCAAGAAGGTACAGTCAGACCGGGGAAGTAATTTCATGTCAAACGTTTTCAAGCAGTCTCTGAAAGAGTTGGGCATCACCCAGATCACGTCTTCAGCTTACCATCCCCAGACCCAAGGAGCGTTGGAGAGATATCATCAAACACTCAAATCGATGCTCAAGAAATACTGTTTGGAACATCAGAAAGACTGGGATAAAGGTCTTCCATTTGTTGTATTTGCCGCAAGAGAATCTCCAAATGAATCACTGGGCTTCTCACCTTTTGAACTACTGTTTGGCCATGAAGTAAGAGGACCTCTTAAGCTACTCAAGGAATGCTAGCTGTCGGAGGAAGATGACGTCAACCTGCTGGAGTATGTGATGAAGTTCAAAGAACGTCTGTCCACTGCCGAGAGAGAATTTAGGAGCTGCTCAGGAGAAGATGAAGACTTGGTATGATAAGTCCAGGTTACGCCACTTTCAGCCAGGAGATCAGGTTTTGATTCTGCTACCGGTTCATGGGCAACCTCTTCAAGCCAAGTTTAGTGGTCCTTATTTCGTGGAGAAGAAACTCAGTGATGTCAACTATGTCATCGCCATACTAGATCATAGAAAGAACAAGCAACTATGTCACATCAACATGATAAAGTTATATCACAGGCGGGACGAAAATAATCCAGTCTGCACTGTAGCTGTTCCACCCGAGTCTGCAAGTGAAGCTCTCCCATGCAGCATGAGCCTGAGTGATAGTTTGGGGAAGAATCCTGATATCATGAATGATATCCAGACTAAGCTTTCTCATCTACCTCCCGAGGAAAGGCAGGAGTTTTCGGCATTCTGCAGGAGTACCCGCAAGTGTTCCGTGCCACTCCAGGAAGGACCACTGTGTTGATGCATGATGTCGATGTTGGAGACGCAAAGCCAATTAAACTGCCTCCTTACCGTGTGAACCCAGTGAAAGTTCCTCTCATCCAGAAGGAGCTTGGCTACCTGTTGGACCACAAGATGATTAAGCCCTGTCAGAGCGAGTTGAGTTCTCCTGTCACTCTAGTCCCTAAGCCAGGTGAGTCACAGCGGCTTTGCATCGACTACAGACGTGTTAATCAGATAACCAAAACAGACACTTACCCTCTCCCTCGCGTGGAAGATTGCATAGACAAGATCGGAAAGGCTAGGTACATAAGTAAGTTTGGTTTGTTAAAGGGATACTGGCAAGTACCTATGACTGAACGTGCTAGAGAGATCTCATGTTTTGTAACACTAGGAAAGACTTTTGCATGTTCTGTAATGCCATATGGTATGAAGAATGCACCAGCCACATTTCAAAAGCTCATGAATGTTGTAACAGAGGGTTTGGCAGGGTGTGTTGTTTATGTTGATGATGTATTAATCTTCAGTGACAACTGGAAAGATAACCTATGCCATGTCAGTAAATTTCTTGAGCGTTTGGTTCAGGCTAATCTTGTAGCTAATTTATCAAAGTGTGAGTTTGGTCAAGCTAAAGTTCAGTACCTTGGGTACGTAATTGGTGATGGACATGTTGCACCACCAGCAGCTAAGGTTCAGGTTATAAGTGATCTTCCCAGACCTAAAAGTAGGAAAGAGCTACAAAGATTTTTGGGAATGGTAGGTTATTACAGGAGATTTGTTCTTAACTTTTCAATTCTTGTTTCACTACTTACAGACCTACTGAAAAAGGGAGTTAAATTTGTCTGGACCGATAACTGTGAATCCTCTTTCAACAAACTTAAAGCTATTCTATTAAGTCAGCCAGTGCTCGCTACTCCAAATTTTGCTAAGCCTTTTAAGATGGCTGTTGATGCAAGTGATACAGGAGCTGGGGCTGTTTTGCTGCAAGAGGATGATCAGGGTATTGAACACCCTATATCTTATTACAGTAAGAAGTTCACTCCACCTCAAAAGAACTACTCAACTATTGAGAAAGAGCTTTTGGCCTTGATTTTGGGTTTACAGCATTTTTCATTTTATTTGTGTTCTGGTTTTGACCTCATAGTCATTTACACCGATCATAACCCACTGAAATTCCTTAGTAAGTTTAAAGATAAAAATCAGAGATTGACAAGATGGAGTCTACTTCTTCAGGAGTATTCATTAGACATACAACATGTCAAGGGGAAAGAAAATGTTATTGCAGATTGCTTATCTAGACTTTAGACAGATTATTTTAGAGTAATAAGAAATTTCCTTTGTAAATTTCTTTTTTCTTTGTGGGGAGGTGTTACATAGCCTATGATTTCATCATCCTTTGTGTAATTCTAACGTACGGTGTGCTGCCTGTTTGATCACGAGCGTGTTCTACCTCACTACCCCATTCTACCGTTATAGTAGAGTAAGTCGTTCTTTCTGTTGTTCAGAGTAGGATTGTCAGCTCTTTGTCCCCTATGGCTTCATTTGCGCGTCCTTCTTACGAGTTGTATCAAGCTCTGCTGGCCCCTATATAATGAGCTCAGTCTCTACATTAATTGCCACTTAGATCTACTCCTCATTTTGTTCACATCTCTGTCCTCCCCTGTACAGTTATTATTGTGAGTGCTCAGGAAATCTCCAACCATCTAGCAGCTGTGTAATTTGAGTATGGGTGTTGTTGCATTTTGTTCTTGTACTGTATAGCATAAGTTGTCAATTTGAAGACCTAGTGAGGTTTTTCTAATTCATGTAAGGTTCTTTATGTCAGTCATCATTAATAATGTTTTGTATCTGTAATAATTTATCTTGCATTAACTGAGCATTACCCAGTGTATTTTCATTTTATCAGGGCTGACTTAGGTAAATTTACTCTTGCTAATTTCGTGTTAATAGAGGCTATTGCAGTTAACCATATATTTAACCTGTTTTTTGTCATTACATTATATTTATGAGTCCTGAATGTTTTGTTGTTAGTTTGAGCATTAAACTTTAACTTGTAATTTTACCTTACTCTTTTGTTTTGAACGTGGAACTTTACGGGACAGTAGTGATTTTTAGTATTC
Source organism: Coenobita brevimanus (assembly GCF_032717465.1). Classification (NCBI taxonomy): domain Eukaryota; kingdom Metazoa; phylum Arthropoda; class Malacostraca; order Decapoda; family Coenobitidae; genus Coenobita; species Coenobita brevimanus. The sequence goes on along the minus strand of NC_137062.1, from coordinate 8,749,426 downwards.
TCACTTAAAGTGTACATTATCTTTCTCTGTTCCGTAACATAAATTTGGCGACCTCTTATCAGGATATTCAGGATATTATCATAAGGATATTGTTTGATATTTTGTGACTGTTACTTATTCATGATGTCTACTATTACTACACTTGATGAAGCCAAAGATTTTTTGTCAAATGTGCAAACAGTGTTGGAAGTAGAAAACAGAACAAAGAATGAACTTAAACTTGTTGCTCAACATTTGGGAATTGCTGTTCGCTCTCATCATTCTAAAGATCAAATTGTTGACATGATTAATGAAAGCTTGTTTAATGTAACTCCTCCAAATGAGCAAACGCAGATTGAATTAGCTAAGTTACAGCTAGCCCTGCAGGAGGCTCAGGCTAAGGAGGCTGAATTTCAGGCCCGTTCTAAGGAGGCTGAGGCACAAGTTGAAATTGCTAGGATTCAGGCAGACCATGAGTATCGCATGAAACAAGGTGGAACTGGATCATCTAGTTCTGATGATTTTGATGTGGCTAAAAATGTTAAACTTGTTCCTCCTTTTAATGAATCTGATTTAACAAAGTATTTTCAGTTGTTTGAGAGGGTAGCTACAGGTTTTAATTGGCCCAAAAAGTATTGGCCAGTACTCCTTCAAACTGTTCTCACCGGTAAAGCTCAAGTAACTTATGCATCTTTGCCTCAGGATCAATCTGATAATTATGATGTAGTTAAGAGCTTGATTCTTAAGGCCTATGAGCTTGTTCCTGAAGCCTATAGAGTAAAATTTAGGACAACTTACAAGCAAGATAAGCAATCCCATGTTGAGTATGCAAAAATCAAAGAAGATCTGTTAGAAAAGTGGTTAAATTCTAAGAATGTGGATTCTGATTTTGGTAAATTTAAGCAGATGATTTTGCTGGAGGACTTCAAGAGGTGTATTAGTAAAGATGTAAGGCTATATCTTGATGAGAAAAGAATAGATAATTTGTCTGATGCTGCAGTTTTAGCTGATGAATATGTTCTCACTCACAAGAGATATTCTAGAGAAAAAGGGAAAGCTGAGAGTAAGTACGTTGCCTCTACTCAGAGTACAGGTAACAGGAAAGAGAATAAAGATGATGTTCCTCAGGAAGTAAATACCAGCTTCACCTCTAGATTTCAGAAACGTAAATGTACTTATTGTAGAAAACTTGGTCATACTACGGAGAAATGTTTCAGGAGACAGCGTGATGTGAACAAAAAGGAGTCTTTAAATATTCAGTCAATTGGTCTAGTGTCCACCCTTGAGAGTTCCCAGAATTCTTTAACTGAGTTAACTGAACCTGCTTTGAGGGTTAACTTAAATTCTCATGATGGAGCTCCTCTTTTGAGCAGTAACGTGGGTGATACTCTCAAGAGTTCATGTGCTAATTTCCTGTCTGATGGTTTTATCAGTCCTCTGGACAATAATGACAGGAAATCAGTTAAAATATATCGTGATACAGGTGCTTGCCAATCCCTTATGCTGACCAGTGTTCTAGGCTCTAATGTTAATTCCTCTGATGAAACTGTAATCTTACAAGGTGTAGGGAATAATTACTTCTCTGTCCCTCTGTGCAGAGTGAATTTAGAGTCTGGTTTTGTTAATGGTTCCGTTATGGTTGGGTTGGTTGAGACACTCCCAATGTCAGGTGTAACTTTCTTACTTGGAAATGATATTGGTGGAAGTCAAGTGTGTCCAGCTCCTCAGTTGTCTAGTGAGCCAGTGGCTGCATCCCAGGATTGTTATGTCCCTGATGTGTTCCCTGCATGTGCTGTCACTAGGGCTAAGTCTAAAGTTACTGGTGATTTAGAAGATAATGATGATGATGATGTTATCCTAGCTGACACTTTTCTTGCTAAGTTGGACCACTCACCAGATGAGGCAGTACCCCGTAGTGTTGATAAATTGTCTCGTCAAGAGTTGGTTGAGTTGCAGGTTGCTGACCCTGAGTTGAAAGGTCTTGCTAACTCTGCTTATAGTGAAGAAGAGTCAGCCGGTGCTTCTACTTGTTATTATATAAAGTCAGGAGTACTTATGAGGAAGTGGAGACCCCATACAGTATCAGCCGACTGTGAATGGGAGGTTGTACATCAAGTTGTCATCCCTCGTGTTTGTAGGCAGGATATCATTAGAGTGGCTCATGATTCCAGTTTGGCAGGACACCTTGGAGTGAGGAAGACTGTGGCACGCATTTTGAAACACTTCTACTGGCCAGGTATCTTCAGGGATGTTTCCTGGTATTGTAAGTCTTGTCACACCTGTCAAGTTGTGGGGAAGTGTAATCAGACTGAAAAGGTTGCACCCTAGTTCCCATTCCTCCTTTTGAGGTGCCATTCACCCGTGTGTTGGTGGATATTGTGGGCCCTCTTCCTAAGACTTCTTCAGGATTTTCTTATGTGTTGACCCTTATTGATATGGCTACTCGTTATCCTGAAGCCATTCCACTTAGAAATATCTCAGCAAAGAACGTGGTTAAGGAAATGCTAGGGTTCTTCACAAAGTTTGGTCTGCCCAAGAAGGTACAGTCAGACCGGGAAGTAATTTCATGTCAAACGTTTTCAAGCAGTCTCTGAAAGAGTTGGGCATCACCCAGATCACGTCTTCAGCTTACCATCCCCAGACCCAAGGAGCGTTGGAGAGATATCATCAAACACTCAAATCGATGCTCAAGAAATACTGTTTGGAACATCAGAAAGACTGGGATAAAGGTCTTCCATTTGTTGTATTTGCCGCAAGAGAATCTCCAAATGAATCACTGGGCTTCTCACCTTTTGAACTACTGTTTGGCCATGAAGTAAGAGGACCTCTTAAGCTACTCAAGGAATGCTAGCTGTCGGAGGAAGATGACGTCAACCTGCTGGAGTATGTGATGAAGTTCAAAGAACGTCTGTCCACTGCCGAGAGAGAATTTAGGAGCTGCTCAGGAGAAGATGAAGACTTGGTATGATAAGTCCAGGTTACGCCACTTTCAGCCAGGAGATCAGGTTTTGATTCTGCTACCGGTTCATGGGCAACCTCTTCAAGCCAAGTTTAGTGGTCCTTATTTCGTGGAGAAGAAACTCAGTGATGTCAACTATGTCATCGCCATACTAGATCATAGAAAGAACAAGCAACTATGTCACATCAACATGATAAAGTTATATCACAGGCGGGACGAAAATAATCCAGTCTGCACTGTAGCTGTTCCACCCGAGTCTGCAAGTGAAGCTCTCCCATGCAGCATGAGCCTGAGTGATAGTTTGGGGAAGAATCCTGATATCATGAATGATATCCAGACTAAGCTTTCTCATCTACCTCCCGAGGAAAGGCAGGAGTTTTCGGCATTCTGCAGGAGTACCCGCAAGTGTTCCGTGCCACTCCAGGAAGGACCACTGTGTTGATGCATGATGTCGATGTTGGAGACGCAAAGCCAATTAAACTGCCTCCTTACCGTGTGAACCCAGTGAAAGTTCCTCTCATCCAGAAGGAGCTTGGCTACCTGTTGGACCACAAGATGATTAAGCCCTGTCAGAGCGAGTTGAGTTCTCCTGTCACTCTAGTCCCTAAGCCAGGTGAGTCACAGCGGCTTTGCATCGACTACAGACGTGTTAATCAGATAACCAAAACAGACACTTACCCTCTCCCTCGCGTGGAAGATTGCATAGACAAGATCGGAAAGGCTAGGTACATAAGTAAGTTTGGTTTGTTAAAGGGATACTGGCAAGTACCTATGACTGAACGTGCTAGGGAGATCTCATGTTTTGTAACACTAGGAAAGACTTTTGCATGTTCTGTAATGCCATATGGTATGAAGAATGCACCAGCCACATTTCAAAAGCTCATGAATGTTGTAACAGAGGGTTTGGCAGGGTGTGTTGTTTATGTTGATGATGTATTAATCTTCAGTGACAACTGGAAAGATAACCTATGCCATGTCAGTAAATTTCTTGAGCGTTTGGTTCAGGCTAATCTTGTAGCTAATTTATCAAAGTGTGAGTTTGGTCAAGCTAAAGTTCAGTACCTTGGGTACGTAATTGGTGATGGACATGTTGCACCACCAGCAGCTAAGGTTCAGGTTATAAGTGATCTTCCCAGACCTAAAAGTAGGAAAGAGCTACAAAGATTTTTGGGAATGGTAGGTTATTACAGGAGATTTGTTCTTAACTTTTCAATTCTTGTTTCACTACTTACAGACCTACTGAAAAAGGGAGTTAAATTTGTCTGGACCGATAACTGTGAATCCTCTTTCAACAAACTTAAAGCTATTCTATTAAGTCAGCCAGTGCTCGCTACTCCAAATTTTGCTAAGCCTTTTAAGATGGCTGTTGATGCAAGTGATACAGGAGCTGGGGCTGTTTTGCTGCAAGAGGATGATCAGGGTATTGAACACCCTGTATCTTATTACAGTAAGAAGTTCACTCCACCTCAAAAGAACTACTCAACTATTGAGAAAGAGCTTTTGGCCTTGATTTTGGGTTTACAGCATTTTTCATTTTATTTGTGTTCTGGTTTTGACCTCATAGTCATTTACACCGATCATAACCCACTGAAATTCCTTAGTAAGTTTAAAGATAAAAATCAGAGATTGACAAGATGGAGTCTACTTCTTCAGGAGTATTCATTAGACATACAACATGTCAAGGGGAAAGAAAATGTTATTGCAGATTGCTTATCTAGACTTTAGACAGATTATTTTAGAGTAATAAGAAATTTCCTTTGTAAATTTCTTTTTCTTTGTGGGGAGGTGTTACATAGCCTATGATTTCATCATCCTTTGTGTAATTCTAACGTACGGTGTGCTGCCTGTTTGATCACGAGCGTGTTCTACCTCACTACCCCATTCTACCGTTATAGTAGAGTAAGTCGTTCTTTCTGTTGTTCAGAGTAGGATTGTCAGCTCTTTGTCCCCTATGGCTTCATTTGCGCGTCCTTCTTACAAGTTGTATCAAGCTCTGCTGGCCCCTATATAATGAGCTCAGTCTCTACATTAATTGCCACTTAGATCTACTCCTCATTTTGTTCACATCTCTGTCCTCCCCTGTACAGTTATTATTGTGAGTGCTCAGGAAATCTCCAACCATCTAGCAGCTGTGTAATTTGAGTATGAGTGTTGTTGCATTTTGTTCTTGTACTGTATAGCATAAGTTGTCAATTTGAAGACCTAGTGAGGTTTTTCTAATTCATGTAAGGTTCTTTATGTCAGTCATCATTAATAATGTTTTGTTTTTGTAATAATTTATCTTGCATTAACTGAGCATTACCCAGTGTATTTTCATTTTATCAGGGCTGACTTAGGTAAATTTACTCTTGCTAATTTCGTGTTAATAGAGGCTATTGCAGTTAACCATATATTTAACCTGTTTTTTGTCATTACATTATCTTTATGAGTCCTGAATGTTTTGTTGTTAGTTTGAGCATTAAACTTTAACTTGTAATTTTACCTAACTCTTTTGTTTTGAACGTGGAACTTTACGGGACAGTAGTGATTTTTAGTATTCTCACTTAAAGTGTACATTATCTTTCTCTGTTCCGTAACATAAATTTGGCGACCTCTTATCAGGATATTCAGGATATTATCATAAGGATATTGTTTGATATTTTGTGACTGTTACTTATTCATGATGTCTACTATTACTACACTTGATGAAGCCAAAGATTTTTTGTCAAATGTGCAAACAGTGTTGGAAGTAGAAAACAGAACAAAGAATGAACTTAAACTTGTTGCTCAACAATTGGGAATTGCTGTTCGCTCTCATCATTCTAAAGATCAAATTGTTGACATGATTAATGAAAGCTTATTTAATGTAACTCCTCCAAATGAGCAAACGCAGATTGAATTAGCTAAGTTACAGCTAGCCCTGCAGGAGGCTCAGGCTAAGGAGGCTGAATTTCAGGCCCGTTCTAAGGAGGCTGAGGCACAAGTTGAAATTGCTAGGATTCAGGCAGACCATGAGTATCGCATGAAACAAGGTGGAACTGGATCATCTAGTTCTGATGATTTTGATGTGGCTAAAAATGTTAAACTTGTTCCTCCTTTTAATGAATCTGATTTAACAAAGTATTTTCAGTTGTTTGAGAGGGTAGCTACAGGTTTTAATTGGCCCAAAAAGTATTGGCCAGTACTCCTTCAAACTGTTCTCACCGGTAAAGCTCAAGTAACTTATGCATCTTTGCCTCAGGATCAATCTGATAATTATGATGTAGTTAAGAGCTTGATTCTTAAGGCCTATGAGCTTGTTCCTGAAGCCTATAGAGTAAAATTTAGGACAACTTACAAGCAAGATAAGCAATCCCATGTTGAGTATGCAAAAATCAAAGAATATCTGTTAGAGCAGTGGTTAAATTCTAAGAATGTGGATTCTGATTTTGGTAAATTTAAGCAGATGATTTTGCTGGAGGACTTCAAGAGGTGTATTAGTAAAGATGTAAGGCTATATCTTGATGAGAAAAGAATAGATAATTTGTCTGATGCTGCAGTTTTAGCTGATGAATATGTTCTCACTCACAAGAGATATTCTAGAGAAAAAGGGAAAGCTGAGAGTAAGTACGTTGCCTCTACTCAGAGTACAGGTAACAGGAAAGAGAATAAAGATGATGTTCCTCAGGAAGTAAATACCAGCTTCACCTCTAGATTTCAGAAACGTAAATGTACTTATTGTAGAAAACTTGGTCATACTACGGAGAAATGTTTCAGGAGACAGCGTGATGTGAACAAAAAGGAGTCTTTAAATATTCAGTCAATTGGTCTAGTGTCCACCCTTGAGAGTTCCCAGAATTCTTTAACTGAGTTAACTGAACCTGCTTTGAGGGTTAACTTAAATTCTCATGATGGAGCTCCTCTTTTGAGCAGTAACGTGGGTGATACTCTCAAGAGTTCATGTGCTAATTTCCTGTCTGATGGTTTTATCAGTCCTCTGGACAATAATGACAGGAAATCAGTTAAAATATATCGTGATACAGGTGCTTGCCAATCCCTTATGCTGACCAGTGTTCTAGGCTCTAATGTTAATTCCTCTGATGAAACTGTAATCTTACAAGGTGTAGGGAATAATTACTTCTCTGTCCCTCTGTGCAGAGTGAATTTAGAGTCTGGTTTTGTTAATGGTTCCGTTATGGTTGGGTTGGTTGAGACACTCCCAATGTCAGGTGTAACTTTCTTACTTGGAAATGATATTGGTGGAAGTCAAGTGTGTCCAGCTCCTCAGTTGTCTAGTGAGCCAGTGGCTGCATCCCAGGATTGTTATGTCCCTGATGTGTTCCCTGCATGTGCTGTCACTAGGGCTAAGTCTAAAGTTACTGGTGATTTAGAAGATAATGATGATGATGATGTTATCCTAGCTGACACTTTTCTTGCTAAGTTGGACCACTCACCAGATGAGGCAGTACCCCGTAGTGTTGATAAATTGTCTCGTCAAGAGTTGGTTGAGTTGCAGGTTGCTGACCCTGAGTTGAAAGGTCTTGCTAACTCTGCTTATAGTGAAGAAGAGTCAGCCGGTGCTTCTACTTGTTATTATATAAAGTCAGGAGTACTTATGAGGAAGTGGAGACCCCATACAGTATCAGCCGACTGTGAATGGGAGGTTGTACATCAAGTTGTCATCCCTCGTGTTTGTAGGCAGGATATCATTAGAGTGGCTCATGATTCCAGTTTGGCAGGACACCTTGGAGTGAGGAAGACTGTGGCACGCATTTTGAAACACTTCTACTGGCCAGGTATCTTCAGGGATGTTTCCTGGTATTGTAAGTCTTGTCACACCTGTCAAGTTGTGGGGAAGTGTAATCAGACTGAAAAGGTTGCACCCCTAGTTCCCATTCCTCCTTTTGAGGTGCCATTCACCCGTGTGTTGGTGGATATTGTGGGCCCTCTTCCTAAGACTTCTTCAGGATTTTCTTATGTGTTGACCCTTATTGATATGGCTACTCGTTATCCTGAAGCCATTCCACTTAGAAATATCTCAGCAAAGAACGTGGTTAAGGAAATGCTAGGGTTCTTCACAAAGTTTGGTCTGCCCAAGAAGGTACAGTCAGACCGGGAAGTAATTTCATGTCAAACGTTTTCAAGCAGTCTCTGAAAGAGTTGGGCATCACCCAGATCACGTCTTCAGCTTACCATCCCCAGACCCAAGGAGCGTTGGAGAGATATCATCAAACACTCAAATCGATGCTCAAGAAATACTGTTTGGAACATCAGAAAGACTGGGATAAAGGTCTTCCATTTGTTGTATTTGCCGCAAGAGAATCTCCAAATGAATCACTGGGCTTCTCACCTTTTGAACTACTGTTTGGCCATGAAGTAAGAGGACCTCTTAAGCTACTCAAGGAATGCTAGCTGTCGGAGGAAGATGACGTCAACCTGCTGGAGTATGTGATGAAGTTCAAAGAACGTCTGTCCACTGCCGAGAGAGAATTTAGGAGCTGCTCAGGAGAAGATGAAGACTTGGTATGATAAGTCCAGGTTACGCCACTTTCAGCCAGGAGATCAGGTTTTGATTCTGCTACCGGTTCATGGGCAACCTCTTCAAGCCAAGTTTAGTGGTCCTTATTTCGTGGAGAAGAAACTCAGTGATGTCAACTATGTCATCGCCATACCAGATCATAGAAAGAACAAGCAACTATGTCACATCAACATGATAAAGTTATATCACAGGCGGGACGAAAATAATCCAGTCTGCACTGTAGCTGTTCCACCCGAGTCTGCAAGTGAAGCTCTCCCATGCAGCATGAGCCTGAGTGATAGTTTGGGGAAGAATCCTGATATCATGAATGATATCCAGACTAAGCTTTCTCATCTACCTCCCGAGGAAAGGCAGGAGTTTTCGGCATTCTGCAGGAGTACCCGCAAGTGTTCCGTGCCACTCCAGGAAGGACCACTGTGTTGATGCATGATGTCGATGTTGGAGACGCAAAGCCAATTAAACTGCCTCCTTACCGTGTGAACCCAGTGAAAGTTCCTCTCATCCAGAAGGAGCTTGGCTACCTGTTGGACCACAAGATGATTAAGCCCTGTCAGAGCGAGTTGAGTTCTCCTGTCACTCTAGTCCCTAAGCCAGGTGAGTCACAGCGGCTTTGCATCGACTACAGACGTGTTAATCAGATAACCAAAACAGACACTTACCCTCTCCCTCGCGTGGAAGATTGCATAGACAAGATCGGAAAGGCTAGGTACATAAGTAAGTTTGGTTTGTTAAAGGGATACTGGCAAGTACCTATGACTGAACGTGCTAGGGAGATCTCATGTTTTGTAACACTAGGAAAGACTTTTGCATGTTCTGTAATGCCATATGGTATGAAGAATGCACCAGCCACATTTCAAAAGCTCATGAATGTTGTAACAGAGGGTTTGGCAGGGTGTGTTGTTTATGTTGATGATGTATTAATCTTCAGTGACAACTGGAAAGATAACCTATGCCATGTCAGTAAATTTCTTGAGCGTTTGGTTCAGGCTAATCTTGTAGCTAATTTATCAAAGTGTGAGTTTGGTCAAGCTAAAGTTCAGTACCTTGGGTACGTAATTGGTGATGGACATGTTGCACCACCAGCAGCTAAGGTTCAGGTTATAAGTGATCTTCCCAGACCTAAAAGTAGGAAAGAGCTACAAAGATTTTTGGGAATGGTAGGTTATTACAGGAGATTTGTTCTTAACTTTTCAATTCTTGTTTCACTACTTACAGACCTACTGAAAAAGGGAGTTAAATTTGTCTGGACCGATAACTGTGAATCCTCTTTCAACAAACTTAAAGCTATTCTATTAAGTCAGCCAGTGCTCGCTACTCCAAATTTTGCTAAGCCTTTTAAGATGGCTGTTGATGCAAGTGATACAGGAGCTGGGGCTGTTTTGCTGCAAGAGGATGATCAGGGTATTGAACACCCTGTATCTTATTACAGTAAGAAGTTCACTCCACCTCAAAAGAACTACTCAACTATTGAGAAAGAGCTTTTGGCCTTGATTTTGGGTTTACAGCATTTTTCATTTTATTTGTGTTCTGGTTTTGACCTCATAGTCATTTACACCGATCATAACCCACTGAAATTCCTTAGTAAGTTTAAAGATAAAAATCAGAGATTGACAAGATGGAGTCTACTTCTTCAGGAGTATTCATTAGACATACAACATGTCAAGGGGAAAGAAAATGTTATTGCAGATTGCTTATCTAGACTTTAGACAGATTATTTTAGAGTAATAAGAAATTTCCTTTGTAAATTTCTTTTTCTTTGTGGGGAGGTGTTACATAGCCTATGATTTCATCATCCTTTGTGTAATTCTAACGTACGGTGTGCTGCCTGTTTGATCACGAGCGTGTTCTACCTCACTACCCCATTCTACCGTTATAGTAGAGTAAGTCGTTCTTTCTGTTGTTCAGAGTAGGATTGTCAGCTCTTTGTCCCCTATGGCTTCATTTGCGCGTCCTTCTTACAAGTTGTATCAAGCTCTGCTGGCCCCTATATAATGAGCTCAGTCTCTACATTAATTGCCACTTAGATCTACTCCTCATTTTGTTCACATCTCTGTCCTCCCCTGTACAGTTATTATTGTGAGTGCTCAGGAAATCTCCAACCATCTAGCAGCTGTGTAATTTGAGTATGAGTGTTGTTGCATTTTGTTCTTGTACTGTATAGCATAAGTTGTCAATTTGAAGACCTAGTGAGGTTTTTCTAATTCATGTAAGATTCTTTATGTCAGTCATCGTTAATAATGTTTTGTATCTGTAATAATTTATCTTGCATTAACTGAGCATTACCCAGTGTATTTTCATTTTATCAGGGCTGACTTAGGTAAATTTACTCTTGCTAATTTCGTGTTAATAGAGGCTATTGCAGTTAACCATATATTTAACCTGTTTTTTGTCATTACATTATCTTTATGAGTCCTGAATGTTTTGTTGTTAGTTTGAGCATTAAACTTTAACTTGTAATTTTACCTAACTCTTTTGTTTTGAACGTGGAACTTTACGGGACAGTAGTGATTTTTAGTATTCTCACTTAAAGTGTACATTATCTTTCTCTGTTCCGTAACATAAATTTGGCGACCTCTTATCAGGATATTCAGGATATTATCATAAGGATATTGTTTGATATTTTGTGACTGTTACTTATTCATGATGTCTACTATTACTACACTTGATGAAGCCAAAGATTTTTTGTCAAATGTGCAAACAGTGTTGGAAGTAGAAAACAGAACAAAGAATGAACTTAAACTTGTTGCTCAACAATTGGGAATTGCTGTTCGCTCTCATCATTCTAAAGATCAAATTGTTGACATGATTAATGAAAGCTTATTTAATGTAACTCCTCCAAATGAGCAAACGCAGATTGAATTAGCTAAGTTACAGCTAGCCCTGCAGGAGGCTCAGGCTAAGGAGGCTGAATTTCAGGCCCGTTCTAAGGAGGCTGAGGCACAAGTTGAAATTGCTAGGATTCAGGCAGACCATGAGTATCGCATGAAACAAGGTGGAACTGGATCATCTAGTTCTGATGATTTTGATGTGGCTAAAAATGTTAAACTTGTTCCTCCTTTTAATGAATCTGATTTAACAAAGTATTTTCAGTTGTTTGAGAGGGTAGCTACAGGTTTTAATTGGCCCAAAAAGTATTGGCCAGTACTCCTTCAAACTGTTCTCACCGGTAAAGCTCAAGTAACTTATGCATCTTTGCCTCAGGATCAATCTGATAATTATGATGTAGTTAAGAGCTTGATTCTTAAGGCCTATGAGCTTGTTCCTGAAGCCTATAGAGTAAAATTTAGGACAACTTACAAGCAAGATAAGCAATCCCATGTTGAGTATGCAAAAATCAAAGAAGATCTGTTAGAGCAGTGGTTAAATTCTAAGAATGTGGATTCTGATTTTGGTAAATTTAAGCAGATGATTTTGCTGGAGGACTTCAAGAGGTGTATTAGTAAAGATGTAAGGCTATATCTTGATGAGAAAAGAATAGATAATTTGTCTGATGCTGCAGTTTTAGCTGATGAATATGTTCTCACTCACAAGAGATATTCTAGAGAAAAAGGGAAAGCTGAGAGTAAGTACGTTGCCTCTACTCAGAGTACAGGTAACAGGAAAGAGAATAAAGATGATGTTCCTCAGGAAGTAAATACCAGCTTCACCTCTAGATTTCAGAAACGTAAATGTACTTATTGTAGAAAACTTGGTCATACTACGGAGAAATGTTTCAGGAGACAGCGTGATGTGAACAAAAAGGAGTCTTTAAATATTCAGTCAATTGGTCTAGTGTCCACCCTTGAGAGTTCCCAGAATTCTTTAACTGAGTTAACTGAACCTGCTTTGAGGGTTAACTTAAATTCTCATGATGGAGCTCCTCTTTTGAGCAGTAACGTGGGTGATACTCTCAAGAGTTCATGTGCTAATTTCCTGTCTGATGGTTTTATCAGTCCTCTGGACAATAATGACAGGAAATCAGTTAAAATATATCGTGATACAGGTGCTTGCCAATCCCTTATGCTGACCAGTGTTCTAGGCTCTAATGTTAATTCCTCTGATGAAACTGTAATCTTACAAGGTGTAGGGAATAATTACTTCTCTGTCCCTCTGTGCAGAGTGAATTTAGAGTCTGGTTTTGTTAATGGTTCCGTTATGGTTGGGTTGGTTGAGACACTCCCAATGTCAGGTGTAACTTTCTTACTTGGAAATGATATTGGTGGAAGTCAAGTGTGTCCAGCTCCTCAGTTGTCTAGTGAGCCAGTGGCTGCATCCCAGGATTGTTATGTCCCTGATGTGTTCCCTGCATGTGCTGTCACTAGGGCTAAGTCTAAAGTTACTGGTGATTTAGAGGATAATGATGATGATGATGTTATCCTAGCTGACACTTTTCTTGCTAATTTGGACCACTCACCAGATGAGGCAGTACCCCGTAGTGTTGATAAAATATTTGTCTCGTCAAGAGTTGGTTGAGTTGCAGGTTGCTGACCCTGAGTTGAAAGGTCTTGCTAACTCTGCTTATAGTGAAGAAGAGTCAGCCGGTGCTTCTACTTGTTATTATATAAAGTCAGGAGTACTTATGAGGAAGTGGAGACCCCCAACAGTATCAGCCGACTGTGAATGGGAGGTTGTACATCAAGTTGTCATCCCTCGTGTTTGTAGGCAGGATATCATTAGAGTGGCTCATGATTCCAGTTTGGCAGGACACCTTGGAGTGAGGAAGACTGTGGCACGCATTTTGAAACACTTCTACTGGCCAGGTATCTTCAGGGATGTTTCCTGGTATTGTAAGTCTTGTCACACCTGTCAAGTTGTGGGGAAGTGTAATCAGACTGAAAAGGTTGCACCTCTAGTTCCCATTCCTCCTTTTGAGGTGCCATTCACCCGTGTGTTGGTGGATATTGTGGGCCCTCTTCCTAAGACTTCTTCAGGATTTTCTTATGTGTTGACCCTGATTGATATGGCTACTCGTTATCCTGAAGCCATTCCACTTAGAAATATCTCAGCAAAGAACGTGGTTAAGGAAATGCTAGGGTTCTTCACAAAGTTTGGTCTGCCCAAGGAGGTACAGTCAGACCGGGGAAGTAATTTCATGTCAAACGTTTTCAAGCAGTCTCTGAAAGAGTTGGGCATCACCCAGATCACGTCTTCAGCTTACCATCCCCAGACCCAAGGAGCGTTGGAGAGATATCATCAAACACTCAAATCGATGCTCAAGAAATACTGTTTGGAACATCAGAAAGACTGGGATAAAGGTCTTCCATTTGTTGTATTTGCCGCAAGAGAATCTCCAAATGAATCACTGGGCTTCTCACCTTTTGAACTACTGTTTGGCCATGAAGTAAGAGGACCTCTTAAGCTACTCAAGGAATGCTAGCTGTCGGAGGAAGATGACGTCAACCTGCTGGAGTATGTGATGAAGTTCAAAGAACGTCTGTCCACTGCCGAGAGAGAATTTAGGAGCTGCTCAGGAGAAGATGAAGACTTGGTATGATAAGTCCAGGTTACGCCACTTTCAGCCAGGAGATCAGGTTTTGATTCTGCTACCGGTTCATGGGCAACCTCTTCAAGCCAAGTTTAGTGGTCCTTATTTCGTGGAGAAGAAACTCAGTGATGTCAACTATGTCATCGCCATACTAGATCATAGAAAGAACAAGCAACTATGTCACATCAACATGATAAAGTTATATCACAGGCGGGACGAAAATAATCCAGTCTGCACTGTAGCTGTTCCACCCGAGTCTGCAAGTGAAGCTCTCCCATGCAGCATGAGCCTGAGTGATAGTTTGGGGAAGAATCCTGATATCATGAATGATCTCCAGACTAAGCTTTCTCATCTACCTCCCGAGGAAAGGCAGGAGTTTTCGGCATTCTGCAGGAGTACCCGCAAGTGTTCCGTGCCACTCCAGGAAGAACCACTGTGTTGATGCATGATGTCGATGTTGGAGACGCAAAGCCAATTAAACTGCCTCCTTACCGTGTGAACCCAGTGAAAGTTCCTCTCATCCAGAAGGAGCTTGGCTACCTGTTGGACCACAAGATGATTGAGCCCTGTCAGAGCGAGTGGAGTTCTCCTGTCACTCTAGTCCCTAAGCCAGGTGAGTCACAGCGGCTTTGCATCGACTACAGACGTGTTAATCAGATAACCAAAACAGACACTTACCCTCTCCCTCGCGTGGAAGATTGCATAGACAAGATCGGAAAGGCTAGGTACATAAGTAAGTTTGGTTTGTTAAAGGGATACTGGCAAGTACCTATGACTGAACGTGCTAGGGAGATCTCATGTTTTGTAACACTAGGAAAGACTTTTGCATGTTCTGTAATGCCATATGGTATGAAGAATGCACCAGCCACATTTCAAAAGCTCATGAATGTTGTAACAGAGGGTTTGGCAGGGTGTGTTGTTTATGTTGATGATGTATTAATCTTCAGTGACAACTGGAAAGATCACCTATGCCATGTCAGTAAATTTCTTGAGCGTTTGGTTCAGGCTAATCTTGTAGCTAATTTATCAAAGTGTGAGTTTGGTCAAGCTAAAGTTCAGTACCTTGGGTACGTAATTGGTGATGGACATGTTGCACCACCAGCAGCTAAGGTTCAGGTTATAAGTGATCTTCCCAGACCTAAAAGTAGGAAAGAGCTACAAAGATTTTTGGGAATGGTAGGTTATTACAGGAGATTTGTTCTTAACTTTTCAATTCTTGTATCACCACTTACAGACCTACTGAAAAAGGGAGTTAAATTTGTCTGGACCGATAACTGTGAATCCTCTTTCAACAAACTTAAAGCTATTCTATTAAGTCAGCCAGTGCTCGCTACTCCAAATTTTGCTAAGCCTTTTAAGATGGCTGTTGATGCAAGTGATACAGGAGCTGGGGCTGTTTTGCTGCAAGAGGATGATCAGGGTATTGAACACCCTGTATCTTATTACAGTAAGAAGTTCACTCCACCTCAAAAGAACTACTCAACTATTGAGAAAGAGCTTTTGGCCTTGATTTTGGGTTTACAGCATTTTTCATTTTATTTGTGTTCTGGTTTTGACCCCATAGTCATTTACACCGATCATAACCCACTGAAATTCCTTAGTAAGTTTAAAGATAAAAATCAGAGATTGACAAGATGGAGTCTACTTCTTCAGGAGTATTCATTAGACATACAACATGTCAAGGGGAAAGAAAATGTTATTGCAGATTGCTTATCTAGACTTTAGACAGATTATTTTAGAGTAATAAGAAATTTCCTTTGTAAATTTCTTTTTTCTTTGTGGGGAGGTGTTACATAGCCTATGATTTCATCATCCTTTGTGTAATTCTAACGTACGGTGTGCTGCCTGTTTGATCACGAGCGTGTTCTACCTCACTACCCCATTCTACCGTTATAGTAGAGTAAGTCGTTCTTTCTGTTGTTCAGAGTAGGATTGTCAGCTCTTTGTCCCCTATGGCTTCATTTGCGCGTCCTTCTTACAAGTTGTATCAAGCTCTGCTGGCCCCTATATAATGAGCTCAGTCTCTACATTAATTGCCACTTAGATCTACTCCTCATTTTGTTCACATCTCTGTCCTCCCCTGTACAGTTATTATTGTGAGTGCTCAGGAAATCTCCAACCATCTAGCAGCTGTGTAATTTGAGTATGAGTGTTGTTGCATTTTGTTCTTGTACTGTATAGCATAAGTTGTCAATTTGTAGACCTAGTGAGGTTTTTGTAATTCATGTAAGGTTCTTTATGTCAGTCATCATTAATAATGTTTTGTATCTGTAATAATTTATCTTGCATTAACTGAGCATTACCCAGTGTATTTTCATTTTATCAGGGCTGACTTAGGTAAATTTACTCTTGCTAATTTCGTGTTAATAGAGGCTATTGCAGTTAACCATATATTTAACCTGTTTTTTGCCAGTACATTATCTTTATGA
The DNA here is from genome assembly GCF_032717465.1 of Coenobita brevimanus. Classification (NCBI taxonomy): domain Eukaryota; kingdom Metazoa; phylum Arthropoda; class Malacostraca; order Decapoda; family Coenobitidae; genus Coenobita; species Coenobita brevimanus. The sequence continues at coordinate 8,733,098 of NC_137062.1, read as the reverse complement.
GTCCTGAATGTTTTGTTGTTAGTTTGAGCATTAAACTTTAACTTGTAATTTTACCTAACTCTTTTGTTTTGAACCTGGAACTTTACGGGACAGTAGTGATTTTTAGTATTCTCACTTAAAGTGTACATTATCTTTCTCTGTTCCGTAACATAAATTTGGCGACCTCTTATCAGGATATTCAGGATATTATCATAAGGATATTGTTTGATATTTTGTGACTGTTACTTATTCATGATGTCTACTATTACTACACTTGATGAAGCCAAAGATTTTTTGTCAAATGTGCAAACAGTGTTGGAAGTAGAAAACAGAACAAAGAATGAACTTAAACTTGTTGCTCAACAATTGGGAATTGCTGTTCGCTCTCATCATTCTAAAGATCAAATTGTTGACATGATTAATGAAAGCTTGTTTAATGTAACTCCTCCAAATGAGCAAACGCAGATTGAATTAGCTAAGTTACAGCTAGCCCTGCAGGAGGCTCAGGCTAAGGAGGCTGAATTTCAGGCCCGTTCTAAGGAGGCTGAGGCACAAGTTGAAATTGCTAGGATTCAGGCAGACCATGAGTATCGCATGAAACAAGGTGGAACTGGATCATCTAGCTCTGATGATTTTGATGTGGCTAAAAATGTTAAACTTGTTCCTCCTTTTAATGAATCTGATTTAACAAAGTATTTTCAGTTGTTTGAGAGGGTAGCTACAGGTTTTAATTGGCCCAAAAAGTATTGGCCAGTACTCCTTCAAACTGTTCTCACCGGTAAAGCTCAAGTAACTTATGCATCTTTGCCTCAGGATCAATCTGATAATTATGATGTAGTTAAGAGCTTGATTCTTAAGGCCTATGAGCTTGTTCCTGAAGCCTATAGAGTAAAATTTAGGACAACTTACAAGCAAGATAAGCAATCCCATGTTGAGTATGCAAAAATCAAAGAAGATCTGTTAGAGCAGTGGTTAAATTCTAAGAATGTGGATTCTGATTTTGGTAAATTTAAGCAGATGATTTTGCTGGAGGACTTCAAGAGGTGTATTAGTAAAGATGTAAGGCTATATCTTGATGAGAAAAGAATAGATAATTTGTCTGATGCTGCAGTTTTAGCTGATGAATATGTTCTCACTCACAAGAGATATTCTAGAGAAAAAGGGAAAGCTGAGAGTAAGTACGTTGCCTCTACTCAGAGTACAGGTAACAGGAAAGAGAATAAAGATGATGTTCCTCAGGAAGTAAATACCAGCTTCACCTCTAGATTTCAGAAACGTAAATGTACTTATTGTAGAAAACTTGGTCATACTACGGAGAAATGTTTCAGGAGACAGCGTGATGTGAACAAAAAGGAGTCTTTAAATATTCAGTCAATTGGTCTAGTGTCCACCCTTGAGAGTTCCCAGAATTCTTTAACTGAGTTAACTGAACCTGCTTTGAGGGTTAACTTAAATTCTCATGATGGAGCTCCTCTTTTGAGCAGTAACGTGGGTGATACTCTCAAGAGTTCATGTGCTAATTTCCTGTCTGATGGTTTTATCAGTCCTCTGGACAATAATGACAGGAAATCAGTTAAAATATATCGTGATACAGGTGCTTGCCAATCCCTTATGCTGACCAGTGTTCTAGGCTCTAATGTTAATTCCTCTGATGAAACTGTAATCTTACAAGGTGTAGGGAATAATTACTTCTCTGTCCCTCTGTGCAGAGTGAATTTAGAGTCTGGTTTTGTTAATGGTTCCGTTATGGTTGGGTTGGTTGAGACACTCCCAATGTCAGGTGTAACTTTCTTACTTGGAAATGATATTGGTGGAAGTCAAGTGTGTCCAGCTCCTCAGTTGTCTAGTGAGCCAGTGGCTGCATCCCAGGATTGTTATGTCCCTGATGTGTTCCCTGCATGTGCTGTCACTAGGGCTAAGTCTAAAGTTACTGGTGATTTAGAGGATAATGATGATGATGATGTTATCCTAGCTGACACTTTTCTTGCTAATTTGGACCACTCACCAGATGAGGCAGTACCCCGTAGTGTTGATAATTTGTCTCGTCAAGAGTTGGTTGAGTTGCAGGTTGCTGACCCTGAGTTGAAAGGTCTTGCTAACTCTGCTTATAGTGAAGAAGAGTCAGCCGGTGCTTCTACTTGTTATTATATAAAGTCAGGAGTACTTATGAGGAAGTGGAGACCCCCAACAGTATCAGCCGACTGTGAATGGGAGGTTGTACATCAAGTTGTCATCCCTCGTGTTTGTAGGCAGGATATCATTAGAGTGGCTCATGATTCCAGTTTGGCAGGACACCTTGGAGTGAGGAAGACTGTGGCACGCATTTTGAAACACTTCTACTGGCCAGGTATCTTCAGGGATGTTTCCTGGTATTGTAAGTCTTGTCACACCTGTCAAGTTGTGGGGAAGTGTAATCAGACCGAAAAGGTTGCACCTCTAGTTCCCATTCCTCCTTTTGAGGTGCCATTCACCCGTGTGTTGGTGGATATTGTGGGCCCTCTTCCTAAGACTTCTTCAGGATTTTCTTATGTGTTGACCCTGATTGATATGGCTACTCGTTATCCTGAAGCCATTCCACTTAGAAATATCTCAGCAAAGAACGTGGTTAAGGAAATGCTAGGGTTCTTCACAAAGTTTGGTCTGCCCAAGGAGGTACAGTCAGACCGGGGAAGTAATTTCATGTCAAACGTTTTCAAGCAGTCTCTGAAAGAGTTGGGCATCACCCAGATCACGTCTTCAGCTTACCATCCCCAGACCCAAGGAGCGTTGGAGAGATATCATCAAACACTCAAATCGATGCTCAAGAAATACTGTTTGGAACATCAGAAAGACTGGGATAAAGGTCTTCCATTTGTTGTATTTGCCGCAAGAGAATCTCCAAATGAATCACTGGGCTTCTCACCTTTTGAACTACTGTTTGGCCATGAAGTAAGAGGACCTCTTAAGCTACTCAAGGAATGCTGGCTGTCGGAGGAAGATGACGTCAACCTGCTGGAGTATGTGATGAAGTTCAAAGAACGGCTGTCCACTGCCGAGAGAGAATTTAGGAGCTGCTCAGGAGAAGATGAAGACTTGGTATGATAAGTCCAGGTTACGCCACTTTCAGCCAGGAGATCAGGTTTTGATTCTGCTACCGGTTCATGGGCAACCTCTTCAAGCCAAGTTTAGTGGTCCTTATTTCGTGGAGAAGAAACTCAGTGATGTCAACTATGTCATCGCCATACCAGATCGTAGAAAGAACAAGCAACTATGTCACATCAACATGATAAAGTTATATCACAGGCGGGACGAAAATAATCCAGTCTGCACTGTAGCTGTTCCACCCGAGTCTGCAAGTGAAGCTCTCCCATGCAGCATGAGCCTGAGTGATAGTTTTGGGAAGAATCCTGATATCATGAATGATCTCCAGACTAAGCTTTCTCATCTACCTCCCGAGAAAAGGCAGGAGTTTTCGGCATTCTGCAGGAGTACCCGCAAGTGTTCCGTGCCACTCCAGGAAGAACCACTGTGTTGATGCATGATGTCGATGTTGGAGATGCAAAGCCAATTAAACTGCCTCCTTACCGTGTGAACCCAGTGAAAGTTCCTCTCATCCAGAAGGAGCTTGGCTACCTGTTGGACCACAAGATGATTGAGCCCTGTCAGAGCGAGTGGAGTTCTCCTGTCACTCTAGTCCCTAAGCCAGGTGGGTCACAGCGGCTTTGCATCGACTACAGACGTGTTAATCAGATAACCAAAACAGACACTTACCCTCTCCCTCGCGTGGAAGATTGCATAGACAAGATCGGAAAGGCTAGGTACATAAGTAAGTTTGGTTTGTTAAAGGGATACTGGCAAGTACCTATGACTGAACGTGCTAGGGAGATCTCATGTTTTGTAACACTAGGAAAGACTTTTGCATGTTCTGTAATGCCATATGGTATGAAGAATGCACCAGCCACATTTCAAAAGCTTATGAATGTTGTAACAGAGGGTTTGGCAGGGTGTGTTGTTTATGTTGATGACGTATTAATCTTCAGTGACAACTGGAAAGATCACCTATGCCATGTCAGTACATTTCTTGAGCGTTTGGTTCAGGCTAATCTTGTAGCTAATTTATCAAAGTGTGAGTTTGGTCAAGCTAAAGTTCAGTACCTTGGGTACGTAATTGGTGATGGACATGTTGCTCCACCAGCAGCTAAGGTTCAGGTTATAAGTGATCTTCCCAGACCTAAAAGTAGGAAAGAGCTACAAAGATTTTTGGGAATGGTAGGTTATTACAGGAGATTTGTTCTTAACTTTTCAATTCTTGTATCACCACTTACAGACCTACTGAAAAAGGGAGTTAAATTTGTCTGGACCGATAACTGTGAATCCTCTTTCAACAAACTTAAAGCTATTCTATTAAGTCAGCCAGTGCTCGCTACTCCAAATTTTGCTAAGCCTTTTAAGATGGCTGTTGATGCAAGTGATACAGGAGCTGGGGCTGTTTTGCTGCAAGAGGATGATCAGGGTATTGAACACCCTGTATCTTATTACAGTAAGAAGTTCACTCCACCTCAAAAGAACTACTCAACTATTGAGAAAGAGCTTTTGGCCTTGATTTTGGGTTTACAGCATTTTTCATTTTATTTGTGTTCTGGTTTTGACCCCATAGTCATTTACACCGATCATAACCCACTGAAATTCCTTAGTAAGTTTAAAGATAAAAATCAGAGATTGACAAGATGGAGTCTACTTCTTCAGGAGTATTCATTAGACATACAACATGTCAAGGGGAAAGAAAATGTTATTGCAGATTGCTTATCTAGACTTTAGACAGATTATTTTAGAGTAATAAGAAATTTCCTTTGTAAATTTCTTTTTCTTTGTGGGGAGGTGTTACATAGCCTATGATTTCATCATCCTTTGTGTAATTCTAACGTACGGTGTGCTGCCTGTTTGATCACGAGCGTGTTCTACCTCACTACCCTATTCTACCGTTATAGTAGAGTAAGTCGTTCTTTCTGTTGTTCAGAGTAGGATTGTCAGCTCTTTGTCCCCTATGGCTTCATTTGCGCGTCCTTCTTACAAGTTGTATCAAGCTCTGCTGGCCCCTATATAATGAGCTCAGTCTCTACATTAATTGCCACTTAGATCTACTCCTCATTTTGTTCACATCTCTGTCCTTCCCTGTACAGTTATTGTTGTGAGTGCTCAGGAAATCTCCAACCATCTAGCAGCTGTGTAATTTGAGTATGAGTGTTGTTGCATTTTGTTCTTGTACTGTATAGCATAAGTTGTCAATTTGTAGGCCTAGTGAGGTTTTTGTAATTCATGTAAGGTTCTTTATGTCAGTCATCATTAATAATGTTTTGTATCTGTAATAATTTATCTTGCATTAACTGAGCATTACCCAGTGTATTTTCATTTTATCAGGGCTGACTTAGGTAAATTTACTCTTGCTAATTTCGTGTTAATAGAGGCTATTGCAGTTAACCATATATTTAACCTGTTTTTTGCCATTACATTATCTTTATGAGTCCTGAATGTTTTGTTGTTAGTTTGAGCATTAAACTTTAACTTGTAATTTTACCTAACTCTTTTGTTTTGAACGTGGAACTTTACGGGACAGTAGTGATTTTTAGTATTCTCACTTAAAGTGTACATTATCTTTCTCTGTTCCGTAACATAAATTTGGCGACCTCTTATCAGGATATTCAGGATATTATCATAAGGATATTGTTTGATATTTTGTGACTGTTACTTATTCATGATGTCTACTATTACTACACTTGATGAAGCCAAAGATTTTTTGTCAAATGTGCAAACAGTGTTGGAAGTAGAAAACAGAACAAAGAATGAACTTAATCTTGTTGCTCAACAATTGGGAATTGCTGTTCGCTCTCATCATTCTAAAGATCAAATTGTTGACATGATTAATGAAAGCTTGTTTAATGTAACTCCTCCAAATGAGCAAACGCAGATTGAATTAGCTAAGTTACAGCTAGCCCTGCAGGAGGCTCAGGCTAAGGAGGCTGAATTTCAGGCCCGTTCTAAGGAGGCTGAGGCACAAGTTGAAATTGCTAGGATTCAGGCAGACCATGAGTATCGCATGAAACAAGGTGGAACTGGATCATCTAGCTCTGATGATTTTGATGTGGCTAAAAATGTTAAACTTGTTCCTCCTTTTAATGAATCTGATTTAACAAAGTATTTTCAGTTGTTTGAGAGGGTAGCTACAGGTTTTAATTGGCCCAAAAAGTATTGGCCAGTACTCCTTCAAACTGTTCTCACCGGTAAAGCTCAAGTAACTTATGCATCTTTGCCTCAGGATCAATCTGATAATTATGATGTAGTTAAGAGCTTGATTCTTAAGGCCTATGAGCTTGTTCCTGAAGCCTATAGAGTAAAATTTAGGACAACTTACAAGCAAGATAAGCAATCCCATGTTGAGTATGCAAAAATCAAAGAAGATCTGTTAGAGCAGTGGTTAAATTCTAAGAATGTGGATTCTGATTTTGGTAAATTTAAGCAGATGATTTTGCTGGAGGACTTCAAGAGGTGTATTAGTAAAGATGTAAGGCTATATCTTGATGAGAAAAGAATAGATAATTTGTCTGATGCTGCAGTTTTAGCTGATGAATATGTTCTCACTCACAAGAGATATTCTAGAGAAAAAGGGAAAGCTGAGAGTAAGTACGTTGCCTCTACTCAGAGTACAGGTAACAGGAAAGAGAATAAATATGATGTTCCTCAGGAAGTAAATACCAGCTTCACCTCTAGATTTCAGAAACGTAAATGTACTTATTGTAGAAAACTTGGTCATACTACAGAGAAATGTTTCAGGAGACAGCGTGATGTGAACAAAAAGGAGTCTTTAAATATTCAGTCAATTGGTCTAGTGTCCATCCTTGAGAGTTCCCAGAATTCTTTAACTGAGTTAACTGAACCTGCTTTGAGGGTTAACTTAAATTCTCATGATGGAGCTCCTCTTTTGAGCAGTAACGTGGGTGATACTCTCAAGAGTTCATGTGCTAATTTCCTGTCTGATGGTTTTATCAGTCCTCTGGACAATAATGACAGGAAATCAGTTAAAATATATCGTGATACAGGTGCTTGCCAATCCCTTATGCTGACCAGTGTTCTAGGCTCTAATGTTAATTCCTCTGATGAAACTGTAATCTTACAAGGTGTAGGGAATAATTACTTCTCTGTCCCTCTGTGCAGAGTGAATTTAGAGTCTGGTTTTGTTAATGGTTCCGTTATGGTTGGGTTGGTTGAGACACTCCCAATGTCAGGTGTAACTTTCTTACTTGGAAATGATATTGGTGGAAGTCAAGTGTGTCCAGCTCCTCAGTTGTCTAGTGAGCCAGTGGCTGCGTCCCAGGATTGTTATGTCCCTGATGTGTTCCCTGCATGTGCTGTCACTAGGGCTAAGTCTAAAGTTACTGGTGATTTAGAGGATAATGATGATGATGATGTTATCCTACCTGACACTTTTCTTGCTAATTTGGACCACTCACCAGATGAGGCAGTACCCCGTAGTGTTGATAATTTGTCTCGTCAAGAGTTGGTTGAGTTGCAGGTTGCTGACCCTGAGTTGAAAGGTCTTGCTAACTCTGCTTATAGTGAAGAAGAGTCAGCCGGTGCTTCTACTTGTTATTATATAAAGTCAGGAGTACTTATGAGGAAGTGGAGACCCCCAACAGTATCAGCCGACTGTGAATGGGAGGTTGTACATCAAGTTGTCATCCCTCGTGTTTGTAGGCAGGATATCATTAGAGTGGCTCATGATTCCAGTTTGGCAGGACACCTTGGAGTGAGGAAGACTGTGGCACGCATTTTGAAACACTTCTACTGGCCAAGTATCTTCAGGGATGTTTCCTGGTATTGTAAGTCTTGTCACACCTGTCAAGTTGTGGGGAAGTGTAATCAGACCGAAAAGGTTGCACCTCTAGTTCCCATTCCTCCTTTTGAGGTGCCATTCACCCGTGTGTTGGTGGATATTGTGGGCCCTCTTCCTAAGACTTCTTCAGGATTTTCTTATGTGTTGACCCTGATTGATATGGCTACTCGTTATCCTGAAGCCATTCCACTTAGAAATATCTCAGCAAAGAACGTGGTTAAGGAAATGCTAGGGTTCTTCACAAAGTTTGGTCTGCCCAAGGAGGTACAGTCAGACCGGGGAAGTAATTTCATGTCAAACGTTTTCAAGCAGTCTCTGAAAGAGTTGGGCATCACCCAGATCACGTCTTCAGCTTACCATCCCCAGACCCAAGGAGCGTTGGAGAGATATCATCAAACACTCAAATCGATGCTCAAGAAATACTGTTTGGAACATCAGAAAGACTGGGATAAAGGTCTTCCATTTGTTGTATTTGCCGCAAGAGAATCTCCAAATGAATCACTGGGCTTCTCACCTTTTGAACTACTGTTTGGCCATGAAGTAAGAGGACCTCTTAAGCTACTCAAGGAATGCTGGCTGTCGGAGGAAGATGACGTCAACCTGCTGGAGTATGTGATGAAGTTCAAAGAACGGCTGTCCACTGCCGAGAGAGAATTTAGGAGCTGCTCAGGAGAAGATGAAGACTTGGTATGATAAGTCCAGGTTACGCCACTTTCAGCCAGGAGATCAGGTTTTGATTCTGCTACCGGTTCATGGGCAACCTCTTCAAGCCAAGTTTAGTGGTCCTTATTTCGTGGAGAAGAAACTCAGTGATGTCAACTATGTCATCGCCATACCAGATCGTAGAAAGAACAAGCAACTATGTCACATCAACATGATAAAGTTATATCACAGGCGGGACGAAAATAATCCAGTCTGCACTGTAGCTGTTCCACCCGAGTCTGCAAGTGAAGCTCTCCCATGCAGCATGAGCCTGAGTGATAGTTTGGGGAAGAATCCTGATATCATGAATGATCTCCAGACTAAGCTTTCTCATCTACCTCCCGAGAAAAGGCAGGAGTTTTCGGCATTCTGCAGGAGTACCCGCAAGTGTTCCGTGCCACTCCAGGAAGAACCACTGTGTTGATGCATGATGTCGATGTTGGAGACGCAAAGCCAATTAAACTGCCTCCTTACCGTGTGAACCCAGTGAAAGTTCCTCTCATCCAGAAGGAGCTTGGCTACCTGTTGGACCACAAGATGATTGAGCCCTGTCAGAGCGAGTGGAGTTCTCCTGTCACTCTAGTCCCTAAGCCAGGTGGGTCACAGCGGCTTTGCATCGACTACAGACGTGTTAATCAGATAACCAAAACAGACACTTACCCTCTCCCTCGCGTGGAAGATTGCATAGACAAGATCGGAAAGGCTAGGTACATAAGTAAGTTTGGTTTGTTAAAGGGATACTGGCAAGTACCTATGACTGAACGTGCTAGGGAGATCTCATGTTTTGTAACACTAGGAAAGACTTTTGCATGTTCTGTAATGCCATATGGTATGAAGAATGCACCAGCCACATTTCAAAAGCTCATGAATGTTGTAACAGAGGGTTTGGCAGGGTGTGTTGTTTATGTTGATGATGTATTAATCTTCAGTGACAACTGGAAAGATCACCTATGCCATGTCAGTAAATTTCTTGAGCGTTTGGTTCAGGCTAATCTTGTAGCTAATTTATCAAAGTGTGAGTTTGGTCAAGCTAAAGTTCAGTACCTTGGGTACGTAATTGGTGATGGACATGTTGCACCACCAGCAGCTAAGGTTCAGGTTATAAGTGATCTTCCCAGACCTAAAAGTAGGAAAGAGCTACAAAGATTTTTGGGAATGGTAGGTTATTACAGGAGATTTGTTCTTAACTTTTCAATTCTTGTATCACCACTTACAGACCTACTGAAAAAGGGAGTTAAATTTGTCTGGACCGATAACTGTGAATCCTCTTTCAACAAACTTAAAGCTATTCTATTAAGTCAGCCAGTGCTCGCTACTCCAAATTTTGCTAAGCCTTTTAAGATGGCTGTTGATGCAAGTGATACAGGAGCTGGGGCTGTTTTGCTGCAAGAGGATGATCAGGGTATTGAACACCCTGTATCTTATTACAGTAAGAAGTTCACTCCACCTCAAAAGAACTACTCAACTATTGAGAAAGAGCTTTTGGCCTTGATTTTGGGTTTACAGCATTTTTCATTTTATTTGTGTTCTGGTTTTGACCCCATAGTCATTTACACCGATCATAACCCACTGAAATTCCTTAGTAAGTTTAAAGATAAAAATCAGAGATTGACAAGATGGAGTCTACTTCTTCAGGAGTATTCATTAGACATACAACATGTCAAGGGGAAAGAAAATGTTATTGCAGATTGCTTATCTAGACTTTAGACAGATTATTTTAGAGTAATAAGAAATTTCCTTTGTAAATTTCTTTTTTCTTTGTGGGGAGGTGTTACATAGCCTATGATTTCATCATCCTTTGTGTAATTCTAACGTACGGTGTGCTGCCTGTTTGATCACGAGCGTGTTCTACCTCACTACCCCATTCTACCGTTATAGTAGAGTAAGTCGTTCTTTCTGTTGTTCAGAGTAGGATTGTCAGCTCTTTGTCCCCTATGGCTTCATTTGCGCGTCCTTCTTACAAGTTGTATCAAGCTCTGCTGGCCCCTATATAATGAGCTCAGTCTCTACATTAATTGCCACTTAGATCTACTCCTCATTTTGTTCACATCTCTGTCCTTCCCTGTACAGTTATTGTTGTGAGTGCTCAGGAAATCTCCAACCATCTAGCAGCTGTGTAATTTGAGTATGAGTGTTGTTGCATTTTGTTCTTGTACTGTATAGCATAAGTTGTCAATTTGTAGGCCTAGTGAGGTTTTTGTAATTCATGTAAGGTTCTTTATGTCAGTCATCATTAATAATGTTTTGTATCTGTAATAATTTATCTTGCATTAACTGAGCATTACCCAGTGTATTTTCATTTTATCAGGGCTGACTTAGGTAAATTTACTCTTGCTAATTTCGTGTTAATAGAGGCTATTGCAGTTAACCATATATTTAACCTGTTTTTTGCCATTACATTATCTTTATGAGTCCTGAATGTTTTGTTGTTAGTTTGAGCATTAAACTTTAACTTGTAATTTTACCTAACTCTTTTGTTTTGAACGTGGAACTTTACGGGACAGTAGTGATTTTTAGTATTCTCACTTGAAGTGTACATTATCTTTCTCTGTTCCGTAACATAAATTTGGCGACCTCTTATCAGGATATTCAGGATATTATGATAAGGATATTGTTTGATATTTTGTGACTGTTACTTATTCATGATGTCTACTATTACTACACTTGATGAAGCCAAAGATTTTTTGTCAAATGTGCAAACAGTGTTGGAAGTAGAAAACAGAACAAAGAATGAACTTAATCTTGTTGCTCAACAATTGGGAATTGCTGTTCGCTCTCATCATTCTAAAGATCAAATTGTTGACATGATTAATGAAAGCTTGTTTAATGTAACTCCTCCAAATGAGCAAACGCAGATTGAATTAGCTAAGTTACAGCTAGCCCTGCAGGAGGCTCAGGCTAAGGAGGCTGAATTTCAGGCCCGTTCTAAGGAGGCTGAGGCACAAGTTGAAATTGCTAGGATTCAGGCAGACCATGAGTATCGCATGAAACAAGGTGGAACTGGATCATCTAGCTCTGATGATTTTGATGTGGCTAAAAATGTTAAACTTGTTCCTCCTTTTAATGAATCTGATTTAACAAAGTATTTTCAGTTGTTTGAGAGGGTAGCTACAGGTTTTAATTGGCCCAAAAAGTATTGGCCAGTACTCCTTCAAACTGTTCTCACCGGTAAAGCTCAAGTAACTTATGCATCTTTGCCTCAGGATCAATCTGATAATTATGATGTAGTTAAGAGCTTGATTCTTAAGGCCTATGAGCTTGTTCCTGAAGCCTATAGAGTAAAATTTAGGACAACTTACAAGCAAGATAAGCAATCCCATGTTGAGTATGCAAAAATCAAAGAAGATCTGTTAGAGCAGTGGTTAAATTCTAAGAATGTGGATTCTGATTTTGGTAAATTTAAGCAGATGATTTTGCTGGAGGACTTCAAGAGGTGTATTAGTAAAGATGTAAGCCTATATCTTGATGAGAAAAGAATAGATAATTTGTCTGATGCTGCAGTTTTAGCTGATGAATATGTTCTCACTCACAAGAGATATTCTAGAGAAAAAGGGAAAGCTGAGAGTAAGTACGTTGCCTCTACTCAGAGTACAGGTAACAGGAAAGAGAATAAAGATGATATTCCTCAGGAAGTAAATACCAGCTTCACCTCTAGATTTCAGAAACGTAAATGTACTTATTGTAGAAAACTTGGTCATACTATGGAGAAATGTTTCAGGAGACAGCGTGATGTGAACAAAAAGGAGTCTTTAAATATTCAGTCAATTGGTCTAGTGTCCATCCTTGAGAGTTCCCAGAATTCTTTAACTGAGTTAACTGAACCTGCTTTGAGGGTTAACTTAAATTCTCATGATGGAGCTCCTCTTTTGAGCAGTAACGTGGGTGATACTCTCAAGAGTTCATGTGCTAATTTCCTGTCTGATGGTTTTATCAGTCCTCTGGACAATAATGACAGGAAATCAGTTAAAATATATCGTGATACAGGTGCTTGCCAATCCCTTATGCTGACCAGTGTTCTAGGCTCTAATGTTAATTCCTCTGATGAAACTGTAATCTTACAAGGTGTAGGGAATAATTACTTCTCTGTCCCTCTGTGCAGAGTGAATTTAGAGTCTGGTTTTGTTAATGGTTCCGTTATGGTTGGGTTGGTTGAGACACTCCCAATGTCAGGTGTAACTTTCTTACTTGGAAATGATATTGGTGGAAGTCAAGTGTGTCCAGCTCCTCAGTTGTCTAGTGAGCCAGTGGCTGCATCCCAGGATTGTTATGTCCCTGATGTGTTCCCTGCATGTGCTGTCACTAGGGCTAAGTCTAAAGTTACTGGTGATTTAGAGGATAATGATGATGATGATGTTATCCTAGCTGACACTTTTCTTGCTAATTTGGACCACTCACCAGATGAGGCAGTACCCCGTAGTGTTGATAATTTGTCTCGTCAAGAGTTGGTTGAGTTGCAGGTTGCTGACCCTGAGTTGAAAGGTCTTGCTAACTCTGCTTATAGTGAAGAAGAGTCAGCCGGTGCTTCTACTTGTTATTATATAAAGTCAGGAGTACTTATGAGGAAGTGGAGACCCCCAACAGTATCAGCCGACTGTGAATGGGAGGTTGTACATCAAGTTGTCATCCCTCGTGTTTGTAGGCAGGATATCATTAGAGTGGCTCATGATTCCAGTTTGGCAGGACACCTTGGAGTGAGGAAGACTGTGGCACGCATTTTGAAACACTTCTACTGGCCAGGTATCTTCAGGGATGTTTCCTGGTATTGTAAGTCTTGTCACACCTGTCAAGTTGTGGGGAAGTGTAATCAGACCGAAAAGGTTGCACCTCTAGTTCCCATTCCTCCTTTTGAGGTGCCATTCACCCGTGTGTTGGTGGATATTGTGGGCCCTCTTCCTAAGACTTCTTCAGGATTTTCTTATGTGTTGACCCTGATTGATATGGCTACTCGTTATCCTGAAGCCATTCCACTTAGAAATATCTCAGCAAAGAACGTGGTTAAGGAAATGCTAGGGTTCTTCACAAAGTTTGGTCTGCCCAAGGAGGTACAGTCAGACCGGGAAGTAATTTCATGTCAAACGTTTTCAAGCAGTCTCTGAAAGAGTTGGGCATCACCCAGATCACGTCTTCAGCTTACCATCCCCAGACCCAAGGAGCGTTGGAGAGATATCATCAAACACTCAAATCGATGCTCAAGAAATACTGTTTGGAACATCAGAAAGACTGGGATAAAGGTCTTCCATTTGTTGTATTTGCCGCAAGAGAATCTCCAAATGAATCACTGGGCTTCTCACCTTTTGAACTACTGTTTGGCCATGAAGTAAGAGGACCTCTTAAGCTACTCAAGGAATGCTGGCTGTCGGAGGAAGATGACGTCAACCTGCTGGAGTATGTGATGAAGTTCAAAGAACGGCTGTCCACTGCCGAGAGAGAATTTAGGAGCTGCTCAGGAGAAGATGAAGACTTGGTATGATAAGTCCAGGTTACGCCACTTTCAGCCAGGAGATCAGGTTTTGATTCTGCTACCGGTTCATGGGCAACCTCTTCAAGCCAAGTTTAGTGGTCCTTATTTCGTGGAGAAGAAACTCAGTGATGTCAACTATGTCATCGCCATACCAGATCGTAGAAAGAACAAGCAACTATGTCACATCAACATGATAAAGTTATATCACAGGCGGGACGAAAATAATCCAGTCTGCACTGTAGCTGTTCCACCCGAGTCTGCAAGTGAAGCTCTCCCATGCAGCATGAGCCTGAGTGATAGTTTGGGGAAGAATCCTGATATCATGAATGATCTCCAGACTAAGGTTTCTCATCTACCTCCCGAGGAAAGGCAGGAGTTTTCGGCATTCTGCAGGAGTACCCGCAAGTGTTCCGTGCCACTCCAGGAAGAACCACTGTGTTGATGCATGATGTCGATGTTGGAGACGCAAAGCCAATTAAACTGCCTCCTTACCGTGTGAACCCAGTGAAAGTTCCTCTCATCCAGAAGGAGCTTGGCTACCTGTTGGACCACAAGATGATTGAGCCCTGTCAGAGCGAGTGGAGTTCTCCTGTCACTCTAGTCCCTAAGCCAGGTGGGTCACAGCGGCTTTGCATCGACTACAGACGTGTTAATCAGATAACCAAAACAGACACTTACCCTCTCCCTTGCGTGGAAGATTGCATAGACAAGATCGGAAAGGCTAGGTACATAAGTAAGTTTGGTTTGTTAAAGGGATACTGGCAAGTACCTATGACTGAACGTGCTAGAGAGATCTCATGTTTTGTAACACTAGGAAAGACTTTTGCATGTTCTGTAATGCCATATGGTATGAAGAATGCACCAGCCACATTTCAAAAGCTCATGAATGTTGTAACAGAGGGTTTGGCAGGGTGTGTTGTTTATGTTGATGATGTATTAATCTTCAGTGACAACTGGAAAGATCACCTATGCCATGTTAGTAAATTTCTTGAGCGTTTGGTTCAGGCTAATCTTGTAGCTAATTTATCAAAGTGTGAGTTTGGTCAAGCTAAAGTTCAGTACCTTGGGTACGTAATTGGTGATGGACATGTTGCACCACCAGCAGCTAAGGTTCAGGTTATAAGTGATCTTCCCAGACCTAAAAGTAGGAAAGAGCTACAAAGATTTTTGGGAATGGTAGGTTATTACAGGAGATTTGTTCTTAACTTTTCAATTCTTGTATCACCACTTACAGACCTACTGAAAAAGGGAGTTAAATTTGTCTGGACCGATAACTGTGAATCCTCTTTCAACAAACTTAAAGCTATTCTATTAAGTCAGCCAGTGCTCGCTACTCCAAATTTTGCTAAGCCTTTTAAGATGTCTGTTGATGCAAGTGATACAGGAGCTGGGGCTGTTTTGCTGCAAGAGGATGATCAGGGTATTGAACACCCTGTATCTTATTACAGTAAGAAGTTCACTCCACCTCAAAAGAACTACTCAACTATTGAGAAAGAGCTTTTGGCCTTGATTTTGGGTTTACAGCATTTTTCATTTTATTTGTGTTCTGGTTTTGACCCCATAGTCATTTACACCGATCATAACCCACTGAAATTCCTTAGTAAGTTTAAAGATAAAAATCAGAGATTGACAAGATGGAGTCTACTTCTTCAGGAGTATTCATTAGACATACAACATGTCAAGGGGAAAGAAAATGTTATTGCAGATTGCTTATCTAGACTTTAGACAGATTATTTTAGAGTAATAAGAAATTTCCTTTGTAAATTTCTTTTTCTTTGTGGGGAGGTGTTACATAGCCTATGATTTCATCATCCTTTGTGTAATTCTAACGTACGGTGTGCTGCCTGTTTGATCACTTGCGTGTTCTACCTCACTACCCCATTCTACCGTTATAGTAGAGTAAGTCGTTCTTTCTGTTGTTCAGAGTAGGATTGTCAGCTCTTTGTCCCCTATGGCTTCATTTGCGTGTCCTTCTTACAAGTTGTATCAGGCTCTGCTGGCCCCTATATAATGAGCTCAGTCTCTACATTAATTGCCACTTAGATCTACTCCTCATTTTGTTCACATCTCTGTCCTCCCCTGTACAGTTATTATTGTGAGTGCTCAGGAAATCTCCAACCATCTAGCAGCTGTGTAATTTGAGTATGAGTGTTGTTGCATTTTGTTCTTGTACTGTATAGTATAAGTTGTCAATTTGTAGGCCTAGTGAGGTTTTTGTAATTCATGTAAGGTTCTTTATGTCAGTCATCATTAATAATGTTTTGTATCTGTAATAATTTATCTTGCATTAACTGAGCATTACCCAGTGTATTTTCATTTTATCAGGGCTGACTTAGGTAAATTTACTCTTGCTAATTTCGTGTTAATAGAGGCTATTGCAGTTAACCATATATTTAACCTGTTTTTTGGCATTACATTATCTTTATGAGTCCTGAATGTTTTGTTGTTAGTTTGAGCATTAAACTTTAACTTGTAATTTTACCTAACTCTTTTGTTTTGAACCTGGAACTTTACGGGACAGTAGTGATTTTTAGTATTCTCAAGTGTACATTATCTTTCTCTGTTCCGTAACAATATATATATATATATATATATATATATATATATATATATATATATATATATATATATATATATATCTATATATATGCTGTATAATTATATATGATGAAAAGGCAACAGAGGCAGAAATTAAATTAAGTAAAAATGACGGTCAGAGCACAAGAGCAGCGTATCAGGTCATAAAGGAGTTAACTGGGACTGAAAAGAGAAGGAAGGAAATACCTGTACGAGACAGAAATGGTAATTTGATAACTAAAGATTTGGATATAAAAGGAAGGCGGAAAGAGCACTTTGAATCTGTTCTAAATAGACCAATCCCAGCTGAAGAGGACATTTTGCCAGCCGAGAGAGATTTGCAGATAGAAACAGGGGATATAACTTTGGAAGAGGTAGCAAAATCTATAAAGGAGTTAAAGAATTTTAAGGCCCCAGGAGAGGATGGAATATTCCCTGAAATGCTTAAGGTGGAAAATGACGAGTTGACGAATGCGCTTTTGAAACTTTTTAATGTGGCTTGGGATAATGGTGGAATTCCAGAAGAGTGGAAAAATGGAGTGATTATAAAAATACCAAAAAAGGGAGATTTAAGTGTGTGTGGCAATTGGAGGGGGATAACTTTGACACCTGTAGTTGCAAAAGTTTTTTCCAAAATCTTGCTGAACAGAATAGAGCCAGTAATTGATAACATTTTAAGAGAAGAACAAGCGGGATATAGAAAGGGTCGAGGTTGTAATGATCAGAATCTTATTGTAAGGCATCTAATGCAACAAGCTAATGAGATGAAAATGCCACTTAGTATGTGTTTTGTGGATTTTGAAAAGGCGTTTGATAGTGTTTCACGTGGAGCTATGTTGAAAATTATGAGATTTTATGGTATACCAGAAAAGTCTGTAAGTATTATTAGAAGCCTGCATGAAGGTACTTTTTGTAAGGTAATGGTGGATGGTTCTTTGAGTGATCCATTTCAAGTTAGGTCAGGAGTAATTCAAGGAGGAGTTCTTTCGCCATTGTTGTTTGTTTTGGTTATGGATTATGTTATGAAAAAGGTTGTAAGGAGAACAGATGCAGGAATTAACTGGAAAGGAAATAAGAAGCTGATGGATTTGGACTATGCTGATGATATTGTACTAATTTGTGAAAGTATTTACGAGATGCAGAGGGTGCTTGATTGTCGGTGGAGGAAGGAGAAAAGTGGGATTGGTGGTAAATTGTGGAAAGACTGAAATTACTAATATGAACGTGGAGAACCAAATCGATTGTGTGATTGGGAATAATGTGGTGAAGAATGTAGAAAACTTTAAATATCTGGGAACGATTGTATCGTCTAATGGATCATTAAACAATGAAATTGAGGAGAGGATTAGACAGGCTTGACGAGCTGTTGGAATGTTGAAATCTGTTTGGAATAATGATATGCTTTCGGTACATACTAAAGTGAAAATTTACAAGTCCATGGTTAGACCAATTTATGGGCATGAGTTATGGTACAGTGCAATTGCAACAGATCAGAAAGTTTTAGGATTTAAGAATAAAATACTGAGAAGGATTCTTGGGGTAAAGTGGCAAGACAGAGTTACAAACGCAAGAGTAAGGGATATTACGAGAGTGGAACCAGTTAATGAATATGTAAGACTGTCTCGCTGGAAGTGGCTGGGGCACATACACAGAAAAGAAGGTAGTTTAATACAAGATGTGCCAGAGTGGACTGCTAGAGGAAGAAGAGGTAGAGGTAGGCCGAGGGAAACCTGGTTGAGGACAATGAAAATGGAAGCAGGAGAGAGGAGTGTTGGTGGGACCTGAAGGAGATGGCAAGAGACAAATATTGGTGGAGAGAGTTCATCGAGGCCCTATGGATCCCGTGGGGTGTCACAGGAAATGATATATATATATATATATATATATATATATATATATATATATATATATATATATATATATATATGTTGCTAACACACAAAGAGAAGAAAATCCAAACAAAAAAAAAAGACAAAAAACAGCACCTCGCCGGACTCAATCCGGTCGAGTTAAAGAGAAAAAAAGGACTGTACATGTAATATTTTTCCTTCCATTACTGTAGCCATAAGAAATAACAAAATGCATTAATATGTGCATAAAGATCTTAAGGTGAACAGTGAAAAATGATCAACCCACACGTGAAAATGAATTTAAACGATCATTCCAGGTCAAATACAAAAATACCTCACGTCAGCTTTGATAAGAGAAATAAATAATAAAAATAAATGAATCCACAAGTCGGTGCAGTTTGGCATGAATTATTTACTTCAAAAACTTAAAAACTGGAATTAATAGCCTAAAAGATAATAATAATAAAAAAAAAAAAATACACTAGACGACGCAATAGTTAGCCGAACTTTTTGAAACAAATCTACATTAACGCTGACTCACAGTAAAAAAGAAAACAAGTAAACTACTAAAAATCCTAAGAAGCGTCCAAAACAGAATTAATGAACACAGTAATTCTGTAGACAGTTCATTATTGCATGTAGTAGGTTTGTCCCTGTACAACAGAAGGGACTCCAGTATTAACCCTTCGATAGTCAGGCGAAGTATTTTGGCACCCCATTTTTTTTTTTTTTTCTTAACCTCATATTGCCTAGCCGGTAATTCGAATATCTCTCCGTTCCAGTACTCTCCTGATTCAGTGAGGGAAGGGAGCATGTGGGTTGGTTTAGTCCTGCCTCTGCTGTAGTGAGAGAAAGGGGTACTTCCCCCCCCCCCTCGGGGTGTCCAGTCACCCCATCAAACTAACCATTTAGATCATATTGTGATATAGATTTTTTTTTTTTTACATATTTTTGCATATTTTTTATCATTATACTGATTTTAAAAATAACAAAATGTATTTTCCTGTGCGTTTTTGCCTGACAAATGAGATATGAATCAATTTGTTATCGTTTACTGATATAATTTATTGTATTTTATTATTATAAATTAATAAACACCACCCACAAGGCATTCAATCTTTCCATTAGTGATTGCAGAGATATGCTGAAGCGGCAGTAGGAATATAATTTACATGTTAGTAACACTACATGTATTTTTGTATTGAGGTGTTGTAACACCCCACCGGACTAACCACGTTTGAATACCCCACAGGACAAACAAAGGGAGGTCACTGTCTGAGGAGGAACTGGTCAGCACAGAAAAACTCTCCGCCGACATAGAGTGGTCACCGTCATGAGCATTTTTACGAATAGCTGAGAGAGGCGGGCTGGTAACAGGGTACTTTGTTGGCAAGACTGACAAAGGTGTTCACGGATGAGTGTCTTGAGGTGCCGTTTCGTTTTCCTTATATACAAGGCACTACAACTTTGACACTTACACTGATATACAACGGATGATATCAGCTTCTCAGGAATCACATCTTTGAACTTAATGAATGACTGGATAGTCCAATTTGCCTTGAAAACCACTCTAAGATTTTGCTGTGGATAAAATACACGTAGTAAGCTGCTTAATAGCTTACGGAGTGAATAGCTGCCTTTTCCCAGAACACACACACACACACACACACACACACACACACAATGGGGAAATAAATCACATCTCTAGGTACAGTAGGTGACTTAACAGATGACAATAGTAATTTACTCAGTGTTTTACCGAAATATGTGGCAAAAAATTTATTGGAGAATCGTTCTTATATGGTGAATTTATCAGGTATCATAGTTGGGCATCAAACTTAAGGTAGTCTGAACGAAGATGAAAAGCTCGTGTACAAGTGTTACCACCAGATTTCACTTGTATTCTATGGAAACAAAAGATGTGAATTTTGAGCACTGACCCGTGAGTGTTGCTTCCCTGTATAGTACCCTATACCGACATCAGGAGAGAACTGGACTGCCTGTTGATATCGAGAAGAGAGAGCGTGTTATTTTCATCGGTTTCAGATGTGAATTCTGTGCTATTATGCTAAGAGTTGAGGTACTCTAAAAAATGCGAAACATGGTCAGAAGACTTAAAACGCAAGGTGTCATCTATATAGCTCCTTTTGAATAACGGTTTAAAATTTTGCGGGCAATGTTCGCGTAATTTTTCTTCGTGGTAACACAGAAGTGTTTGCTAATGTTGGTCCAGGAGGGAGAGCCCATCATCAGTCTGTCGATATGTGGTGCCACTAAACAAAAAAAGGGACAGGAGCTTGAAGACAATGTTAGAAGTTCCTTGAACTGGGGTGTACTTAAGCCGTGGACTTTATCAGTTCCGTTAAAAAGATTTTCAGCACAAATATTAAGTCTCCTTGAGGGGGATATTAGTAAATGATGATTTTATATCAAAACTAGCCATGAAGCAGTCGGTAGCTGCTGCAGATTTCCTTGACGAAAGACAATGAATCCTTTACAGTATATTAGTTGGCAGTTATAGGTGATATGCTTGGAATTAAAAACTGTCTGCAGATTCTGTGCTTATAAGTATTATCAGCGAATCCTTAATAACCTTGAGACAACTGGGTTGTCAGTAAAGAGTCTCCTTCTCTCCCCAGTCGCGTTATGGACGCAGAGAGGACCAGTGCGCACCCTCTTACCTTGTGTGATTTTTGTTGAGGGATATTGTTTCACTGCAACTGTGTACTGAAACAACGAATGCAGTCTAATTGCACTCCACACGTAAACGAGATAATTATATAATGGTATTACGTTCTCTTACTCATCACCAATATAAATACTGTATCAGTATATATCTAGTAACCTTTCTGTTTCATGAATTCATCTCACTCCAACTGTGTTTCTTGCCATCTGTATCATAGTCACACTTCTCATAGTGCGCCATGAGTGCCTTAGCAGCAGCGGTATCAGTATGTTTCTCTCAGCAGCCCTCATATGACGATACTGTTACGTCACAATATCAGGTTTAATTACCACATGATCAGACCTCCATTAATACTCGTAATAGTCGTGTTCATGAGCTCTACAACAGTACAGATACCATGTTTGTCATTACTCAATCCAATCAATCATAGTGTAGAAGAGATATTTTTCCTAACATTTTTATAAAACTATATGTCCCTATCTCAACAGCTATTAACTTACAACAGATCTGTAATATGTGTGTGTGTGTGTGTGTGTGTGTGTGTGTGTGTGTTGAGGGAAGCATGGGCGCCACTGCCTACTGATTATCGCTTACCTTTGCCAGTATGGTAACATGTGAGGCAGAGTCACCTGTTGGGAGTCCAAAGCACTACAAGCACTACTATGGGGATTGTGGATTTCACTGCCAGATGTCACTGATGTAAATCCGAAACGGCTCTTTACGACTTTAGTGTTGGAATGTATCGATGACAGAAAGGATGGGCCGTAAGGGACAGTTTTCTTTATGAACTATGGGTACGCCGTACACAATACCGGGTCGTGAACTAGATACCTATAATTCAGAATAGGTTTTGTTGTCAATAGCACCAGCAGATCGTATTTCCCTTAGGACTCTGTTCGATTTGTCATCATATTTCAAGATCAGCGTAAAAAAAAGTCAAAGTTAACCTTCTCAAAATTGGTCTTATCTTGGTGTATGCTTAGCATTTTGTTGACTTAAACATCTCTGGCCAGGAGCAGTACATTTCACTTATCTGGTCTTATAATAACAATATTGTGGTTTATTTTATTTATTTATTTCTTTTACTGTGTGTAAGTGTTTACGTAGCTTTGTTTCACAACAAAGTTCTGCTAACTATTACGTCGTCTGGTGTTTTTTTTATTACCTTCTAGGCTTTTAATTCTGGTATTTACACTTTTTTCTATACCTCACTTTCAAATGGGCATAAAATTGTCACTTTTCATCCGATTTACTCCAGATTTTATTTGACATCTTTGCCTAAATATCCTGTTGTGTTTATATGTCAGCACTAAAATGACTGCCAGGGACAGGTTTGCTGTGCCTTAGCACTGCATCTTCTATTGGCATTTATACTTCTTATCTGTTTTACTACTCGTACGTTTTCTTTCAAGGTTTCGTCTTTTTACCTCGCTCAGACGGTGTCAGGGAAGGTATTGTTTT
The DNA here is from genome assembly GCF_032717465.1 of Coenobita brevimanus. NCBI lineage: Eukaryota > Metazoa > Arthropoda > Malacostraca > Decapoda > Coenobitidae > Coenobita > Coenobita brevimanus. The sequence goes on along the minus strand of NC_137062.1, from coordinate 8,710,515 downwards.
AGGTCGAGTTTGTTTCCTTGTTTTTTTTTTTTTTTTTTTTTTTTTTTTTTTACAAAACATTACGGAAAAACGGCTGAATTAAATTGTATGAAACTTTCAGGATATGTGGGAACTGGTCCAGAAAGAAAATGACTGAGTTGTGTAGGTAATCGAGTGACCTTGAAAGGTCAAAATCAAGGTCACGGATTGTTTAGATGGCTATAACTTGAAATCGGTTCAAGATATGTTTACTGTTAGGAGCATACAGGGACTCGTAATAATGGCTTTCATTTGGTAGCAAGACCTTTGACCTTGAATTGCCTTGGACGCTCAAGGTCATGGATATTCACGGGCTATAACTTGAAGCTGGATGAAGATGGAGAAATATTTACTATCATCAACATACAGGTCCCATATGGGTTTTTAATTGGTACCTTGACCTTTGACCATAAGTAACCTTGAAAGGTCAAACTCAAGGTCACAGACATTCAGGGGGCTAGAAATCGAAACTCAGTGAAGATAGAGATATTTACTATTACCCAGATACAGGAGGTCTCAAATGGGTTTTCATTTGGCAGCATGACCTTTGACCTCGAGTGACCTTGAAAGATCAAATGCAAGATCACGGATTTTCATAGTGTGTAACTTGAAAACATTTGTGCCATTACTTTAGACTTTAATTGTGCACTGACACTACATGGCAGAAACGACCCAGTATTTAACAGCAGTAAAGCAGCTGCTGTTGGGCAAGGTTTTTTGTGTCTGCCACCACTTGTTATGAGTTACAGTTACTGATGATCTTATGGGTGACTTACAGGAGATGCTATTTATGCCAATAAGGTTATCACCAACTATAAAGTAGGTAAGTGACGGTTAAGGGCCCGGATTCACTAACGGCAACCGTGCGACAACACCACAAAACTTCGTACGGAAGCCAACGATCACCCCTCAAGGGCGATTCACAAACGCTGTGTTTGGTTCCCTTCCAAATCTTCCATAGCTAGCAGGGATTTCTCTGGGGAAAATTTGTTCAACCAGTCAGTAGCCACCGATCTATCACGTGACTGAATTTAAACAGACCACAACCTCCCCTTTTTTCCTCCCTTCCCCTTCCTCTCTTCCCTCCTTCACTCCACAAATACTCGGCATTTACGTACGTAATCTCAGACGTACTTAAGGACAAATGTATCTCAAGGAGGACTAAAGTATTTACATATGTTTTAATCTGGTGGTGTGGAGTGGTAATGAATGATATTGGTTTGATGTGCTTTAAACTGGTGGTGTGGAGTGGTGATGAATGTTACTGATGTGGTGTGGTTTAAACTGGTGGTGTGGAGTGGTGGTGGATGTTCTTGGTGAGGCGTGTTTTAATCTGGTGGTGTGGAGTGGTAATGAATGTTATTGGTGTGGTGTGTTTTAAACTGGTGGTGTGGAGTGGTGGTGGATGTTCTTGGTGAGGCGTGTTAATCTGATGGGGTGGAGTGGCGGTAGATTTCTGCTGGTGTGGTGTGATCATTGTGAAAATGGATTATGATGGTCTGGTGTGGTTGTTGATGGTAGGATAGTATGGTGGTGGTGGTGGTGGTCATGGTGTCAAGGTTGTTTGGTGTGGTTGTTGATGGTAGGATAGTATGGTGGTGGTGGTCATGGTGTCAAGGTTGTTTGGTGTGGTGATAGATTGTTTGTATCGTTGTGGTGGTAGTGTAGTGATAGATCTGTATTGGTGGTGTCGAGCTTGTTTGGTGTGGTGATAGATTGTTTGTATCGTTGTGCTTGTAGTGTAGTGATGGTTTTGTGCTAGTGTTGTGTGAAAAGCTTTGTAATATATCTCGAGAAAACTTTAGGAACTCTCTCAAATCTCTAAATTTGGTAAAACTCTGGTATTCAATGCTTTCCAAACTTATTATCATAGAAACCTCCACAATGACTCAGCTGGGTGTTGAAGGACTTTGTACAGGAGATTCTTAATGGAAAGTTTAGCCACAAAAAATCCATGGAACAATGTTGGGGTGGGGACAAGTGGTGGTTTATTGATCAGTATCGATATTGCATCATTTTACCCTGTTGATCGTTGCGTATATTAATTTATTGAATCTTCATTTTCTAAAACTAATTCGTAAACAGTGCCAGACTTGCATATGATTCTGGCTAACATCAAAGGTTTATATATAATTCTGATCAGCCTCCCATAACTAGTGCATTAATTAAACCCTTCATTCCGGGGACGTCACTTAAGAGTGGTTTTGTCATGTAGTGACAGGAGAGGTAAAGAATAGTATGGGACTATTTTTATTTGTCTTGGAAATATTAACAAGTCTTTCACACGGAACAAAGTATAAGTCCCGGGTAGCTACCTCCCTGTCTCGCTATCTGTCTCTCTCTCTCAAATTGCCAAGCCCCTCTCCCTGTGACCTGTCTCCTCTGAGGCCTGTCTACTCCTCTGTTGCCTCTTCTGTGGCTAATCTCCGTCTGAGCTCTCTTTCCTAAATTCTGGTGTAGCAGGGGTGTGTCACGTGTGTTCCTCGTGGATGGAAAGTTCACGCAGCCTGTGTGTAAGCATGTGTGTATGTGTGTATATGGCCACTAGACGCTGTCTCAAGCATTCCTCGCGTCAGAGTGTGTAAGCATGTTTAGCACTGCTCGATTCTCGCAGACACAACACCTCTCATCATCTGACTCCCTGCTTCTATCTATCTATTTATCTATCTATCTATATAATATGTAGTTCTACATACTGCTCGGCCGCGCAAAAATGGCGTACCATCGACATTTAATAGTCATAACATATTAATACATATTATATATACATTATAATGAACTTATAAGCTAATTAAGTGAAATACATAATATTGTAAAGTAACATAATTGTATGAATATTGTATACATATATTATTCATAGTAAATAGTGATTATTCAGTAATATTACATTTTAAATAAGTTGTATACATATTTGAATAAATGCATTAAAGTAAATTATTTAACTGTAATACAGTATGTACTTGGGTTATTATAGTGAAATGCATACATGCAAGAATAAAAATAGTTTAAAATTAAGATTATTGTAAGAGTTATTAATATTTCATTTAAAGATAATGGTACTGGTCTGCCATATATGGGTCATTCTTCTTTGTATTATTATTATTTTTATTTATTTTTTTATATATATAATTAATACTATATACAAAATATATACACTTCATTCAGGGTGGTTAACTGTGATGTTAACTCTCCCCCCACTAAATAATGACTCCAAATTAGCAATTCTTGCATGCATTCTGTGCATTGCGAACAGCAGTACTGCAACTACAATGCAGACGATTATAAAGACAGTAGGTGCTGGGCTATACACATAATATGGGTTGAACATACTCAAACTCAAATCTTCCCAGGGCTTCATTGTTTCATTGATCAGCTGCATAGCTTCAAACTTAGGTGAAGTCAGCTTAATACTTGTGCTCATGTTTAAGTTCATATTAGGCAGTGGGTGGAAATGTTTGTGTGTATGATTGATAATGGCGTAGTGATTGATGGTGGATAAAGTAGACATGGATGGTGTAAATACCGCACAGTAGTCTGGTGCTATGTATAATCCTGAGGCTGATGTATGAGATGGTGGTATATCTGGACAGACTATGTAAACTGATGTGTTATGAGGGAAATAAAAAAACTGTGAGTGTCCAATGCGTTGATGGTGTACAAGTTTATCTGGAGCAAAAGTGAAGTTGCAATGATGATGAATATTGTTATTGCTGATGACAGCCATTTCACAAGGGACCGTATCAGTAGGCTGAAACGTGAAAATGTACGCAGGACAAAGATGAACAGCATGTAAGGATGTGTGGCACTTTCGCTCAATCGTTGACTCACTTGTGAAAGTGACAGTGTCTCGTCTCTTGGAGACCATGATGAGTTCGGTGTCTGTGTTGATGTTGATGATGACCAAAGTGTTGTTATTTTTATAGGGAAAAGGGTGTATTTGGTATACTGTGAACAGGTCTTCAGTGATGAATGGTACATGAACTATCACTGATGTTGGTGTTAGTGTTGCTTCTAAGTACGGGTAATATTGCATAATTTCCCTACTGCGGAACAATGGCTTCAATTTATGTTTATGTATGCCTTGACTAACTATCTGACGTAGCTCATGAACTGGGAGTAAGTCATTTGTGATCTTGCCATCACCAGCATTCGAAATTCCTTGCATAAGTGCCCTGAAACGATCTCTAGTGTTCTCTAATTGTAGTAGAATCGTGTCAATATGTTCTGTGATGATGGAGAAGTGCTGGAAAAGAGTAAAGTTGCCCTCTAATTCATTTATTTTATCTACACTCTCGAGAGCTACGTTTTCTGCTTGTTTCAAATTTTTCACAATTGTCTTCATTGCTGAGTTCTGTCCTGTGATGAATTTATCTTGGTATGTTAGTATCTGAGCTATCTTATTAAATTTGTTGTTTATTTCTTTAAGGTCATCCTCTGTAGCCAATCCAAAGGTGTTCCCAAGAACTGCACCGCCCAGATCGAACAAACCGCGCTTTTGGCGAGTACGTGTGATATTGTTCCTGTCGCTCAGTACCTCCGTTCCATAAGATGGGAGATCATGGATCATGACGAGCATAGTTGACTTCGCCTGTTCTAGTTTCCATTTCACTAACTTCACCATTTCATCCACTTCCTTGGTGTTATGTGCTTGTGAAACATAATTCCCTATCTTAAAGTCCAGAGTTCGCATCGGCGTCGCAAGTCTTTCTAGATAAGTAGGTAAGTCATACAAGTAATCTAGACTTATTTCAGTACTCATGACGTCCTTAACGATTGTAGTCGTGGCCGTTGGAGCTATGAGGCATCCTTGTCGTACTATATGCTTGGGGTCTAGGTGCGCATATACTCTTACTATGTAGAGGAGAATCCATACCATAAGTCCCTTCATCGTAACCTACCGAAAAAAAAAATCTATTAATTTCCTATAAAGCTGTGTTGATGATAGTGATGATGTGCGTTACGGTTGACTGTTATTTCATTTATAGAAGGAGTTTAAATCGATATTTAATTCTCGTAAATGATGTACCGTAGATTTTATTGGAATAGTTGCACCTATGTTCGATTGTTTGGTATATGACCTTAATTTCTTTTTGTAATCATTGTTGTGTTCTTGCTTGGTTTCTTGAGGTACGTTCACCTGTTCGGTTGTATCCGAGGCTGAATAATTATGTGATAATTCCCTTGAAACTCGTTTTAAATGGTCAATATGAACTTGTTTTTCCTCGCCACTGGAAAGTGACTTAATTAAAACTTTGTTTGCTTTTATGTTAATTACTCTGTATGGGCCCTCAAATTTTGGGGATAATTTATTGTCTCTCGTATGAATGATTCCGTAAACAATGTCTCCTAAGCTGATAGGTGAATCTTTTGCCTTCTTGTTAAATGCCTCAGTCATTTCTTCCTTGGACATCGTTAATTGTTTTTTCACTCTTTTGTGAATGTCCTGAAATTCACGTAAACGGAGTTTAGAGTAATCATCGTAATTGTATATAGGCATGCTGTCACCTTCTAGGAGCTCATATGGTAATTTTTTATCTGTGCCATATATAATGAAATGTGGTGTGTCACCAATGGATTTATTTATAGACCCATTAATTGAGGCCTCTACTCTGGGAATCCAATCATCCCAGCTTGCATAATTTTCACTGAGAATGTGTCGTAGCACATCTAATACCTTTTTATTTTGTCTCTCTACCAACCCATTCGATGCTGGGTGATAGGCCAAAACGTTAACCTTTTTGATGTTGTATTGTTTACATATTTCTTGTAAGATCTCAGAATTAAATTCTCCTCCATTATCACTTATTAATACCTTTGGGGTAGTAAAGCGACATATTACATTATCTGTTATTGCCTTTGCTACTGTCTCTGCTGTCTTATCTTTAATTGGAGCTAAAATGACATAACGGGAAAAATGATCCGTTGCTACGAATAAGTATAGGTTATTATTGTATGATAATGGCATCTTCAGTAAATCAACAGCGACAACGTCCCTTGGTTGATGTGGTACTGGGTAATTACCCATCGGTGCAGGTGTGATTGGGTATCCTTTGTGTTTCGCACATGATTCGCATCTGTCTATATGATTGTTTATATCTTTTCGTAATGAAGGCCAGTAATATAATAGCTGGGCTTGGTTGAATGTCTTATCCTTTCCAGGATGTCCTGCATGTGGGCTGTCGTGTATCAGTCGTAATACTTGGGGTATCATGTCATTAGGTACTACCAACTGGTTAGTATTTCTTTGGCGTTTTGGTTGTTTAGAGTTAATTTTGTATAATGTATTATTGACCATTGTGAATTGTTCAAGTGGGACATGAAGTTTGGGTAATTGTATGTCATCTCCACTTTCTAACTTGTATATTACTTTTGACCATATTGGGTCAAGTCTTTGTGCCTTTGCGATATCCTCGTAGTTTGGGATATTTCCTTTGAGATCTAATGCTGCGACCTGAATTGTGTTCGGGTTCCTAGATAATGCGTCAGCTACTATGTTCATTTTACCTTGTATATAATGAATTTGTACATTGTAGTTTTCAACTGTACATTTCCATCTTGCTCTCCTCCCGGAAAGGAGTTTTTCTTTAAACATACCCACCAGTGGTTTATGGTCGGTGAATAAGTGGATTTCGTAACCATATACCAAATCTCGAAACTTTTGTAATGCAAAAATCACTGCAAGTGCCTCTAAGTCTGTAGTGCAATAATTTTTCTCCGCACCTCTTGTTTGTCTGCTGGCAAATGCAATTGGTTGATTCTTTCCTCTTTTATCTTCCTGCATCAGTACAGCCCCTAATCCTTTAACTGATGCGTCTGTACAAATAAGAAATGATTTCGTGTAATTCGGATATGCTAAACAAGGTGCATTTGTTAGTTTAATTTTTAGATTGTTAAATGCCCTTTTTTGTTCTTCTTCCCATTGGAATACAGCATCTTTTTTGAGTAGTTGGAATAGAGGGAAGGCTATAAGAGAGAACTGTGGTACGAATGACCTATAGTACCCAGCCAGACCTAAAAATTGTCTAACTTCGTCAGTCGTAGTGGGTTCAGGAAAATCTCTCACTGCCTGTATTTTGTCATCAGTGGTGTGAATACCATCAGAACTTAATTTGTGGCCTAAGAAATTTATTTCCTTAAAGCAAAATTTGCATTTAGAAAGTTTAATTTTTAATCCAGCATCACTAAGCTTTTGTAAGAGTAAGTCTAATTTCCTGAGATGATCCTTAATATTCTTCGTTGCGATAATAATATCGTCAAGATAAACAAATATTCCTTGTCCTAAAATTCCGGACAATACGTAATTCATAAGACGCTGGAACGTGCCTGGGGCTGTCCTCAGTCCCATTGGCATTCTTGTATATTGATAATGGCCTCTGTTTGTTGAAAAGGCAGTGTATTTACGTGACTCCTGAGATACCGGAATCTGATAGTATCCGTTTAGGAGATCGATGGTCGAGAATATATTATTCTCAGGACCAATATTCTGTAGAACATCGCTTAGCAATGGCATGGGAAATCTGTCTGGTATTGTGTGATTATTTAGTTTACGGTAATCTACTACCGCACGCATTTCTCCATTTCGTTTGGGCACAAAGAAAAGGGGGGCGTTCCACGGAGAAACTGAAGGCTCAATAATTCCAAGCTTTAACATTTCATCGACATACTGATTTGCAAGTGTACGTTGGGAGTGTGGTATGCGATAAACTGGTACGAAAATTGGTGGTGTTTCTGGGTACACATTAATCATGTGATTAATCAAGTTAGTACACCCTAATTGTTCTCCGGGCAATGCTACGGTGTCCCTGTGTGTTTCCAGCAGGGTTAACAAATCATTTTCTTCGTCAAATTCACCTGAGTGAATTATATTCTCTTTTATTCTTTGTCTATCCGTAGATTTTATCTCACTTGTTACTCCACCAATATTTATTTCCTTCACAGGGGCGAAACATTTTTCAATATTAACTATGCAAGTTCCGTTTTTCAACTGTACTTCCCCATTCATGTGATTAATAATGAATATCTGAGTTAGCCCTTCGTCGTTCGTATGACATAATGCGTTTTCTACTGACAATCCCTTTACTTTACATAATTCTTCTAAGACAAGAACAGTACTATTCCGTAATTTGCTCTTTATGGTAACCTTCATGTATGAATTAGGTGGTATAACCAAATCATTAGTGAGATGGGCTGGAAAAATTGATAAATCAGTACTGTTATCTGGGTCACTAATTCTGGAGGATGGGGTTGCTGGTGTAAGTGGATCTATACACTCATCTGTTTGTGTATGTTTGTTTAAGCCTTTAATATTACCAATTCTTTTTGGCTCTCTTCTACCAATCGGTGAGGGCTCTGAAATTATTTCCTCTATGAATTCATTATCAAAGTCTATTCCATTCATTTGTGGGAGTATAGTTATGTTCTCAGTTCTCATGGATCTTAAGCCTAGTAACATATGAGCTTTAATTGCTAAGTTTTCAACAATATAGAACAATGCAGAGAATGGTCTGTGAAACTGAGATTTAATCTTATCATACCTTTTATTGTAATTTCTTGACCATCTACTGTGAATAAATCTAAATCAGCTTCATCCAGAAAAGTTACTTTCTTTTTATTTTTAAGAATTCTATTTAGTTCTTCATGTGTTATTAAGTTCACTGGAGAGCCTGTATCTAAAAATAAGGAAACGTTTTGATCCTCACATACCGCTGGTATCAAGATACACTCATTTCCCAACATGCCTCCTATGTGAAGTTTAGCCTTGTTCTTCTTTACGTTTGTTCGTTTTTTGTCATGACTTGGTCTTCCCCTGATTTGAACATAGACACAATTTTTTCTACTGTTTTGCAATCACTAGTCCATTGCCCTTGGTATCTATGATGCCTACAGTAAGGACCAAATCCTTGTGTCTTTTGATTATCCTCTTTTGCCTTGATAAAGCATTCATACCTTGTGTGTCCTGGTTTTGCACAGTAATGACACAGAATGGACCTATCCCTTGACTGTGACCTACGAGGTGATTTCCCATAAGAAGTGTTGTTTATGGAGCGAGACCTGCTCGGACTGCGCGAAAACTTATGAAACTGCCTGTAGGAAGGCGTGTGGGAACGATTTCTAGGCGTCTTTGTTTGTTTTGGCTGCCTCATTTCTGGTCGCGATCGATTTTGTTCTCTGTTTGGGGTCGGTGTAGATGTTTTCACAGCTGATACTGTCTCAGGTACCCTGATTCTACCAGAATGTGCATGTGTGTCGACCACACCTGCTTTACTACACTGCATCTCTACCTCATTCATTAAGTCTAGCAAGCACATTCCTGGGGTGTACGCGATCGTTTTGGCGATCTTAAGGGTCCTATCAGGTAATTTACACAAGGCAGCTACATAACCAATGATGTCCACGACGAGGTCTGGGGACATCTTTCCATCATCTGTTATCCAATTAGAATTCTCCAGAGTAGCTAATAGAGTTCTCTTGATTGTGGAGACATCAGCAGTTATTTCACTGAGCACATGGTTTGTAGTGTGCTCCCTTACAAGATCTACAATTTTATGTAATTCTGGAATTATACCTGGCAAGAAGTTCATACCTCCAGAAAATTTCTTCAGAAATTCAGTTTTAAATTCATCATATGTCCTAGCACGATGTAGCTTATCGGAGCGCAATAAATTGCTTGCTGGACATCTTTCCTGGCTTATGCAAGATGAAAAAATAGCAATTTTCTCTTGTTCATCTAGTATGTGGCGCTTGATGAACATTTGTTCGCACTGACTGATTAATGAAATGACATCAATGTGATCTTTGTCTGTGCCAGAGAATTTTGGGGCAGTCTTATCCTCGTGATACACAAAAACGTGAGGTGTGGTTTTTAGATCAGCAGTATTTGTTTCTTGATTCATTTTTAATGATTGCCCTGTTAATTCAACTTGTACGTGTTTATCGTTATGTGAGGGAATGGTGGAATATGTATGACCGGACCGGTGAACCCTGTTAAGTATATTGGCATACGTATGCAAGGCAGCTGCAAAGTCGACACTCTCTATGTCTGAGGGGGTTTCCCACTCATCATCCGAAACTCCCGTATTTGTTTCTTTATCTTTAGCGTGTGTTGAGGGTTGTACAAGGGGTGGGCTGTCTCTTAATTGTGAGTCTGATGTTGTGGCAATTTGTGTGTCATCTGGTATTAACGTGGGTGGTGGCGAAAATATTCCTGTCATTAAGATATGGTGTTATGAAATACGCCTCTTGTTTATTTATGTCCTAGCAAACTAGATGAGTAAATAAGTTGAATATAGCTAATTTTAGCACTGAGAAGAAATGAGCAAGTATAATTTTACCCACTTGATACAGATCGTAGAGGTGTGTCGATACAAAAGTCGATCTCGGAAGAAAATACAGGTTTGATTGAAGATCTCTTGATAATTCTAGTGGTGTGTTGATGGACGATATTACTCAGGAAACTCCATGGCCTGGTATTTGTAGTGGTTAACGGCTGTCCCAGACAAACCTCAGCATAGAACGTCGAATTTCCAACTTAACTGTGAAAATAAATGAGTATGAGTAGGAGCTATGTGAATAATGAGTAATGAGTAGTGGGTGAGAAGTGCCTGGTGTCAGTCACACGTTGCTTGGCATGGCAGACTCGCGTTGTGATGTCATCTCAACACATGGTGGCGTCGGCTTCCCACACTGGTAGCTGTGGTGAGTGAATGAGTAGCGATGAGTAACTTGAGTGAAGACGGGTGAGTAAGACGAGTTGTGAATATGGACTTGGTGTTTTGCTGCGTGTCTTGACCTCTTCACACCTGCGTAAGCGGTGGGGGTTGGGTGGATGTAGCAGAGAGAGGAGGGTGAGGTCTGGTGGTTATGAGTTGTGAGTCGTCTCTCACTCTTCGTTTGTTTGTTTGTTTGTTTGTTGTTTTCTTTCTTTCTTGATGTATTTTTGGTCCTTTTTTCTTGTGATTTACTCGTTGTAGGATGAAGACTGCCGCTTCTTGTAGGTGCGTGTAGAAGATTATACAGACGACGTAGAGTTGTTAATTGTAGTTGATTGTAGATGGTTGTAGTTCGCTGATTCGTCGTAGAAATTGCAATATTGTATCAATATTTTGTTAAACTACTTGCAAGGCATCGTGTGATCTCTTGACCTCTGCATCAGCATGATGATCTGGGAGCCTGAGGGGGCTGGATGGAGAGAAGCGTCAGGAGCTGGTTGTGTTGTTGATTGAGAGAGAGATATTCTTGTTTTCAATCTTGATATTTTGTAGGAATTTAATGTTGATTCGTAGACGAGGTTCGTATACGTTCGCTGCTACCAAATGTCATGTAGTGACAGGAGAGGTAAAGAATAGTATGGGACTATTTTTATTTGTCTTGGAAATATTAACAAGTCTCTCACACGGACGAGTATAAGTCCCGGGTAGCTACCTCCCTGTCTCGCTATCTGTCTCTCTGTCTCAAATTGCCAAGCCCTTCTCCCGTCACCTGTCTCCTCTGAGGCCTGTCTACTTCTCTCTTGCCTCTTCTGTGGCTAATCTCCGTCTGAGCTCTCTTTCCTAAATTCTGGTGTAGCAGGGGTGTGTCACGTGTGTTCCTCGTGGATGGAAAGTTCACGCAGCCTGTGTGTAAGCATGTGTGTATGTGTGTATATGGCCACTAGACGCTGTCTCAAGCATTCCTCGCATCAGAGTGTGTAAGCATGTTTAGCCCTGCTCGATTCTCGCAGACACAACACCTCTCATCATCTGACTCCCTGCTTCTATCTATCTATTTATCTATCTATCTATATAATATGTAGTTCTACAGTTTTATTTAAAACAGAAGAGTCCTCACAGAGGCCATAGGCAAATGAAGCTTGACTCTAACTCTTCTTGTTACAATGTCTCTCCTAATCTTAACAAAAGCCTTTGAACCAGTTGAAATTAAATGAGAAATATATGTCACCAGAGTGAAGGGTTAACATGGGATCACTGTGTGCGAAAATCTACTAAAATTGCTATGTAATGGGTGATGCATTACAACACTAGACACAGAGTCTGGTTATTTTATTATTGTGTGTAAATACAGTATATCAGAAGGGCAGAGGAATGCACATATATCACTGGCTATAACGTTGGGGTGACATGTCTTTCCTTCCCTTGTTTTTCCTACCGTGTTGCCGACACTCTCACTTGGGGTTTAGGTAATAAATGTGTGTGTGTGTGTGTGTGTGTGTGTGTGTGTGTGTGTGTGTGTGTTTAAGCAATATAGCCAGTGTTCTCATAATGAACCAGTCTTTAAATATCTGTTGTTGCTTTAAAAACATCAGATGGGCTTTGTTATGAGCGCAGTTTAGTTGTTCATTAAGTTTTTGTTAATGCGAAACAAACTTAAGCCCTTCACTTCGAAGAGTCAAGCTATAGCTAAGTATAATCGTTAGGTGTTAATAATAGCATGCAGATTTCGTCCAGGAGCAACAGAATTATTTTAATCCCAAAGCCCGAGTGTTATCTCCAAAGCTGAAAAATATTACTGGTGCCAGGCGGAACATAATCGTGAAGTGCCATATGCATCCACTATGTGTTATGGCAGAGATACAGTTGAATAATATTGCTGTTGGCAGGCAGAACATAATCGTAAACTGTCATTTGCGTTCATTGTGTCAAGGCTGAAACAGAACAATATAAATCTAACACATTTACAGGTGCAGCTGCATGACCTTCACAATGGCACCATAGAAGATCCAGTGACACTGGGTTAGTTACTTGTTTTACTAAAAGTCCAAGTAGAAAAACAAATATTTACAGCCCTCCTAGAGCCTTCACATAATTATAGGGGTATTTCGAAGACCTACAGACTACCTCGTATGAAGTCTTCTTGGGACATCTTCAGGCCTTTTTTGTGGTAGTATTAAACACTAGCCCAGTGAATAGGAAACAGACTATTCCGCAGTGTTTAATCAACTTTATTTTGCTTGTATGTATTGAGCGTTTGGATAAAAGGGGTTTCGGTAAGTTACATTCGAGGACGTCCGTCAAGAAACAATTTTTTTTTAATACCAATGATTAACTAGTAAAATCTCCAGTCATACCTCTAATATATCTGTTTTCGTACTTTTCATTCTTGTCTTTATTTGCGAAGCTGATGGCGTAGCTATTGTGAATGATATTTCTATGCATGCAGGTATCTTTCTATGGATATGAACAAAACACCTCATTGTTGCCTGGTCCGACCAGGGTAAAAATTGTCATGTACCTGTATATTGTGTGATCATTTTTTTGTGGATCTAGGAAGCAGTTGGCAGCTTTTGGAGCCTTATGGTCAAAGGTTAAGATCACAGGTCAGGGTCAGAATTCAGGGTACATTATTCTTTCATGAATGCCTGATTCGCTCTGGATTAAACTTGGCACACATATTACCTGCCGGAATGGACATAAGTTATTCCATTTAATGCAGATCAATTAGAGTCAAGGTCGCAAGTTAAGGTCCAGTGTTGGTTGTTGCGTCTTTGTGCTTTCTGAGCTTTGTTGATTTAGTTTACATTATATAACTCTCATATATATATTTTTTTCAATTCACGCTTACTGTACTGCATATATTCCATAAACTGTACTTCATTTTTAACATCTTTCTAGCCCCTTACTTTTATTTCATCGTCATATTTTTTCTTACTCGTAATTTCACTTCAACCCTCCTTCACATATTTCTGCCATGTTTTCTTCTTTCATATTCTCATGATACCAGCATACTACTTATCATATTTCTCTCTCTACCATTTCCAACAAGCGTTTGTCCTCCTAATATCTTTCACATTATGCTGTTCTCTCACTTTTCCATCACTTCCTTCTTCCTCCTTTTCTCCCTATTTTCCTCTTTCTCTCTCACCTTTTCGTCTCATTTCTATCCACATTCTCTCTCATCACCTCGCCCCTCTGTTGCGCCAAATTTTTCCAAACAGCTCCCATTCCTTTCTTTCCTTTAACTAACTTCTCCCACTTCCCGTGGCCGCGGGCATTCCTCTGCTCTCTCTCTCTCTCTCTGTTTTCTTTAATTACCTAAAGTACACAAACATTACCGCCCGGTAACTAGGAAATATTGTAGATTAACGGACACTTTCGTGTCACCAGGCCATCCCATCTTAAACACTCATCATCCTGTGAAATGTGCTGAGAGAGAGAGAGAGAGAAAGAGAGAGAGAAATCACAACTTGCAAACTGAAAGCCTCATTGCATGTAAATGACAAATTATGAAATGCAAAAGGCTTGATTTGATTGCTTTGCAGTTAATTAAAACGAGAATTGGGTGACTTTAGCTGAAGGAAAGCGTTAACACGTTGGATGAATTAAATCATTTGGTATTAACCATAATATGGCAAGCGGCTCTTAAATTCTCAGCCAAAGCAATTGTAGAATAGTTTTTACCTTCAGGAAACTGAATAAAGGAGAGAGAGAGAGAGAGAGAGAGAATGGAGGGGAGTGGTAATTAAAACTGCGCATTGTGTATTCATGTTTATGCACTTATGTATAAGGAACACAGTATACATATGCATGTCGTTGCGTGTATCTGAGTGCACTATTCTGCACTATGTTCAAGGTTACATATATGCCATTAGTGAGTGTAACTGTTGGCTGTGACAGATTCTGGTTATATCGATGTAACGGTGTTTACAAGTGCACAGTCAGGAACTCAACTATATTACTAGTTTCATGTCAACCACCATTTTGATACTTGCAAAACATAACCAGTCTGAAAACCTTCAGTCCCGGATGTCATTTACGAGTTTCGTCCCGTTACTCTAAAAGTACTGTATATTACTAAGCTGATCCCCAGCCCTAATTCCCACTTAAGAGATGAGGCGAAGCAGGATACAGAAACAAAGAGAAAGCATACCAACAGGAAAACTAACAAACAGCTGGCTCAGTGATTTTACCTAGTTAGTCATTTATACATTATCTAAACCTTCGGTATCTGGAATACACCTCACATGCAAAACAAGCTTTATATATTTCAAATTGTATTTCAGATTTAGATTTACTTCACTGACTGCCGCCAAGATAAATCAGAGGGGCTAAACCCATGTCATGTGCTTCTCCGTACATATTACATCCAACTACAGTATTTTGATATCTCGTCATTGCAAAAATGTAATAAGGAAAAAAAAAAAAACTCCGCCGTTAGAGAAGTGATCTCCAAGAATGCCTACTGCTGTAGCTGTTAAGGGGCATTGAGTGAATAATTACTAAAAGGGAGAGAGGCAAGACAGGGCCACTACTGACAACAACATAACAGGAAAGAGAGAACACAGGGGAAAGAAGTACAGCAAATGTAGAAAAATGTAACTGGCGTAGTATGAAGCTTGTGACTGTATAATGCAGTGGGTTGGCTGGCATACTGTATAGCCATCTCAAACAGTAAAAAATTTAATATCAGTGAGAAGAAAAATGCACACTACGTAAGATAAAACGGATGTATGCAAATCTATTTGGGAAATATTGAGACCATAAAAGTAGGAAAAAAGTGCGTGGGAAAGAGAGGACATAATCAAGGAACAATAATGATATCTACAATTTAAAAAAAAAAAAAAAAAATCTACAGCAAGAAACAAGACAAAAAAAGACAGCGGAAACGAAGTACAGCAAATGTTATTGTTGCTGTTGTTGCTGTTGCTTAATCCAGGTCTCTCTTATGCACAGTACACTATACAGGGAACCGGCACCCCCTCGTGGTAGACAGAGCCTTGCCAGGGTCGAACCAGAGTCCTTCCCTACTGTTATGTACGGGAAAGTATAAGGAGGTTTGGTTCCTGGGTGGACGCCGCAGCCGCTTCACTCCACACAGGATACACTGTGCAGACACGTGTAGGGTCCTCATCATCGCTACAGCAAATGTAATGACTAGGATCAGCACTGCCAGCAGACAGACCCACAACATCTTACCTATAGAATAGTGTAAGTTTAAGACGATTATGAAGATGATTATGGTGAAAGTCTGGGGTTACATTTTTTCTTTATGCAAGAGAGGTTTGTGTGCAGAACATAATTTGGAATGTCAGTCATTAACAGTGGGGAAGGGTGGCAGTGTTTGAAACTGAAAAGAGGAATCTGAACGAGTGTCAGAGGACGGAATGGGAGAGGAAGAAGCATTTCATGGCTGAGAAGAAGATGAAGCCCCTCGGTGGACGCTTAAGGTCATCGGCATGCACCCATTTGGTCTCGACCTTAGAGTCTTTATTTCAAATTGTTTGCCCTGACGAGAGATGATACAGAAAGGACCCAGGAATTTTCTATAAAGTTTTGATTCACGCTTGTGGTCCAGGGCAAAAATTAAATTACCTACTTGGATAGTAACTTCTGAGGCAGCTACGTGTTGCTTACGGACTATTTCTGCATTTGAGAGGGTCAAATTTTCCTCAACGTACTTACGAATTTTCTGCAAATTTGAGAGGTGAACTTTAACATAACGATCGTGACTGTAGACCAGATTGGGCTTAGACGGCAATAAAGAATAAGGCAGCCTTTTGTCAAAGCCATAGATAACAAAGAATAGAGTTTCACCAATTGATTTATTCAGTGAACCACTAATTGATGCAGCCACCTGCAGAATCCACTAATCCCAGGTAGAACTCTGATGTCCTACCATGTGACGTAGGCACTCTATTATTTTCCTATCCTGGCACTCCACGAAACCATCCCCAGCAGGGATTTGAACCTGGGTCCGGTAGGACCGCAGGCCACCTCTCTACCGATTGAGCCACCTCAGAATGGGATGAGGTGTCAGGTGGGGAGTAAAGGGTGGAGTGAGATGATAAATTATGAGTGTACCCTGTGATAACAGGTGCTGTGGGATTGAGAATATATTTAACCCTTTTCAGTGCAGTTACATGTATATTATTGATTTACCCTTGCCACCTCCAGACAATTTAAACTCTTGGGAGAATTCACGTGATCAATGCGTAAATGAAAGCTGCATCTAAACTCTTCGTGTAGAAAAGCCTGAACAAAGGAGAATAAAATAATTTGGAGAAAACAAGCAAATTGAGAAATACGCCATCGGACTGAAGAGGTTGTGCGGTGAATGCCTATTTTAAAATTCTTCCGACACCAACACTGATAAGATAAAGTTGTGTTACCAGGTGTTTTGCCATGGAGGTAAAACAATATGTTCTCGGGCTAAAGTTGAGAGCTAAGAGAAGCAGTAGAGAGGTGAGAGAGGAGAGGATAGACATCAAAGGAAAATGTAAGTGGAAGGGAAAGAGGAGGTAAAGAGAGAGAGAGAGAGAGAGAGAGAGAGAGAGAGAGAGAGCAATCAAATCTGAGTAATACAACAAAGAAAAAGACCACTAGGCTGTAGACAAAATAATATTCATGTCAAAAATAATAAAAAAAAACATTTTCGTCTACAATATTACGAAAACTCATAACGGGAACACACACACACACACACACACACACACACACACACACACACACACACACACACACACACACACACACACACACACACACACACACACACACACACACACACACACACACACACACACACACACACACACACACACACACACACATTTTGGCACATAATGTTTTCGGTCCCACCTGGGTCGCATCAGAATTCTCTCAGCGTTGTCTCTCTCGCCCCTGAGGCAAAATCTGTGGTGGTTGGATCCATGACGAATTCCAGGAGCAGTGCCATAGCTCTTTCCCTGAGGCGTGTGTCCTATGTGGGTGATATGTAGCCCTTTCACGCCTTGGGGAGACGTGCAGCGTAGTTTGCAAATAAATTAAATAATTAAAGAAAAAGTTGTCCTGCCACTCATTGTACAATTTCTCTCTAACCTTTAATTATCTTGCCAGTAGAGTGTTAAGTGATTTGTTGTAAACTTGTTTTCACATTAGGCTATAAAAAGTATAATCATCCCTTTAATTGCAATTCCCACCTAAGAAATGAACAACAGCCATAGCTGTTACCCTGAGCCATGTGTTTTGTGTGTGTCGGGGTGGGGTGGGGGGTATGTTTTACCTTTTTTCGCCATAAAAGCAGATAGCTAAATACATTAATCCTCTTTCAACTTCTTACCATCAATATTACCATCACCATCGTCGTCGTCTTCGTCATCGTCGTCGTCATTGTCATTCATTCTTTAACTAGTGGTAAGTTGGGAAAACTATCTGTGTTTTTTACTAAAACAAGGAGTTGCCTATACGTGTACAACCAGTTCACTTCGCAGAAAGAGATAATACCATTAATACTTAATGAACACAAATTTCTTTTAAAAGAAGGAGCACTCAGAGAGTGCAGCACTGCCTCTCTAGAGTCAGACTACTGGTCGACCACTGGACATTTCCCTGTTACCTTGAAGTTCGACGAATTATTGCCAAATCCGAAATACGTCATCTTTATCTGACCCTCAATCCTGCCAAATTTGGTCCAAATGGGATTAAGGCTTTTTAAACAAATTACTCCCTGAGGTCTTTAACTTGGCTCTATGGTTCTCCAAATTTAATTTCTTCATTCATGACTGACCTCTAAGTCTTCCAATGAATCTAGTCCAAATCGAAACAAAAATTTCTGAGTGACAGGAGAGGTAATTTCGACCTTGCCCAGTTACCTTAACCTTTGGCTAATTTTTCTCAAAGTCGAATAACTTCATCCTATTTTTTTCTTCAACAACAATATTGATTTAAATCTAATATAACCTGTTTAAGCGTATTGTGCCTGTGATTCTGACCACTGACTTACGTTTCCCAGATACAGTAGGCAAACCCCTGGGAGAACTCTCAACATTTTCACCAAGTCTGGCAGAAATGGGATTAAAACTGTTAATTTGTTTACACACACACACACACACACACACACACACACACACACACCAGGGAAGATAATACCTCGCTTTCTATATGTGATGTGTGAATGTAATAAAAAAGAGAAAAAAAAGAAAAACAGTGTCAATAAATAGTACATGTGAGATTAATTCTGTCAATAATTCCTAAGCCATTACGTGGTGAGGGAAGGAAGGGGTTGGTGGATTGATGTGTATCTCATCCTTGCCAGCAAAAATTATCATCATCATCATCATCATCTTCACTATCATCATAAACATGTCATCCCATTCCTAATTCCCATCCATAGAAAATAAGATCACATCCACAATTCTTGCCTTGAGGCGTGTGTCTTATGTGTGAAATGGAGAGGCTGAAGGCTGTTTGTACCTTCTCTCGCCAAGGAAACCGATCATTAAGCAGAAAACTTAAAAACAGTGGGAAAGAACACATGATGCAGTTTACTACAGCTGCTAGTTAATTAAATCCATGCAGAACTATGACGTATTTGTGTGTGTGTGTGTGTGTGTGTGTGTGTGTGTGTGTGTGTGTGTGTGTGTGTGTGTGCAGCCGCCAGAATATTTCAGAGCAAGAACACCGAAATAACTCTTATTCTCTGGCGCACACTTTGTGAGATGATGATGGGCTGATTTGCATCTCCTCTGTGCCATAAATGAATATGGCAACAAATTAATCCAGTGGAATCAGACTGGACAGAGGGAGAGAGAGAGAGAAGTACGGTCGGTAAAGGAGGAGAAGGAGGAGAATAAGGAGAGTGGAAAAAGGTTAGAGCAGTAGGAAGAAAATAAATGAAACATTAGACAGATGGCTCAAAGAAGACAAAGAAGGAGGAGGAGAGTGAGAGAAAGAGACATAGAGAAGCTAAAATTTGGGGGGGGGAGAGTTGAAGGAAGGAAAGGAGGGGAGACTGCGAACGAATAGAAAGTAAAAAGGGGGAAGAAAAACTGGGAAAGGAAGACTGAGAGAAAAGAAGGAAAGGAAAAGAAGGAAAAAGAATAAAATGGAAGGGAGGAGGAGAAGAAGAAGAAGAAGAAGATGTGATGATGATGATGAAAACAGGAAGGAGGGGCAGACGTTTCGACGGCGTAGAGAATTCTTAACTTGAAATTAATTTCCCTTGCGAGATTACTTTGTCTGAAGGGACTGTGGGGAAGTTTGGAGAGAGAGAGAGAGAGAGAGAGAGAGAGAGAGAGAGAGAGAGAGAGAGAGAGAGAGGAACTCCAAGAAGAAATTTCAGTTATGTTATTTTTTGCTTCACAGGAACAAACAAATGCAGAGCTGGTAAATAATTATTCCTTCGAAAGAAAACTGAACATAGGAAATTCTTACTTCGAGATGACAGGACACATTGCGTTTAACTCATTCAGTCCAGTGACAATCTTTATTGATTTATTCGTCCTACATCCACACAATTCCATGTGCCTTAGTGGAGATGTAGTGAACAAATCAGTGAAGGCTATGTCTTACCTCTCCAGTTTGCAAAGTCTTGTTCCATCTGAATAAAACTATCTGAGGATAAGAATGAGAAGTCGCTCAAGTAAAAGGAAGCGTTTGGAGGGCATATGCAGTGGGAAAGACATATTGAGAAGGCCAGCTCCGGGGCTGACCAGTTGTGTACAGGAAAGAATGCCAGTGAAATCATGCACTGGAGAGGTATAGAGAAAGCGAGTGGGAGTATGCAATAGTCCTTTGTGACTATCCTAATGAGGTACGAATGCTACTTTAGGTTTGGAAAGGTCCGGAGAGCTGTGACCACACACACACACACACACACACACACACACACAAACACACACACACACACAGATGAGCGACCTGAACTTCATCTTATCCCCCTAGAAAAAAAAAAAAAAAAAAAAAATGAATATATAAAATGAAAAGAAAAAGGAGACGGATGAGAATGATTGTGTGCTTTGGAGTGGTTTCCTGGAAGTAATGCTGAGAAAATATATAAAATAAAAAGGGGATATAATATACTCTGGCAATGGAAGCAATGGCCAAAAAGGAAAAGGAATAAGATGTTCGTGGATGTAGAGAAGGGCTGGAGGAAACTTGGGGTAGAAATTGACTGAAAATGAAGGAAAGGCTGCAGTACTAATGAGAGATAAGTTTGGGACTGGATGAGTGCAACAAAGTGAATTTATGGTTGCTGTGGGTTCAGCTGGTTGTAAGCAATGAGAGGTGAATAGTTATGTGACTGAACTAAGTACCGTAATGACAACAGAGGAATGAAAACTTCTCTGAATGTATGGAAATGAGTGGGTTGATTGTTCTGATAAATGGGATACTGGTGGATGAATATTCAGTTAACTTGATATATGGCTAATTCATCAGTAGATCAGGGGCAGACAATTATCATCACGTTTGTCAGAAAAAGATTTAGCTTCTTTTAATCGTCAAATATTATACCGTATGGAACTGTCTGACCAGTAAAAAAAATAAATAAACAATAAATTTATAAAGACAGTATATATTAAAGGACTCACTGCCCTACAGAGGCGTGTAGAGACTGCTTCAATGAAAGATGTGGTATTATATCCTCC
This sequence comes from Coenobita brevimanus, assembly GCF_032717465.1. Taxonomy (NCBI): domain Eukaryota; kingdom Metazoa; phylum Arthropoda; class Malacostraca; order Decapoda; family Coenobitidae; genus Coenobita; species Coenobita brevimanus. Next base: position 8,689,139 of record NC_137062.1, on the reverse strand, counting down.
ATTGTTCTGAAGTTCTACCCAGAACGATCCTATTCAAGAATGTAAATAAATACTGAACATGAAAAATAACGAACTAAACAAAACTACAGACAGAAAAGAACAAAGAGAAAAATATAACTCCCACCGATATTCAAATTCAAATAACCAAAAGAACAGGCGAATGATTTAGCCAAACCAAATTAGCATCACGGAAATGAAACGAAGTAGGCTACAGACAAAAATGACACAAGGATGTAATACAGCGCACACCTGTAACTGTTCTGGAAAATATAGCGATACGAGAGTGTATATAAGACGAGAGAGTTGTGAAATGTGCGGCAAGTAGAGTGGCAGGGTTGAGTGTGTGGGAAGGAGGAGGAAGAGGAGGAAGACGAGGAGGTGAGTTGGATAGTGAGAGGAAAGGGAGGAGAAGGGATATTCAGGATGGGTGGAATGGAAAGAGACGGGGACAAGGGAAAAAATATGGTGACAGTGGTAGTAAGGGAACGACGTATGGAGAGAAATGGATGGTGATGATAGTCTATGTGAGTTGAAAGGGGAGAAAAGTGGGGGCTGATGGTCTTGACGGGGGAGGCAGAAGGGAAAAAGAAGTAAGAATATTTATTATTCATCTCACTCAACCTCATACTTATTCTTCTCTTGGTCAGCATCCCCCCATCCCTTCCTCATTCCTTCCCCTCATCAGTCTTACCTTTTTTCCTAAGAACTTTTCTCATGAGTCACTTACAGCAATATTGCTCTCCATCTCTGTTCACTGTCATGTCACTTTCTTCCAACACCTGACAGTTTTCTTCCTGTACTTTTTCCGCCTGTTATTGTTGCTTCCAAAGGTAAAGTCGGTACTTCTGCGCGACTTGTTTTACCTGTTTTCTTCTAGCTATTTCATTTCGTATTTGTTTTTTTGTATTATTGTCATCAGTTTTTCTACTCCATTATATTCTTTACGCTCAACTTACTCTGTTCTACAACCATGCAATCCTTTTTTTTTTTTTTCCCAGATAATGAAGTTACGAGTACTTTTACTGAAGCCAAAATCTTCACTGCTTCATTTTATTCCCGTCTCATAAACTTTCCCTGTACACAAACCTTCACATCTCCGCAACTAACTTGCTCAACACTTGCTGTGATTTATTTTCACAACCTCCACTCCTTCCATGCCACTGTCCCACAAAATTTTTCTTTGCTGCTTCTCTTCTCTCACATTTAATCTTTCCTAAGGTCAAAGGTATTGTATTTCCCAGTCAGTCTTGCAAACATTAGCTTTATCTTAAATGCTTTTTCTTCTGTACCCGTACTTTGTGCTGCTTAGTTTGGGTATACAGTATGTTTACAATCTCAGTTACTATGTTCTAAAAGCAAACTTCATAGACTACTACCACAGCTACGCTTTTGTTTATCTGACGTATTTCTTTCTACCTGTGTCCTCTCGTTTCCTGCTGTGCATCAGCCAGCATTGTTACTCTCCTGCGTCTCTCCCATTTAGTAATAATCCACTTATCGCATCATCACAGTTACACGAGTACGCAAGTCGGGAAAGCATTTCTGTGCGCTTCGTTTTTATTTGTTTATATATTTGCAACTTAAAAATGATTAAAATTTAAGGATGAAATATGTACAGAGATGCACATGGCAAGGATCTAATTCCTGTGTTTTATCTTGGTAGCAAATGGAATATCTCTGTGACTGAAATACACAACAAAGTATGCGTAGACAGTTTTGCTTGAGAGATGGAATCAAGATTTCCAAGGGTTAAATGAAGTATAGATGACGGGGTGCCTCATGTCATGGACAAGCCGTTTGATATTTCAACCAAATATGCGCTTTCTCTTCCATTGTTTCTGGATCCTATTACGCCGCATTATTTATGTTAACGTGTTGAATGAAGCCGTCAGGACGCAAAAGAAACACTGCAGAGACTATCTTGAACATTGTCGTTCATCTTCTGCTTAAAACAGACGCTTTTATCCATTCCAAAAAAAAAAAAAAAGTCATAGGGCGAACTCCCTCCCTCAGCTTTAGTTCCCCTTTCCAATTACTCACATTAATTATAATAAAACATTTCTATTGCTTCTTGCATTGCAATGACGACTCTCCATTTGCATATAGGTTATCATTTACATACAATTAGGCATTCAGTTTACTGGTTCCTCTCTCTCTCTCTCTCTCTCTCTCTCTCTCTCTCTCTCTCTCTCTCTCTCTCTCTCTCTCTCAGACACTCCATCCTAGAGCTTCCCTTAATGGTCTTTATGTGATAGTGAGAAATAACAGCAATCTTAATTTTATGACACCCTCCTCTCTCACTTCCCTTTACCTCCACTTCTCATTACCCTCTACCCTCTTCTTCTCCTGCTCCATTCTTAATTCTCTGCCCTTCTTCTGCCATTGTTTCTTCTCGTTCTTTCCATTTTTCTGCATCTCACTTGTTGCCATCACCTGCTAACGACACAATTTCTCCAACAGCACCATGCACACAGGCTGACGAGTGCTTGCGATGGGATGACCTGGGGACACTAAACAGGGTTCATGAGGCAAAACTGTTTCTTAATTACGAGGGGAAAATGTCTGTGTACCTCATGTAATGGAAGAAAACAAGCAGAGAGAGAGAGAGAGAGAGAGAGAGAGAGAGAGAGAGAGAGAGAGAGAGAGAAATGCATATAGAAACAGGAAGACAGATAGATAGTTGGACATATATACATGTACCAGGAAATGAACTCGATAACCATAGTCTCGGTGTCACAGATGACGGCAGGAAAACTGTGAATAAGTAGGAAATGTTGATACAGTTATGGGTATGTGTGACCACTGAGTGAATGAGATGCACTGTAAACACCGTGTATATGTGTGAGACTTTCCTGTACCGCTTGCACGACGACTGTACTGTGTTCCTTTACCTTGGCATAAAATTGCCGTCTCTTCATTTTAAATGCTGAATTGTGAATATATATATATATATATATATATATATATATATATATATATATATACATACAGTATACTGTATATACTGTACAAGTAAAATGTTCGTCACGAAAAGTACCATGGAAAGGATGAAGACCCTAAGACGTGTTTTATTGTGCTATTGTGCTACTGAGCTGCAGAAAATTGGCTGCACCAGAACCAAAACCTCCGACAAGATACACTGAATGAACCACAAGACATTGCACTATTTTATCCTGGCTGCCTCCAGACTACTTTATTCGACTTGGCAAAGACCTTTCTGGCTGAAGAGGTTAATACGAACTTCATTAATTTTACCCTTTCAACCCATAATCGTTGTTTGCATTTTATGGTACTTCACACCAGACTATTTTTTTATGAAGTTCATGGAGAACCCTAAGGATATATGGGTTAAGCCAGTCACAGTTAATTAAAAAGTTTATTTTACAACAACTACCTGCCAACAGTGATTCATAACCGAGTTGGCTCATGTGGTGATAATTAAACAACACTCCACATTTACTGCTGCACAAATTAGCCTACACTAAAGCATTAAAACAAAGACTGCATTACACACACACACACACACACACACACACACATCGTACAGCAAGCATCGACGACAGCTGTTGAGGCTTACTGTGTCCACGGTTATTCGGGTGAGTCACACACCTGTCTTTATGACGGAATTCTAGCATTACCTTACATGATGTTCATATTTACTTGTTACACCATTACTTCATTACTAATATTCACTGATGATGTACATAGCTGTAACTTTAAATAGTCACACCATCGAGTTTTTACAAGGGACATTGACATGACCGGATAAACATTTTGTTTTAACTACGGGCACAGGAAGATATTCATTGTAGGGTAAAAAAGAACATGAAAATAGAGTGGAAACGAGGGAAGCCGGAGAAAAAATGAGAGAGAGTGAATGTGAGACGCGACAATGAAGACCAAAACACTAAGAATAAGGAACCATATCAAACACAAAGGAGAAAAATGAAAAGTGTTCTCCCGAACCAATTTTTAGATTGTAGAGGACAAAAACAATACGAAAATTTCTAACATTATGGTGACGATTTATTTCTTCCATTTTTCGCAGTATCTACATAATTCTCTTCATAATAAGAGAGGTTTTCTTAACTGAAGGAGTTATTGAAGGATACGTTGTTCTAACCTGTGTGTGTGTGTGTGTGTACGTGTGTGTGTGTGTGTGTGTGTGTGAGTCATGAGTGTAGTTGTAATTGAGGTGATATAAAAGGAAACCAGTATTCATATTGCTACACACACTTTTTGCACTTCATTATAAATCCAAAACTCTCCCTCCCTCCATGCCATCATGTAATTAATTTGTGGTGAAATATGAGTACCATTCAGAATATAATTATAGTCTCTAACGAGTTCAGACAAAAGCATCCTGGCGGTGCACAATTTTCCAAATAATTACCGTTATCTTCTCCACATACGGAAGTGAACCTGTGTAATGTTTGTCCATATGCTTCGGTATATCTGTTAATGTGAAAACTGGGGAGTTATAGTTTCTAGTTGATGTTACATTATAACTATCATGAGGAAAAAGGAACAAAATCGTCGAGTCAGTAAGGTAAACGTCGCTGGCCTATATCTTTCGCCAATACTTGCAGTGTGTTTTATAAAAGGAAACCAGACAAAAATATTACGCTGTGCTTATTCTTTTCATGCTTTCGTACTTGGTCTTCCCGGCCATGTACTTCAGCATTGCTCTTACATGGTTTGGCATGGTGCCCAGCAATTTATTAAAATATACTGTTACGTCCCAGTCCCCACACTGCCACAGGCTCTAACAGCAGTAGTACAGTACAGGAAGGACGTTGCCCAGTGAGTTGTTCTTCTTATGGTCAGCCTTTAGGTGTGCAGTACACAAGATCAGCTGAGGCGAAAATAAACACTGGCTCCTTAAAGTACACTGTCTTTATTTTCCAAATAATTCCACTTAATGCTTTTCAACTTCACTGTTCTCACAAGCACTGGAGCTATACACACTTTCTAGATTGCAATTACACTTAATGCTTAACAACACTTCACAGTTAGTACACTTACTGCTTGCTAACACTTCACCTATTACACAAGTACTGAAAATAATCATCACTGACAGTAATTACACTTAATACACTTCACTGTCTTCTCAAGTTCCAATGATATACAAACTTCAATAACCCGTCACTGTTTGCCACTGTTTTCACAAGTACCAAAAATATACAATCTTCACTGACACTGACACTGCACCAAAACCTACTGCACTTCACACAAACTGACGTGAAACCCGACTAAAATCCAAACTGACTGACTCACTAAGCTCTTCCCCATCCTTATATAAGCTTGCATTGTTCTAGAACAATGCCCCACCCTGTAAAAAGAACTAACTAAAAAAGCAAATAAAGCGCCTCGGACCCGGACGGACCATATGTTGACGACTAAGGAACGGACAAAGGACATTCTTAGGGTGGGAACATGGAATGTGAGAGGAGTGAATGATGAAGTGAAAGAGAGAGAGATTGTTCAGGTGCTTGAGGATGCAAAAGTGGATATATGTGGATTGACTGAAACTAAATGGAGGTGAAAGGGTGAGAGAATGGGAATATGGTTTAGGTATATGTGCAGGAGTCAATGAGAATGAGAGGGCAAGAGAGGGAGTATGTCTGATGATAAGCAAGAAGTGGAAGGAGAATATAAGAGAGTATGGAACAGTGGGTGCAAGGATTGTATGGGTGAGGATGAAAGTAGGTATACAAGCGTGGGCGACTGTATGTGTGTATGCCCCGACAGAGGATCGAGTGACAAGAGTGAAAGATGAGTTTTGGGCGAGAGTAGAAGCGTGTATGGACAAGTTTGAGAGGAGCAAGAGAGTGCTGTTGATTGGAGACATGAATGGCAAAGTTGGGAATGTACGAGTGGATGGAGTGGTTGGTCAGTGGGGTGTGCCACCTGAAGTAGATGGGAATGGTAGGGCTTTGGTGGACATCTGTGCTTGTAAGGGGTTGGCAATAGCCAACACCTACTTTCGTCATAAGATGATCCACCGGTCTACATGGAGAGTAATGAGGAGGATGGATGGTGAACTTGTTGAACGAAAGGCAATGATAGACTACGTGTGTGTGGATGAGCGAATGAGAAGACAAGTGTTGGATGCAAGAGTGTGGAGAGGGTGGGGAAATGGAGTCTTGGACCATCACTTAGTGATGGCCAAGGTAGAGCTGCAAAGAAAGTGGTTGAGGAGACGTAGGGGAAGACAGGAGGAAGCAGCTCCTGTGAGAAGAGTGGAGAAATTGCAAGATAGTGAGAAAATGATAGAGTATAAGAGCATAGTGGAAGAAAGATTGGGAAGGTATGAGCTAGAGCAGATGGAAGGGGTGGAAGACCTATGTAAGATATTCACGGAAGAGATAGGTGCAGCTTGTGAGGCGGTTTGTGGAGTGAGAAGGAGATGCAAGGGTGTACAAGGGACAGCATGGTGGAATGATGAAGTGAAACGAGCTGTGGAACAAAAGAAGGAGGGATATAGTGAATGGTTAGCGAGTAGAGGTAGGGGAGAAGATGAGAGAGAGAAGAGAGAGGTATATGTGAGCAGGAGAAGGGAGGTTAGGTGACTGGTGAAGGAGAGTAAGAAGAAAGTGGATGGAGAGTTTGGGAGGAATCTGAGTGTGAAATGGAGGGAGAGTAAGAAATTGTTTTGGAAGGAGGTAAAGAAAGTAAGGCAGTGTGAAAGGGGAAATAGTAGGGGAGTGAAAGATAGGAATAATAGATTGTTGGTGGAGAAGAGGGAGAAATTGAGGAGATGGAAGGAGCACTTTGAGGATTTGTTGAACGTAGAGAGTGAGAGCAGTGCGAGTATAAGTGGTTGGGGAATGGCTGGGAGAAGAAGAGATGAGAGGAGGGAGGAAGAGATCAGTAGGGCGGAAGTAGTGGAAGCGATGAAGAAGATTAAGTTGGGAAAGGCCCCGGGAATTGATGAAGTGTGTGGTGAAATGCTTAGGTATGGGGGTGAGACTGTTGTGAAGTGGATATGGAAGTTGTGTAGATTGGCTTGGGAAGAGGGAAGAGTTCCAGAGGACTGGAAATCAGGTATAATTGTTCCTTTATACAAAGGAAAAGGGGAGAGAGAAGTATGTGGTAACCATAGGGGTATTTGCCTTCTTAGTGTGACTGGTAAAATATATGGTAGAATACTCATTGATAGGGTTAGGCATATGACAGAGGAGCTAGTTGGAGAAGAACAAGAGGGATTTAGGAAGGGAAAAGGGTGTGTAGATCAGATATTTGTTCTAAGATGTTTAGTGGAGAAGTATCTAGAGAAGGGAAAGAAAGTGTATGCTGCCTTCATGGACTTGGAGAAAGCTTATGACAGAATAGATAGGCAAGGTATGTGGAAGATATTAAGAATATATGGAGTGGAGGGGAAATTGTTGAGTGCTGTGAAGAGTATGTACGAGGGAGCTAGGGCTACGGTGCAAGTGGATGGTAAGCTGAGTGAGTTCTTTGATCTCAATGTGGGATTGAAACAGGGTTGTGTGATGTCTCCATGGCTGTTTAATATATACATGGATGGGGTTGTAAAGGAGGTGCAGGGTAGGGCAGTGGATATGGGGGTGGCTCTAATGAATGAGGGTGAGATTTGGAAGCTTCCGGTGTTGCTGTTTGCTGATGATACAGTATTGTTGAGTGAAGATGAATGGGAGTTGCAAGGTTTGGTGAATGAATTTGGGACAGTGTGTAGGAGGAGGAATCTGAAAGTTAATGTAAACAAAAGTAAAATTATGGTGTTTGAGAGGAATGAAGTCACAGAGTGTGCAGTGAGGTTGGATGGTGAGGATATGGAGAATGTGAGTGCATTCAAGTACTTGGGTAGTGTGATGAGTAAGGATGGAACTTTGGGGGATGAAGTGCGTGAAAGGGTACAGCAGGGAAGGAAGGTTGTTGGTACACTGAACGCAGTAATGAGAAATAGGGAGGTGCGTATGGAAGTTAAGAAGTCACTGCATGATAGTATTGTGATCCCTACCCTGACGTATGGAAGCGAGGCAAGGACCTTGCAAGAGGGGAACAAGTCAAGAGTGAGAGCAGTGGAAATGAGTTACTTGAGAGGAGCATGTGGAGTGACGTGGAGAGACAGGTTGACGAACGAAAAAGTGAAGGAACGTTGTGGGGTGGATGTGGATATGGTTGAGAATATTAGGAGAAATACACTGAGGTGGTTTGGACATGTGAAGAGAATGGAGAATGAAAGACTGACTAAGAGGGTGTATGTAGGTGAGGTGGAGGGAGGGAGAGGGAGGGGTAGACCGAGGATGAGGTGGAGGGATGGAGTTGAGAGGTATATGAGGGAGGGGGGGTGAGTTGGGGGGAGGGTAGTCAAATGGTGGGTGACAGAGCGACTTGGAGGCGTTTTGTCTGCAGCCACCCTTTGGGGGATTAGGGCGTCGGGCTATAGATAGACAGATAGATAGATTGTTCTAGAAACGTCCACTTCTCCAACATTCTAGGACACACTGTCTTGCATCAGCCCCTAGCAACAACAGTTACAACTACGAGCCATCAAAACATGCTAGAGTTTTCCTACATTACATAACACTCCAAATCATTTACCATACGAATTTGAATTACATAATTTAACAAGCAATTACTTAAATAAAACATTTTAAAGAAAAAGAGCATAAAAATAAATGAATGTTTAACTTACGAAATAACTATGCTTACAAACAGCAGACAAACTGGCAACTCTGATGACTCGTACCGAAACTTACGGTACCAGAAACGTCTCGAAGGTACGAGACTACCTAACTGGCAAATCCCCCTTCATAACAATACAATTTCGGGTCTTTACCTGTATGAAGGCAGTTTGTGATTTTCCTGTTTTCTTGAAGTTTCACGACTGTTAAGCCCGTCATGAATTTAGGTCATCACAACACTGTTTCTTTGGTCCAGACCATTTAAGGACAGGAGACCAACTAATATCACTGGAAATCATAAACATAACATGAAATCCTGTTTCCACTTCAAATATTTGAACTGTAATATGTAAACGTAGTGTAGTTCCGTCCATAGGGTTGTATCACCAGAACACTGGACACAACATAACACAGTATACTGTATGGTTAGCCCTTTCCTACACTGGGGCCCGGTGAAGAATCCAACCGCTCACACTTTTTCGACGCAGGATTCGTCCAAGTGAAATCCAACCGCTTGCACTCTTTTGACTCAGGATTCGTCCAAGTGAAATCAACCGCTCACACTCTTTCGACGTAGGTTGGGCCCAACCATATAATTTGCTGCATTTTTTCACAACAGTTTGTTATTTGATCTTCCTAATGAACGAAAAAATCTAAAAAAAAAAAAAAAAGGGAATTACCATACTGTATCATTCACATGTTTATTCAATGCTCATTTAGTCAGACATATAAACATATCGGCAATGAATATAGAATATTGTAGAGCATTTATCTGCAATCCATTTCGTAAAGAAGTGGCACTTCCAGCTATACTAGAAAAATTTTTATGGCATAAGGAATAACAATAGTCGTTCATCATGCCTGGCAGCTCTGAGTGAACTGTTTCCTATCTTTCATTCTTGCCCAACCAGACTTCACGCTCCCCTCACTGCTCAATCTGATTTGTGCGGCATCGAAAAATGATTACGATCATTTCATTTCCCTGCCCTAATTTTTAACTGCATTGTTATGAAACTGATACTTGTTGCAAATGAATAAATGATCTTCCTAATGAACGGAAAAAATAAATAAATAAAGGATGTAAAACACCATGTAATGTATTCGTTTACTCACTGACATACATACAGTACTCACACTGTATTTTTTTCACAACAACAAACTGTTGTGAAAAAATACAGTGTGTGAGTACTGTATACGAGTACTGTATATGAGAGAGGAATGAGGGGAGCGTGAGGTCTAGGCAGGCGAGAATGAAATGATAGGAACCAGTTCGTTCAGAGCGGACGGGCGTGATGAACGACTATTGTCATTCTGTATGCCATAAAAAATTTTGTAATATAGCTAGAAGTGTGATTTTTTTACGAAATGGATCGCAGATAAATGCTCTACAATATTTTATAATCATTGCCGAAGTGTTCTTATGTCTGTGAGTAATGAGCATTGAATAAATAAATGAATGATGCAATATGGTAATGCCTTTTTTTAAATACTTTTTTTCGTTCATTAGGAAGACTATTCATTAATTCACAACATAAACCAGTTTCAAAACAATACAATTATAATAAGGGCGGGGGAATGAAATGACTGAAATCAGTTTCAGATACCGCGCGAATCGCTGAGTGAGGAGTGTGAGGAGCGTGAGGTCTGGGCCGGCGAGAGACTGTCAGTACTTGGAAGTGGTTGGACGTAAGATCAAGAGAGAGAGATCTATGGATCTAGGTTGGACGGAGGTAGCGTCGATAGAGTACGAGAGGGTTAGTTGAATAGGTTATGCATTACATTACTGCATCTTTCAAAATATAAGCCCAGGCCGCGTTACCATACATTTTGCTGAGAGTACACAACGGTGCAAGTAGCCTATAATCACACACACATACACAGACACGCAGTTTTACCATAAACACGACCATTAAGCCATTTACCAGTGTAATCAATGATCACTTCGTACAAGGCACGGCGGGTTGGGTAATGACACCCAACGTGGATAGTAGCACACATTAACAACATATACCATTGTACACACACACACACACACACACACACACACACACACACACACACACACACACTGATGCTATATGCTATAAATGCATTCATGACCAGTGATGTGTGCAAGGTAAACGTAATTTAGTCATTAACACGCCATATTTATTATTGACAAACTCTTTTCTCTGTTACAGGAACTCAATAATATAAGGACAGTTTAGTCGTATGTGAAGACGTTACGAAAATAGCAAAGACAAGAATGTTATAAACGACTAAGGAGTAAAATGCCCGAAGTTTGACAAGGAATATAGCAAAGAATTCAGATATTTTTGGAGATTTAACCTTTACAGTACGATGGCATTTAGCCGACGCATCCCCACTACTTGACAGTTTACAGTTTACTTAGCTTAGGGAAGAACTCTTGTAGGGATAAGGACGAGGCAATATCACATTTACTTTTTAAGATTTGATGATGTCTGGCATCAACCATATATATATATATAGATATACATATATATAGATATAGATATATAAATATAGATATAGATAAATATATATAGATCTATCTATCTATCTATCTATCTATCTATCTATATATATATATATATATATATATATATATATATATATATATATATATATATATATATATATATAATATTACTTGAAATTACTGAACAATAGCAACAAGCAGACACAGAATGTGTCAAGTTTTCGTCAGGTTCATATCAATCATACGCAGTGGTATCAATAATAATTCTTTTAAGTGGGTATAGAAGAGAGGTCCCTAGAGTGGCCAATATCGTCCCCTAGGGGTCGATGGGACTATCCAAGGGGTCGACAAATGGCTGGGGGGTCAAAAGGAGTTGGTAATTGAATGGGGGTCAATAGGTGGTCGATGAATGATGGAAGGTCGATTGGGGATCAGATAATCTACTGGGGTCGAAAGCTGAAATGCATATTTAAATGGAGTACATAACATACCATTCAGTAATTTATAAATAATTCCTACATGATTTATAAATAATCAGTTTTTATAATATAGTATGCATTAATTTTACTGACACAAATGATATTTTAATTCAACTATCATTAACCAGAAACACATGATATGATCATACTATTAATATGTGTCTTTCACATGGTTGAGTTACTTTGATTTCCTTTAGTCATGTGCACATATTTTTCTTTACTGCACACAAGAGACCTTCGTAACTTTTATCCCGTCCACTTTCTGTATATCTATACTCAGACCCTCATAACCTCCCACCCTCCCCGTTGTCTCTCATCCCCTCTGTCCCAGGAAGGATATACGTACGTGTGGTATTCCTGTTCACTTCCCGAACTGAACATACTCCCCCCACCACATACGAACCCAGACTCTGGACTCTGGCTAGCCAATCTATTTTCAACACTCATAGCGACAGGAGTGGTGTTAATGAAAAAACTGCTGCACATTTCCTAACAAACATAATGGCAGCTGCTTACATCAAGAGGAAGTACCAACAATATTCTCAAGAATATGCGAAATCTGGATTCATAACTTCGTAGAGGCTACCAATGAAACAATGCCTATGTGCCTATTATGTGAAAAGACTTTCAGTAATGATGTCATGAAACCTGCGAAAATGAAAGACCACCTTGAGTTCACTCTGATGAGAAAAACAAAGATCTTGATTATTTCAAGGCACTGAAGGAAAAAAAAATAATGACATTTTCAAAGCACCTGCCAGAGTTGATAATGTAGGAGGACTGAAGGCATCATACGGTATCTCCCTGGCGATAGCAAAGAGAGGAAAATTGCATAGTGTTGGTGAGATCATAATTCTAGCAATTAAAGGGGTAATTGAAACTGTTATGAAGAAAGACCTTCAACCTCTCCTAAAATGTCTGCCATTAAGTGCCAATAGGCCTACAGTGCAACGACGAATTGATGATGTGGAAATAACTGTCATCTGAGTTTCAACACTACAGGTTTTCTTTCCATCTCGATTAGTCAACTTTCAGGAGTTCAGATATTTTTCTGACCTATGTAAAGTACAATCCAAGTCAAAGTTGCATTGTTAACAGATTTTTGAATGCCGAGTATCTTAAAGCTGTTGCAAAAGATGAGACAATTTTTCGGCGTTAGAGGAGTATTGACAGTATACCCATCAGCAATATTCCTGCAGTGACTACTGATGGTGCACCAGCAATGGTCGGCCGCTACAGAGGATTTGCCACTTTACTCAAGGAAAAGTTTACCTGATGCACGCACTGTTCACAGTGTCTTACACAGACACCATCTTGTCGTCAAGAAACCCAGTGGTGAACTGCTTGATGTTTTGAAAGTGTGTATCAGAGCAATTGATAAAATCAGAGCACATCCAGTCAACTCGCGATTGTTTGCAATGCTGTGGTAAAAGAATTATGAATTCTAAACCAGTTACTTTTGCACGCAGAGGTAAGGTGGCTGTCTAGGGGTTGATAACTTGCAAAGACTTGTGGACTTATACAGCTCAACTGTGTAGTTTCTAACAGATGTAAACACATCACTATCTGAAGAGTTAAAAAGGTGTAAGAATTCTCTCTTCTATTTGGCAGAAATATATTCAAAATTTAATGAAGTACAGAAACGTCTGCAGGGTGAAGGTGTTATGATTATTCAGGCCAAGACAACTCTATTAGGCTTTCAGACCATAACAGGCCTATTAAAATCTTCATTAGCATATAGAAAAGTTCAGTGTTATTCAGACTTGCGGCAGCTGGAAGAAAATCAAAACATTTCAGATAATGACCTGGAGATTACACAACGCACCTTGATAGCTTAAAAGAAGGCTTTAAAGTACGTCTTGAGGACCTGGAAAAAATGCATGTATCTGACTGGATTCTAACACATTTTGATTTGTAAACAGGAAATGCAGACATTGTTTCTCAGTTACAAGAATCTCCAACCAAATATCAGTGTTCATCAGATGCATCCTTCCCACTGATAATATAAATAATTTCAGTAAAAAAAGGTATTTTAATTTTTTTTTTTTTTTTTAAGTTAAATATCACCTATTTTTTATGAAGTCATTTATAATAATAATGTAGGGATTTTAGGGAAGAGTAAAGTGATGGTCTTTGAGAGAGGTGAAGTCAGTGAATGTACAGTGAGGTTGGATGATGAGGAATTGGAAAATGTGAGTACGTTTAAGTACTTGGGTAGTGTGATGAGTAAGGATGGTGGTTTGGAGGGTGAAGTGTTTGAAAGGGTACAGCAGGGAAGAAAGGTTGCTGGTTCTTTGAAAGCAGTGATAAGAAACAGGGAAGTGAGCATGGAAGTGAAAAACTTACTACATGACAGTATTATGATACCAACTCTAACGTATGGAAGTGAAGTTTGGACGTTGTTGGAAGGACACAAGTCAAGAGTGAGAGCAGTGGAAATGAGTTATTTAAGAGGAGCCTGTGGAGTCACATGGAGAGACAGGCTGACGAATGAGGATATAAAGGAGCGTTGTGTTGTGGATGTGGATGTGATAGGAAGCGTTAGGAGGAACACACTGAGGTGGTTTGGCCATATGGAGAGGATGGAGGGTGAAAGACTGACGAAGAGAGTGTATATGAGTGAGGTGGAGGGGGGAAGAGGGAGGGGGAGGCCGAGGATGAGATGGAGGGATGGGGTGGAGAGGTATATGAGAGAGGGGGATGTGAGTTGGGAGCAGGGCAGTGAAATGGCGGGGGACAGGGGGACGTGGAGGCGATTTGTTTGTGGCCACCCCAAACGGGATTGAGGCGTCTGGCAATAGATAGAATTATTATTATTATTATTATTATTATCATTATTATTATTATTACTATTAACATTTAATTACAGTAGTGTTTATCAAATTCCATCATCGATGAACAGTCCGAAATTGGAGGAAGGAGTCGATGAGTTGAAGAGTTTGGGGACTCATGGTGTGTGAGAGTGGACCGTTCATTGCAAGATGACCAGACTGACTTTTTTTTGTTATCTAATGTGTCTGGCTCTGGGCATAGGCTTAACAGCTCGGTCCCTGTGGCTGTAACACCCACTGTCCCCAGCCGTAGAGCGAACTCGCGTCACCTAAAACAACCGATGACCTCTCTAACCACTCGGATTGATTTTTTTTTTTTTTCATTAACACCGGTTTAGTGACGTGTTTTACTTATTAATTTCTGTTTCTGATGATTTCATTCAACTTTGGGAAACCTCTTGTACTGAAGGTGTAAATGAAGGTCTAATCTCTCCAGTTCAAAACATTACTTCAAAACTGAATAAAAATTACTGATGCAATAAAAATTAAGTACATTACGCCACTGGACTGGAGTGGAATATTTTCATAAATATCTTAACACAAGCTCAACCATCATATCATAAAAACACCCCAGCTAATAACAACACAGTCCTGACCTAGACAGTCCTGTAATGTTTATGCACAGAAAGCTCATCATTAGTGCCAGCTCTGTGGCCTGTGAGGGTGTGTGTGTTTATCTGCCAGTGTTTTGTACAAGACTGGTGGGCTTCTGAGAACGACTGATTACTTTATATTCATTGTTGAACATAATAATGCAAAGGTAAAATGATCTCTCTCTCTCTCTCTCTCTCTCTCTCTCTCTCTCTCTCTCTCTCTTTCTTTCTCTCTCTCTCTCTCTCTCTCTCTCTCTCTCTCTGTGAAGTTATTGTACCCGCGCTACAGAGAGAGAGAGAGAGAGAGAGAGAGAGAGAGAGAGTTAATAATAATATTCCTGTTACCGTCAAACTGTTTTTTTTTTTTTAATCGTAGTAGGGGCATCTGTCTTCTTAGTATAATAGGAAAAGTGTATGGTAGGATACTTATTGACAGAGTTAGAGAAAGAACAGAGGAATTAGTTGGAGAAGAACAGGGAGACTTTAGGAAGGGAAGAGGTTGTGTAGATCAGATATGCATTCTTAGAACTTTAGTGGAAAAGTTTCTATAGAAGGGAAAGAAGTTGTATGCGGCTTTCATGGATTTGGAGAACGCATATAACAGGGTGAATAGACAAGGATTGTGGAAAGTATTAAGAATATATGGAGTAGATGGGAAGTTGTTGAATGCTGTGAAGAGTATGTATGATGGTGCTAAGGCTGCAGTGCGTGTGGATGGTGAACTGAGTAAATTTTTCTCTTTGAAGGTTGGGTTGAAACAGGGATGTGTCATGTCTCCATGGTTGTTCAATCTGTACATGGATGGGATAATAAAAGAGGTACAAGGTAGGGTGGTGGATGTTGGAGTGGCCCTGATGAGAGAGGATAGTGTTTGGAAACTCTCTGTACTGTTGTTTGCAGATGATACTGTGTTGTTGAGTGAAGACGAAGGGGAGCTGCAAGGCTTGGTGGATGAGTTTGGGAGAGTGTGTAAGAAACGGAATCTAAGGGTGAATGTAGGGAAGAGTAAAGTGATGGTCTTTGAGAGAGGTGAAGTCAGTGAATGTACAGTGAGGTTGGATGGTGAGGAATTGGAAAATATGAGTACGTTTAAGTACTTGGGTAGTGTGATGAGTAAGGACAGAGGTTTGGAGGGTGAAGTGCTTGAAAGGGTACAGCAGGGAAGAAAGGTTGCTGGTTCCTTGAAAGTAGTGATAAGAAGCAGGGAAGTGAGCATGGAAGTGAAAAAGTTACTACATGACGGTATTGTGATACCAATTCTAACGTATGGAAGCTTGGACGTTGTTGGAAGGACACAAGTCAAGAGTGAGAGCAGTGGAAATGAGTTATTTAAGAGGAGCCTGTGGAGTCACATGGAAAGACAGGCTGACAAATGAGGATATAAAGGAGCGTTGTGGTGTGGATGTGGATGTGATAGGAAGCGTTAGGAGGAACACACTGAGGTGGTTTGGCCATGTGAAGAGGATGGAGGGTGAAAGACAGACGAAGAGAGTGTATGTGAGTGAGGTGAAGGGGGGAAGAGGGAGGGGGAGGCCGAGGATGAGATGGAGGGATGGGGTGGAGAGGTATATGAGAGAGGGGGGTATGAGTTGGGAGCGGGGCAGTGAAATGGCGGGGGACAGGGCGACTTGGAGGCGATTTGTTTGTGGCCACCCCAAACTGGATTGAGGCGTCTGGCAATAGATGGATAGATTCTTCTGGCATAAAAAATTTGGCAACAGTCATCATTATGATGTGGAAGACAATAAATATAAGAAAAAATTTATTTTTTGCCACCACCAGACGATTTCATTCAACTGTGAGTGGCCTGTCGTCGTCTTGGTGTTACCTACGCATTTTTTTTTTTTTTACCTCGGTCACCATCTTTTGGGAATGTGTTCATCTCTCATGATTCTTCGTTTTTTGTTACTAGGTTTGTCAACCACGTTGTCACCTTTTGCTGCTGATAATACACGAGCATGGGTTCTTATGAGCTCTGTCATTTACACAGAAACTCTTAAGGTTTACTTTACACGTGCTCTCCGATACTCTGCTGTATCCATTTGTTTCTCCGCACACACGTTCACCTCCGTGAGAATCAGCTCATACTGCTTCCAGATTTAACGCTGTGTTTTTAAAAGCATTATATACAGTATACTGTATTCAGAGCCTAGTGCAGAAATGAAATTAATGGGTGTTCCTCTAAATCGCTGAATATCGGAGTGAACAGTTTGTGAGGCAACGTACATTCAAAATTGGATAAATACAAACTTTCCTTTATATACCTCAAAATAAAAGGGATATTTCTATATTCTCACGTCAAGTCTAGTACACCATCTTCGAGCTCTGAGGACTCATTAGGCTGTAGCGTTTCTGTTGTGTTCAAGTATCTAAAGAATACAAGTGAATTAATTTCCTCCACTAACAGTACGGCCATAGAAACACATTTCTGTTTATCGCTTCTGCAGTCATCACTGGAGCCACCATGGCTAGACGGCAGCATGTTCGTTATACTTTGTGTGTGTGTCAAGGCCAGGATTCAAACTCATGAAAATGGCTAGCAACTAAAGACGGTGGGGATGGGGGACATCCTGTCCTGCAGTGAACCGATCGATGGAATGAGAAAATGAAGACAGCAGGTTGGGAGGTAAATTTCTCAGACTGGACTGTGTTGGGTGAAGCAGACTAATAATTAATGGGTCACTGGAGTAAGATAAGAGACGCCTTTGTCCTGCAGTGGAATGACCCAAGGTTGTATATGATGCTTATGATAACCACCCATTTTGTTGTTTCCGCTTTATTCATTTATTTTTGTTTATTCTGATTCTTCTGTTTCACCTTCTATGCGGTATCCATAATAACCAGTCGTGTCTCCCGCCCTCTAACTTTCCGTTTCTCATATTTTCTCCTTTCTTCTTCCTGTTCCCTGACGTTTGTGTCCTTTCCTCTCTCTCTGCCTACGAATATTCAATTGCCTCTGACGTAACTCTACCATTTCAATGGTCTATACTTTGCTGTACAGATGAAGCCGTACAGTTTTCACACAACCAGCGTACACATTTAACACTGTGATCACTACACAAATTTTCCCTGCCCGTGTCCTCTTATTCCACGTGGCTTTGAATTTTGCGTTGGGTCGTAATCTATGGATGTGACATTTAAAGCAGGCAGATCCGACATAAGCTGACGACCATTTGTTTACCTCGTTAATATTGCACCACACACTGACAGGGGCCCTCACACTGGCCCTTGTGTGTGTGTGTGTGTGTGTGTGTGTGTGCTTAAAATACTGTGTCTGAGAACAAGGACGTTTATAGCGACTTTCAATATGACAATACTCTTACACCTTTTATTATCGATGTGTAACTGCATAAACTTGGATGGGAAAGAGCTGACAGCCAATTGCTCGTCTCACGTGTTATCAAGCACATTACACGTCATACTACTATAATGATGCCTCCACCTCTTCGAAAGCCTCCTGTTCCTTGTTTATTTTTTATTTATGTCTGTCCTCCGTCCTACCTTCTTGACCTTCAGTTCAGTCTTATTACTCGTATCTTCACCAGTCCTTTACCTTTGGTGCCAAAATTTTGATTTACATTGATCTTTTCAATACGATCGTCCTAGGTTATGAGCTTTTTGTTTGGCTTATTTAAAAACAATCCCCAATAACCATTTACCTTTCCTTGATCTTCCCTCATGTGAATGAAATAGTTTGGTGTAAGTAGGAATAATGTAAAAAATCACTAAGAACGAAAATAGAATACAGGTGTTGAATTCTATGGTCACATTTACCTGCCATCCATATAAAGAGCTGGGATGAATCCGTTTGACTGGCTTCTCTAAAGATGACGCCATCGTCGAAGCAGAGAGGCAACCAACACAAAAAGTGAAACACATTGCTGTTGAAAGCTTGATTTGTAAGTGATATACCACGAGGATTATATTTTGTAATTTATAAACACCTCAATGCATGTGTACCTACTTTCAGTAATGCTTTCATGCATTTGGGCGTTCGAACTACTGTAGCGAGATTTCGGAACTGTGTGAAGATATTTGCTGAAAGTATCCGTGCGTGACTACTGTACACCATCTGTTTAAAGTATGATTTCTGAGACATTAATGAACTAACACAAGATCACACTGTCATGCAACAACTAATCTTCAGTAATTCACCTTCCATTATCATCATTATCATCGTATTCCTCTTCCCTAACTCACAAACATCACAATAATTTTGATACGATTAATAGTCTATTGCACTCTAAAATTTTTCAACCCACTGGGAACTTCCCTACTTTTATTTTCGTTCTTTTCTCTCGTAACTAATCTGAAGGTTTTAGGCATTTTCTCTCCCAGTCATCACGACCTCTAACTTCACCAGTATCACAGCTTTGTAAATCATCCCAAGATCCTCACCCCAGTCTTGCATTTCCACTCATTTCTATCATATCTTTATTTATTCCACTATCCTTGGCCCTTTCCCGATATCCTCCTCTCCCCGCTTTCCTTGATGGGCCAGACCTGCAGCTTTACTGTAAACACTATAATGCGTTTCCCTGAACACACGAAATCGAAAAGCTTTGTAATCCGATAAAAGGCAATGGATTTTGATGTAATCAGTGTTGTTCAACCTCTTAAACTGTGTTGGTGTTATTGTTATGTTGATGTTGTTGAATGCATCTCTGTCTATCTATCTATTGCCAGACGGCATAATTCCTTAAGGGATGGCCACTTGACTTTGAGTTATTTGTTTTACGGGGAGGGGCACTAACTCTCCACCAACTCACTTGTTGACACGTAGGGAGCACATATGGTTTGGTTATATGGTTACAACCCAGCGTTGTAAATGGTTTCTTGGCTTACAGGAAACTATTTGGCTTGTCACTCAATGTAAAGCCACCTGTAAAGGAAAGAAAAGCAATAAGAAGTGATTGCATCTCGTTTGGTGTTAAAATCTTACTGCATGTCGATTAGTTTTGTATTCATGCCGTATTTTATGCCTCCTACAACTGCAAGACTGTTCAACTCGGGGAAACCTCTGACCACTTGGGAAAGTTATGTCGATCTCTGATTACACATTCAGCGCATGTCCATCACCACTGTTCCTTTTCCATCTCGTATTCATTTCTTCCCCTCTCCTCTCTCCTTTCTCCTCTCCTTTCTTCCTGACTACACACTTCTCTTTTCTCTTTTCTCCACAATTCTCTCTTCTTGTACCAAAATTCTTCCCCCCCCCCTTGCTTCCACACTTCTCGTCTCTACTCCTGTCTCCACACACCTTTTCTCTCCTGTTTCCAAATTTCTCTCTCTCTCTCTCTCTCTCTCTCTCTCTCTCTCTCTCTCTCTCTCTCTCTCTCTCTCTCTCTCTCTCTCTCTCTCTCTCTCTCTCTCTCTCTCTCTCTCACGACCACTTCTTTTTTATTTCCCTCATGTTCACCCCAAACACTTCCATCCTGTCTCTGTCCACCTCTCAAATACTCTGCCACACTCACCCCACACCACACATCCCAGGCGCCTCTCTCCAGTGTCAACAGTGGGTAATTACTGGACTGGCCAACGCCTCATGTGTGGCCATCCATACATTTAAAAAAAAAAAAAAAAAAGGAGAGAGTAAAACAAAGGAAGAAGAGGAATTATAGACGATAAAATTGGTGGGTGTGAAAGCATTGGAAACAAGTGGTGCCAGGCACACCAAACCTTGCCCTACAGCAGTTATTTTATTGCTGTTAAATACTGACTCTTCCTGCCATTTAGTGTCAGTGCACAATTTACCTATTTGCACACAGGGTCCTAAATATAGGACGGAACTGGGCATTTCCAGAAGTTAATAAAGGAAGAAATGCTGGTGTATGGACTATGAGTTCGCAACTATGAGCCAATAGGCGGAGGGCAGTACGCGTAGTACCCTTCCAGCAATATCCCTCGCACAGGAACACTGCGAGTTAATGAGTTAAAGTCTAAGGTAATGACGCAAATGTTTTCAGTTTACGCCCTCTGAAAATCCGTTGTCTTCCGTTTGACCTTTCAAGGTCACTCAGGGTCAAAGGTCATGCTGCCAAATGAAAGATCATATGAGACTTCCTAATCCTTGTTTATAATAAATACATCTTCAACGGGTTTCGAGTTATTGCCCCTGAATATCTGTGACATTGAGTTTGACCTTTCAAGATCATTTAAGTTCAATAGTCTTGGTGCCAAATAAAAGTCCATATTATGAGTCCCTGTATGTTCCTAATAATAAATATCTCTATCTTCAACCGTTTTCAAGTTATAGCCCTCTGAAAATCAGTACCTTGATTTTGACCTTTCAAGTTCACTCGATTACCTCCAAAATTTTAATCACATTCTTCGGGTACCAGTGCCCATATATCCTGAAAGTTTCATTTCATTGCATTCAGCGGTTCTCCGTAATGTTGCTAACAAACAATGAAACAAATAAGCAAACAAACAAACAAACTCGACCAAAAACAATACTTTGTCGGACTCCGTGGGGGCGAGGTAATAACTTAAGGTTTGTAATCCTCCACTCCTTTGAAATCCAGTATACTGAACCCATACTTAGGCGGTGTAGAGTGGAAAGAACAGAGATATTTTTATTTTACGTATGACCAGGGATAAAGATCTCAGGCTCCTTCCTGTCTTTTCGTTTCCACTCATTTGACTCACTTGTCAGTATCAATGTATCAGTATCAGTATGAATCCAGAATGAGAGGTGGGAGTGGAAGGCAGGAGACGAAAGTTGAAGAGAGAGAGAGAGAGAGAGAGAGGGGGGGGAGGGATGGGGTATGTATTACGGGAATGAGGAGGAGGGGGTGAGGGGATAGAGGATAGAGGGAAAAGAATACCGATGAGACATGCATAGATCAGAGAAGTGGACAGGGACAGAGGAAATACAGTGAATTATGGTGAAAACCTGATACCAGGGAGGAAGAAAGACTTTACTCTCAACTGAAAAACAAGATATACAGTACAATATACAGTGTAACATGAGCTGGGTAACATCATCACCCACTGATGACAGCTTGATCAGAAGTTAAACACGATTAAAAAATCAAGAGTACTGGAAAACTTAGTGTACTTATTGCTTTTCATATTTTCTTTGTCACGGAAAATGTGCTGGACGTCTGTATTACCAACTAGAAATTATAATACAGCTGGAAAATGGAGTTTCGGACACCCTTGGATCCGTCAGCATTGAGATGCCGCCTGTTACTTACGAATATCGTTTAAATGGTTCTGAAAAAGATACGCTGGCCATACTCTCTCTCTCTCTCTCTCTCTCTCTCTCTCTCTCTCTCTCTCTTGCATTTTCCCACACTGGCTGTTGCATTAAACGCATCAAGAGAAGGACACGAAAACAAAGACCAAAGTTGGCTAAAAGTTGATTCTGGGAAGTGGGAAAACGATAATCATGTCAGAAAAATGTAGGTAACTAATTTATCTGGCAGGAAGTACGAAAAAAATAATATTATAAGGACTCTACTCGACGGAGAAAAAGTCGTCTAGTTAGAGCAACAACAAGATATCAAGGTGTACCCATAGCAGAGAACTGATTACTCAATTATTATGTAAGTTTTGATTGCAGAGACTACTCTCACCTGAACAAACTCTTCCATTGTAAGCCAGAATATTATTCCCGATGTCAAGAAGCGCCTCACAAGACGTAATAGTATTCCCTTTAGAATAATTTGACTTTGAAACCAGCACCTCTCGTATGGGAAGTTTCTGTGGATTTCTGAAAGTCAACAAAGTGTTTTCGTCTTGGAGCAGCTGCAACCTTCAGCAAACTTTGGCGGCATTGCTTTTGCATACCTTGTACGATTCGTTGGTGGTTGAGGCCAGGGTGGAAAATTACGTGTGCCAGGCAGACATGAAAGAGATGAAAGTAATATTAACAGTGGAGGGGGTCAGGGAGGGTAGGAAGAGGAAGGGGTGTATAATTACAGTCGTATTAAAGGAGGGAAGAGAGGGAGGTAGGGAGGGAGAAAGGGATGGAGTGAGACTGGTGAGTGAGAAAGGAAGAATATGTACACAATGGAAGAAGGAAAAGAAGGGAGGAATATAAACAGTGGAGGGAGGAAGATATATGGACTCAACAGAGGCAGGTAAAGAGCTGACCCCTGCCCATTATCCTGTTATCTTTCCATATTTTTGCCATTTCCTCCTGAAACATTTCCTGCCGCCTGCCTCTGGTTGTGACAAACGTCCAATAACTCTGCCTCCCTCACCTTACCTCAGTTTACCTCATTTCTACTTCACCTCACCTCACCTCAAACACTCCAACAATTTTTAAAAAGTTGTATACGAAACCGATTGGCGACTGAGTGTGATAGTGTTGTGAACAGTGAGTATATTAACAGACAGACGTTAGCAACAATTTTTTAACATGTAGATACTGTATAGAACGCACGAATAACATAACAGACAAATCCCACTGACGATCGCTTTGTAACCATTATTACATATCTGTACTTGGTCGCGCGCACACACACACACACACACACACACACACACACACACACACACACACACACACACACACACACACACACACACACACACATGCTATCGCGATCGCGTAAACGTAGCATAGAAAACATCTTTTACTGATCGCTGTTTCTACGCTTGGCTGTCACACAACTGTCCTTTTGACTCAGTACTTGCCTTACCTGACCTGCTCTTCATATTTACTAGTTATACTATCACTTTACTACTAATAGTCAGTGATCTTGAATGGCACTTGTCAGAGTTTCTTTTGGTGACATGGAGATGGCCGCATAAAGTTATTATGCTATGTGTATGTACACAGTATTCAAGCCAGTTTAGGGGAAAAAGAACTTGGAAAAGTAGAGTGGAAGTAGAGAGGAAGCGAGGAGGGACGGGAAGGGTTGGAAGAAAGAAGGAGAAAAAGTGCATGTTGGACGCGAGATTATACAAAGACAGACCAAGGAAGAACAACGAACCACACAAGCAA
Organism: Coenobita brevimanus; assembly: GCF_032717465.1. Classification (NCBI taxonomy): domain Eukaryota; kingdom Metazoa; phylum Arthropoda; class Malacostraca; order Decapoda; family Coenobitidae; genus Coenobita; species Coenobita brevimanus. The sequence continues at coordinate 8,665,150 of NC_137062.1, read as the reverse complement.
GAGAGAGAGAGAGAAAGAACAAAAAACAGCTCGTGTCAGTATCCGGAATTCAAATGCAAAAATTAAACTAAAATCGCATCACGGCAATAAAGAAAACAGACAAAAATGCTAAATGGATATTGGTTTTGAAAACATGTCGTCATGAGAGTCCATAAAAATACGTGAGAGTTGTGATATGTGAGTTGAGTGGCGGTGTTTGAGTGGGTGACGAGGAGGAGGTGAAGTGGGTAGGGAGAGAAATGGGTGAAGTGAGGTGCAAGGGTGATAAGGAAAGGGAGAGAGAGGGGGAAGGGAGAGAGGTAGGGTGGTGATGGTAATGGGGGGTAGAGGAAAGGAGAGGAAGGGATGGTGATGATGTTATTGGTGAATGGAAGGGGAAGGGGGGAAGGTTGAAAGATAATAGTAATGTGTACAAAGTGTGGAGGGAAAAAAGAGATGGTATAGTCTTCACTATCTTTTTCATATTATGCTTTTCTTTGTCAGCTTCATTCATTCTCTCTCTCTCCCTTTATGTTTTTCATCTTGTGTCACTCACAACAATATTGCTCTTCGTTTGTGTACACTTTCATGTCATTTATTTTCAAAACCATAATTTATCTTCCTGCATTTGTGCCAGTTATTGTAAATTGTTTAACGGTGCTGCATCTGTTTTACCAGTTTTGTGTTGGCTATGCTGCCTACTTCCTCCTGCACCTTTTATCATTCTTTTCCTATGTCTATCCTCCTCTTTTCTTATTTCTCTCATCTTTCTTGTCACTTTTTATTACTCTTCTCTCCTTTTCAGGTGGCTTTAAATTGAGCTTCGAGCCTAATGGTTTCCTGTAAGCCAGGAAACCATTTACATGGCACAATTAGTAACCATATAACCAACGCACACATGTTGCCTACGTGTCAACAAGTGGGTTGGCGGAAGGTTAGTTTCCCTGCCCGCAAAATCACTAAAAGACAAACGGTCATCCCCTTATGACGTCTTGCTATAGAGATAGTTTTGGCTACTTTATTTTTGTTTAGCCATAATGGTTACTGTTGCATTATATTCTTTACCTCGGACTTAAGTCTACTTTGCAGTCATGAGAGGCATATTTTGTTGTCGTTTTTGTGGCTACTTTTACTGTAGTTATTTTTATTATTATTTTCGGTTTCATTATAATTCGAAACTCCCATTTATTTTCTTTGTCTTCGCACAAGCTTTGAAGTATACAGCCACCGTTCTGTACTTTTGCTGTAATCTAATTTCCTATCTCCGCTTCTGTTACAATCCTATTGCAGGAGCTTTATGTCATATGCATATAGTTATTGTATCCGTAATTTTCACTGCCCTGTTATACACTTTCTCTCTCATTTACTGCTTCCTACAGACAAAGAACATCATACTTGCCAATGACCTTACTATTTCCCACAGTAGTTTGTGTTGCTACTCTTTATTTTATTTTATTATTTTTTTTTTTTTGGGGGGGGAGGGCTTGATTAGGCAATATAATATGCCTGTCATTCCATTTACTCTGCTCTGCAAAAATAAGTTTCATTCCATAGACTACTACTGCAGTTAAACGTGCCTACATTTGTTGTAAATCATTCCTTTCTTGTTGTACAACGTCCAGCAGATGCCCTCTCCTTCCTCTCTCGCTTTAGCAATTACCCACCTATCACCTGCTCACAATTGCAGAAGCAGGAATTTCTTTGATAGTTTTCCTCTTTGTATGGTTGCTCTTTTTTTTTTTTTTTTTTCCCCGGATCCCACCTTGTCCCTTCTTTGAGGTGGGTATTACGACGTTAGGAAGCAAAAGAAACAAACTAAAAAATACTTCCTACCGCTGAAAGATTTAAGACCATGGATATGTTTCGAGAGTATCAAACTAATTTAAACATAAGGTTACTAAGATAGTTAAGTCTCTCTCTGTGCACTTGTAAACAGTGTTACGTGAACATCACAAGAGTGTGTCACAGCCAACACTCACACACCAGCAAAGAATCTCTGACCTTGAACAAATAACATAGTATAATATATGCACTCATGCACATGCATCATGATAAATATATTTATTACTGTACTTGTAAACAGTGTTACGTGAACATCACAAGAGTCTGTCACAACCAACATTCACACACCAGCAAAGAATCTCTGACCCTAGACAAATAAAATAGTATAATATATACACTCATACACATGCATCATCATAAATATGTATATTGCGTTCTAATCATAAATATATACATATGAATGCACACAGCACAGTTTGAATATCAGCTCCATCATCTCTCTCTCTCTCTCTCTCTCTCTCTCTCTCTCTCTCTCTCTCTCTCTCTCTCTCTCTCTCTCTCAACTTCAGGAGCTTCGTAATATATATTCTGCTTAGTGCCAGGCTGTTTTATTTAGCCAATAAAACTACCACAGTCAAAGGATTAAGTCCCTCTCACACCGTTTACGTCACCTTTCCAGTTTCCCGCCTTTATTAAACAAAAGCTTTTCATTTCTCCATAGCAATGGCGACGTGCCATTTGCTTTGGTGAGTTTTCATGTACA
>NC_137062.1:8630126-8657626 GCF_032717465.1 Coenobita brevimanus | reverse complement strand
CCCTGGCTGCAGCAACCAACGAATCGTACAAGGTAGCGGCAGCACCGTCACCAAAATTTGCTGCAGGTTGCAACTGCACGAAGATGAAAACACTGTTGACTTTCAGAAATTCACAGAAACTTCCCATACGAGAGGTATTTGGTTTTATAAAAAGTCAGATTATTTTAAAGGGAATACTATTAAATCTTGTGAGGCGTTTGTTTACATCGGGAATAATAATCAGGCTTACTATAGATTTTGTTCAGATGAGAGCAATGCTTACAATTAAAACTTACATACTGAGTAATCAGTTCTTTGCTGTGGGTAACACCTTGATATCTTGTTTTTGTTTTAACCAGACGACTTCTTCTCCGTCGAGTGTAGTCCTTAAAATACTAATTATTTTTCTACTTACTGCCAAATAAATTACTTATCTACATTTTTCTGACAAAAAAAAAAAAAAAAAATCGATTTCCCACATCCCAGATTCAACTTTTAGCCAACTTTAGTCGTTCTTTTTTTGTGCTTCCAATGATTCGTTTAATGCAATACCCAGTGTGGGAAAATGAGAGAGAGAGAGAGAGAGAGAGAGAGAGAGAGAGAGAGAGAGAGAGCGTGGTCAGCATATCTTTTTCAGATCAATTTAAAAGAATATTCGTAAGTAACAGCTGGCATCTCTGTGCTGACGGATCCAAGGGTGTCCGAAACTCCACCTGTAATATAATTTCTACTTCTCTCAAGGATGGAAGAAAGTTGCTTGGTAATACAGACATCGAGCACATAATCTCTGACAAATAAAGAAAATATGAGAAACAATAAACATACCAAGTTTTCCAGTAGTTTTTATTCTTTTATCATCTTTAACATGTGAGAAGGATGTCATCAGTGGGTGAAGAAGTTACCCTGTCCATGTTATACTGAATATTGTGTATTTTCTTTTCCATCGATAATAAAATCTGTCTTCCTCCCAGGTATCAAGTTCTTCGCTATATTTCCTCTGTTTCTGTCCACTTCTCTTATCTGTGCATGTCTCCTCAGTACCCTCTTCCCTCTATCCTCTATCCTTCCACCCCCTCCTCCTCATCCCTATACTATACAATGTATTCCCCTCCTCCCTTTCCGTCTAATCCTCGCATCTCACTCTCTGTCTGTCTGTCTGTCTGCCTCCAACTTCCTTCTCCTCCCTTACACTTCCTCCTCTTATGCTGGTTCCATACTGACTCATAGCAGCAGGTGAATAAAATGGGTGCTTGGGAAAATAAAGGAAGGAGTCTGAGACCTTTATCCATGTACATTACCTTCCTTCTCCTCCCTTACACTTCCTCCTCTTATGCTGGTTCCATACTGACTCATAGCAGCAGGTGAATAAAATGGGTGCTTGGGAAGGAAATAAAGGAAGAGGTCTGAAGACCTTTATCAATATATTCACTGTGTGAGAAAAAAAAAAAAAAAAAGTTTCTATTCTTCCCATTTTTCACCGCCTATTTAAGCATGGGTTCAATATAGTGTATTCCGAAACGAGAGAGGATTACAAACCAGGAGTTATTGTCCACGCTTTCCCACTCATCGAGGGCTTCTATATCATATATAACTAATCTCCTCCTCCTTGTTTTTACTTCCTCCTATTTTTTTTTTTTTTTAATGTGTATGTATGGATGGCCAATGGATGAGTCCAGCAAATACTGTACCCAGCTATTGTTGACATTGTACAAGAGGCGCCTGGGGTGTGGGGTGAGTGTGGCAGAGTACGTATTTGGGATGTGGGCAGAGGTCATGAAGCCCAGTAAATTGTTTGGCCCATGCCACACGGCTCCTGTCTAAGGGTGTGCCTTTGCTACAAGAAAATGGACAACCCAGGTAATATGTGGTAAGTCATAGAAGAATGGGACAAAGAGGTAGGCAGAGAACCAGATGGAGAGGAAAAATTCCAAACATTGCTTGGTTGAATAAAACAGGAAAACGGACCGTTGGTATGCAAATGCAATTTTTGTACTGTTGTTGCCATATTTATGATGGTGTTACATCTAATGATGATGATGGCAAAGTGACCGACCACGAATTTGATAATGAATAATTGTACTCACCAGAATTAGCATTAGGATGGGATAATTGTAGGAATGCATTTTACCAAAGACAGACGTGTAAATGAGTGTAAATTTGGGAGTGGGTGTACGAACTGGAGCGCTTTGTAAACATAAGTAACTGAGCTGTGTGACTGATAGCGAACAACGTTGAGGAATTACTACAAGAGTGTGGATGAAAGTGGAATGAATTAAAATAATGTAAGCGAAGGTTGAAATATCGAGCCAAGTGACATCACCACCCAGGCCACTCAGGTATCACGAACCACGAGAGACGCGGAACCTTAATTTGATGGACGGCAGACTCACTTCTTGTTAGATGGGATGAGGAACAGCGAAGAAATACGGAGTGGGAGGAAGAGAAGGGACAAACGAATGAACGTGGGATCAAGAAGCTCAATAAACTGGGGACGGTGAATTGAACACTATCTGCCTCACATCCATGGATTATGTCAACGACTCACCCGTAAGCCATTTACACAGTTCAGCTTTTCACTTTAATTTCACTTGACTGTCATCATTCAGTTAGCTGACAGTTATTTATGATCGGCCTTTTCAGTTGATGTGAAGAAAGCAACTGCACGATGCGTTTTGCACCATAATAACTTTATACTTATGTAATTCCTGTCTAGGCTGTTCATTAGCATAGAGTATTTCATTGCTTTATTTTTGCATTGAATAATATACGTAAAATGTTCGTAAACATATATCAACAACACACAATTACTACTCTTCTACAGAAGCATATATATTGCAGTCGGACAAAAAATGTAAAACAAGTTTTGCTCTAAAAGCAAACAATTTTCAAAAGAAGCATGTTCTAGATGCCATCCCAGATCTGTTTTAAACAGCAGGTATTAAGTATGGGAAGTTTATGTCGGCTGATATTATTATAATGAATGCAATGCTGCATATAACGCAATATCATTTGAAACAAATGATGAATTATATAGCCGTTTAGCAGTACTTGTCCACAAATAATAGTCTGTGGGACTACTATACAGTATCATCTTTATTAATAAAATGATGACCTTAATTATTGTTGTGTGATCCATCGCAGCCTCGTGTTGCAGCTGCTGCCCTCTGCTGTCCAAGCCTACATCTGTATGTAGCTGAGGTGTGGGTGACGACCTGTGAGTACAGGTATGCACACGACTAAGGATTTTTTAAAACATTATGTTCCCAAGGTTCAGTCGTACACCTACGACAGACCAACGGTGGGTTGGTCCATGTAGCATTCACACCTAGCATCGCCCTAGTTTTTAGTAAGTAACAGAATGGAGAAAGAGGAAAATCAGGAGAAGTAAAAAAACACACACACAGAATAACAACCAAGTCGGACATTAATTCCCACTGCCTTTACTGTGGTATGCTTGGGATTCCACATTCGGGTTTGGTGGCCATTTTGAAAAGAAGAGTAAATGTGATGTTATGGAAACTCAAATCCATAGACTGTTCCCTGCAACAACCGGGATCCCTCCCTCCACCACAGTCCCCAGTCCATCCTCACCACACATTTCACCACCCCTTCAGTTTGAGTAAGTTGAAGTGATGTTGGGACAAACAGCAACGGAGACGCTTTTTGGTGCTGGATGTTGGGTCTACAGGAGGCCCAAGATCAGCAGGAAGGAGTTAGTGATAGAAGTTCTAGTTGTTTTTCATCACCAATTAAATATATATATATATATATATATATATATATATATATATATATATATATATATATATATGTGTACATGATGACTCCACCTTCACCTTTCCATTCGGTTCCCGCAACGCCCATCTCCTTGAGATTTAGACACCAACAAGCAAGGGATGAGGCTATAGCACCACTAATGTCACGGCTTGGCACCGTGTCTCTGACTGGGGTAAAAATAATATGGACATTTTAATGCATCTGGGACTCAGTTCTTGCACCTATCAGGCCGACAGAGTCTTCCACAGGTATACCCACTAATGTTTAATAATATTCAGCTTAATCCTGCATCATCCTTGAACATGCTTGGGGTTTCATTACTCGGGACTTATCTTGGGAGATCTATTATTAATGTAAATCTGCTTCCAAGAGATTGGTGTGCTAAGTAAACTCATTCAAGCGTACCCTGCACAGTTGTTGACTCTATACAGGGGTCTTATCTGCCCCTGTGTAGGTATAACTCATGTGTGGGAGGCTCCTACCCACATACAGCTCTTCTCAATAGGGTGGAGTCAGGCTTTTCGTCTCCATTACCTCTCCTCCTCTTATGACCTTCAACCTCCTGTCTTTTCGCCGCTTTCTTGCATCTTTATCTCTTTTCTATCCCCTTTAACTGTGGGTCACTGCTCCTCTGAACTGTCTGCTTGCATTCCTCCACCTCTACGACGGGCACATGTACCCGTCTGGCAACAACTCTCATCCTTTTTCTGTCCCAACTCTCGTGCAGAGTTAACCGTTGCTTCCAGTCTTTCATTTATGCAGTGAGTCATCTGGAACTGTCTCCCTCTATATGTATTTCCTGCTGCCCATGATCTCCAGTCTTTCAAACATGATTTGAGCATCTCTTCAAAATGATCGGATCTTGAATTTGTCTCTCTATTGTATTTTGTTTTTTTTTCTCTTGGAGGGAACTGTTACTGCAGGCTCATGGCCTTTGGTTCCCTTCTTCCTCATAAATATATATACATGATGACTCCACCCTTCACCTTTCCATTCAGTTCCCACAACGCCCATCTCAGCAGTTACTTCAACAAGCAGGGATGAGGCTATGGCACACTAATGTCTGACTTGGCTCGTGTCTCTGACTGGGTAAAAATAATATGGTTGTTTTAGCCATCTAAGACTCAGTTCTTGCACCTATCAGGCCGACAGTCTTCCACAGGTATACCCACTAATGTTTAATAATATTCAGCTTAATCCTGCATCATCCTTGAACATGCTTGAGGGTTTCATTTACTCGGGACTTATCTTGGAAAGATCATATTACATCTCTTGTAAAATCTGCTTCCAAGAGATTGGGTGTGCTAAGCCGACTCCGCTCTTTCTTTACCCCTGCACAGTTGTTGACTCTATACGGGGTCTTATCTGCCACTGTGTGGAGTACAACTCATGTGTGGGAGGCTCCCCACATACAGCTCTTCTCAATAGGGTGGAGTCAAAGGCTTTTCGTCTCATTACCTCTCCTCCTCTTACTGACTCGCTTCAACCTCTGTCTTTTCGCCGCACTGTTGCATCTTTATCTCTTTTCTATCGCTTCTTTAATGGTCACTGCTCCTCTGAACTGTCTTCTTGCATTCCTCCACCTCTACGACGGGCACGTAGCACCCGTCTGGCAGCAAACTCTCATCCTTTTTCTGTCCAACTCTCTAATGCAAGAGTTAACCGTTACTTCCAGTCTTTCATTTATGCAACAGGTCAACTCTGGAACTGTCTCCTCTGTCTGTATTTCCTGCTGCCTATGATCTCAGTCTTTCAAACACAGTGTGTCCAGGCATCTCAAAATGATCGGATCTTGAATTTGTCTCTCTATTGTATTTTGTTTTTCTCTTGGAGGGAACTGTTACTGCGGGCTCATGGCCTTTGGTTCCTTTCTTCCTCGCATAAAATATATATATATATATATATATATATATATATATATATATATATATATATATATATATATATGAGGAAAAGTATTACCCTTGTACAAAAGGAGGAAATTTAAAGTAAATTACTGATTAAGACAGAGTGCAGAGAGAAGTACAAGAAACAACAGCCTCTAGAATTATAATTTATACAGCAGCTGGTGTAAGTGTATCAAGAGTTAGTGGTACCGTACTGGAACACCGTAGTGGTAACGTGATGAAGAAGAACACGAAGAGGGGAAGAATGTAGACGCGAGGATGAGAAGAGATGTGTGGGTAGAAGAGCTGTGTGGAGACAGGAGGGAGAAACGAGAAGAATGGAGACACAAGGAGAAAACAGATGTGTGGAACCCAGTAGGAGAGAGAGAGAGAGAGAGAGAGAGAGAGAGAGAGAGAGAGAGAGAGAGATGTGTAGGAGACAGAAGGAGAGAAGGGAAGAGTGGAGACAGAAGAGAGAGAAGAGGAGGAGTGGAGGCAGGAAGTGAGAAGCGTGGAGAAAGGTAGAGAGAAGTGTGGAGACAGGAGGAAAAGAAGTTTGGAAAAAGGAAGAGAGAATTTAGGGGACATGAGAAAAATGACGTTTGTAGACAGGAGGAGAGGAGAGGGAGGAGGTTGAGAAAAGGAGAGACGCGGGGGGGGGGGGATGAATAGGACAAGATTAAGAATATGGAGTGAAAATGGACATGTGCTGAGAAAGTGTGATGAATAGAGTCAACATGAATTCCTCAAATGGTCAGAAGTTTCCCTCAGCTGAACAGTCTTGTAGTTGTGGTTGTAGTAGACATGAAATACGGCATGAAATGCGAGAATTTATCAGCCAGTCTTTGCCACTATACATTCTGCACCAACACCAAACGAGAAGAAGAAAGAAGAGATATCGTATCCACAACATCAACGTAATATCAACTCCAACATAACTATAACAGGGTGACAGCACTGATCACATCAAAATCCATTTCCTTTTTATCCGATTACAAGGGATATCTGATTTATAGATTCAGAGAAAAGCATTATTGTGTTTACGAGTAAAGCTGCTTCAGGTCTGGTCTATCAGGGAGAACGGGGAATGCAGGATATCGGGAAAGAGACAAGGTTAAGAGGAATTTTTAAAAATACTAAAGAAAAGGGGTGGAACTTCCAAGATTGGGATGAGGATCTTGGGATTACTTGCCAAAGTTGTGATATTGGTGAACTTAGAGTTCATGATGACTGGGAGAGAAAATGACCAAAAGACTTCAAGATGTTGCTAAAAGGATGAGCGAAAATAAAAGTTGGAAAGCTGAAGTGGGGTGAAAGTATTTGGATGGTAGTAAACTGTTAAGGTTATCAAAGGTACTGTGATGTTGGTGAATTAAGGAAGAGGTAGACGATGATGATGAAAATGACAGGTGAATTGCTAGCGGTGTGTTGGTGCATGTCAGCGTGATCCTGTGTTAGTTCATAAATGGTCGGTAGTTTATGTCGCCTGCTTCAAATGTCACATCCACAGATTACGACCCAGCACAAAACTCAGAGTCCCGTGGAATAAGAGAACACGAGCATGGAAAATGTGTGTAGTGATCAAAGTGTTAAATGGGTACACTGGTTGTGTGAAAACTGTATGGCTTCATTTGTATAACTTTGTATAGACCACTGAAATTCTGGAGTTATGTATGGAATGGGTGAATAGTTATAGGAGAGGGAGCGGAAAGGCAAAAAGCTTTGGGGAGCAGGAAGAAGATAAGAGAACATATTAAAGCCGAAAAGACATGGGTAGAGAAAGAAAATAGTGGCAATAGAGGTACAGAAAGGGAAGTGAAAGAAGCCGAATGCGAAAGAAACAGCAAAATTGGTCATTATCATAATATTCATCTGTATTTGTTTGAAGAGCTTAGTATCATTCCATTTAGGTTGGTATCTTTTATTCTTTTCTAGTCTTTCCAACTGGGTAATAGCGCCTGTTTCATCCAGCGCCAGCCAACCTGCAAATCTCATCTCCCCATCCTGGTTTTTGCTTCCTTCTCCCAGTCTGTCTTTGGGTTCTTCACTTTAGGACAGGATCTATCCTATTCCTGCCGTCATTACATGTACCGGCCACTTGGATGGGAAGGTCGTATTAGCAACCACTTAATCATCTTGAACTCCAGGATGATTGGAGAGAATAATAATACGGGAAAAGAAAATTATGTATGTGAGTTGTTAAACTTCTTGTTAATAAGAGAAATATTAAAGCACAGCGGTTCTTGAGCGTCAACGATAGACATAGAAGGCTTTACGTAGTTAACAAAAAGGTTTCTCAGACTTTTGGGTATATCGAAAAAAGAAGATCGAGGTTTCTGCTTGCAGATTTGCTCACTGAAAGTTCACACTAAGAGCTAGGATATTTCATTGGTGCACTCTGCTTCTGACTGCAAAATGCTGCTTTCGGAATAATAGTGTTCCCGTCAGAAGCAGTATGAGGTTGCGCACATGAGAGCTTAGGTGAGTATTATTGGAACAACAAATGGATGAGGCAGACTGGGTGTGATAGCACGTTTGAGCTAAAATCTGGGTGTGCTTGTGTAAATGCTGGAACGTTCACGAAAACTCATGTGCGAGTTCTAGCAGCAGCAGCAGTATCGACAGCAGATGACACAGTGGTTAAGAAGGTTTATAAACAAAATTATAAGAGCTAAAACACATTTGGCTGGTAACCCACGCAAAAAAAAAAAAAAAAAAAAAAAAAAAAAAAAATATATAACGTTAACATATGGACGACGAAAGGCCATTACAAGACAAAGAAAAGAATCTTCTGGCGGTAGCAGAATAGAGTAACCCTGATTTTTGTTATCCACGAGTGAAAGGAAGATGTTTTAGATTTTACAGTAGAAAAGTTACTAATGAAAAGATTATAATAATATGGATATTGCAGGAATTTCTCTCTCTCTCTCTCTCTCTCTCTCTCTCTCTCTCTCTCTCTCTCTCTCTCTCTCTCTCTCTCTCTCTCTCTATGCTTGTATATTATATAACCACACGATGTTTGAAAACTATCGCAAGGGGAGTAAACCGTCTGTGGAAAGAAAGATAATAAGAAAAGGAAATACTCGATTTATCTATCTATCCATCCCGACGCCCTAATCCCGCAAAGGGTGGCCGCAGATAAAACGCTGGAGGTGGCATTGTCATCCACCGATTGACTGCCCTCCCCCCAGCTCATTCCCTCCTCCCTCATGCGTCAGAACACCATTCCTCCACCTCATCCTCGGTCTACCCCTCCCTCTCCCTCCCTCCACTCCACCTACATACACCCTCTTAGTCAGTATTCCATTCTCCATTCACTCTACATGTCCAAACCGCCTCAGTGTATTTCTCCTAATATTCTCAGTCACATCCACATGTCCATGCCTTTAACGTTCATACCATTTCTTCATTCGTCTACCTGTCCCTCCATGTCACTCCACACGCTCCTCTCAGGTAACTCAATTCCAATGCTCTTGCACTTGACTTGTTCCCCTATAGCAAGGTCCACGCCTCGCTTCCAGACGTCAGATAGGGATCACAGTACTATCGTACAATGACTTCTTTACTTCCATACTCACTGCCTTATTTCTCATATTAACTTTTGATGAACCAATAACCTTCATTCCCTGCTATACCCTTTCATGCACTGCATCCCCCAAAGTTTCTATCCTTACTCATCACACTACTAAAGTACTTGATTGCTTTACATTCTCCATATCCTCCTTTCATCCAACCTCACTGTGCATTCTGTGACTTCGTTCCTCATAGGAGCATGTGTTTGTTGTGTTTGCATTAGTTCAGATTCCTCTTATATATACACTGTCAGCCTAAATTCATTCACCAAACCTTCCAACTCCCATTCATCTTCACTCACCAATACTGTATCATCAGAAAACAGCAACACCCAGAATCTTCCACACCTTACCCTCATTCATTATAGCCACCCTCACATCCACTGCCCTACCTTGCACCTCCTTTACAACCCCATCCTTGTATACATTAAACAGCCATGGAGATATTACACAACCCTGACTCAGTCCCACATTTAGATCATATATATATATATATATATATATATATATATATATATATATATATTTGTATATATATATATATATATATGCTATATATATATACAGCCTTTATATTATGTTCTCAAGGTAATAGAGGTAACCTGATGCAGAGGATTTACATCAACACTACAGGCGTTGAGGACATCGCTGATGGTGTCAAACTTTATGAAATGGAGTGTAGTTGGGATTTCTTCACTTCCTTGTCCTTTATTAGAGAGAGAGAGAGAGAGAGAGAGAGAGAGAGAGAGAGAGAATTGTGTGTGTGTGTGTGTGTGTGTGTGTAATTTCTAGTAGCTTTTCCATATGTTTTTCTATGACACTGTCACTTTATCTGTTATCACATTTATCTCTGGCTCTCTGTCTCTCTCTCTCTCTCTCTCTCTCTCTCTACATTTGATTATATTACACCTCACAGTTTAGTTCACTTTTACAACCCCATAATCAAGCTGTGTGAGACGAAGGTAGGCAGGTGTTGGGGCTGGAGGCAACAGTTTGCCATGTGTCTTGCGCTGCTGCTGCCACCTGTCATTAAAACATTGCCTGTAGTTTACTGGCTAATTTTCAGACCGTTACGATCTTTCACTTGAGATTTACCTGCATTTCAAGGGAGAAACGTTTGCTAAGTTAAAGGACAGTGAGTTTACCTTAAAATTTTGTCTGGATTTGGCTGATGCAGTGGCACTCAGAAAAAAAATGGGTCTATCAAATCAGTACAGTGACATCTGCAGTCTCGAAAACACTGCACTCGTTCCCATAACATCATAGCTTCACTCTCACTGCGAAATACGTTTTCATTATTGCCTGTTATATTCCCTGCACTGTCCCTCCTTATACTACCCTTCTATCCCTCCACCACCATATCGCTCCATCATCTCCCTCCACCACCATATCGCTCCATCACCTCCCTCCACCACCATATCACTCCATCACCTCCCTCCACAAACCATATCACTCCATCACCCTACCTCCACCACCATATCACTCCATCACCTCCTCCACCACCATATCACTCCATCACCTCCCTCCACCACCATATCACTCCATCACTTCTCCACCACCATATCACTCCATCACCTCCCTCCACCACCATATCACTCCATCACCTCCCTCCACCACCATATCACTCCATCACCTCCCTCCACCACCATATCACTCCGTATCACCTCCCTCCACTGCCATGTCACTCCATCACCTCCCTCCTTTCCTATATCACTCCATCACTTCCCTTTACTGCCACAGGACTACATTGTTTACCTCTTTGCATAACTTGCGACCTTCACTCATTCTTCTTCTCTCCACCACTATATCACTCCATCACCTCTCTCTTACTATCTGGGACCATGCACCCTCATTCAGTCACTCCATAACTCCACCACCATGTCACCCAATTCCTTCTCTCTCACCACCAGGGGACTACACAGCCTCAACAGCACACACCTACAACTCCTACACCATATCACACTGTCAATCTACCTCTTTCCTGAGAACTGCACTCCCTTCCTCCGTCACACTATAACCATCCTCACTTGCAGTGCTTAACCTTTCCCTCCACACCTTCCATGACCCTTCCTTCACACCTTCCCTCTGTAAATGGTAAAGTTGTAAGGGCGTTGGGCAGGAGAACAGGAACAGATACAAGGCATAGACGTGTGAAGACAGGTAGCTATTGTCAGTGCAATCTCATGTTCATCTGGACCTGAACCCAGTGCACCTGCAGGAAGCCAGCCACCTCAGCCTGTTGCTCCCCAGAGTCCACTGGTTGAGACTATGCTAGCTCAGTGTCACATTGTGGTAGAGGTATACTTTTGATTGAGTATTCTGAAGGCTTGAGGGGTCAGAGAACTTTCGAACAGATGGACAGCATACTCACTTTCTAACATTACGTAATTTCATCACATAATTTCCTACTCCTGACGACCCATTAGCATCAAATGTTTGCATTTTTCACCGAGAAAATAGGAATGATACACGCCAAAGAAAGTAGAAAAAATATCTTGTGCAGTTTGCAGTGTTAAATGTGTGGTCATGGTTCTGAAAAAGGGAAGGGAGGAGGCGAAGGAGAGTGAAGGGCAGCCGTATGTCAAAGAAAGTGACGGGAAAATAGTGACGGTGAGTGGTATGGTGTTGAATACAGGAATGGACAGTTATTATTTTGTTGAGTGTCTGTCCAATAAATTCAATGAAATTCAGTGGGGCTCGAACCTACTCCATTCATCGCCTCTCCTTCTGTCACTCATCCTCTTTTACATCCTTACCTTGGCACCAAAGGTGGGAGGAGTGAGGTCTAGGGAACTGAAGGCAAGGTGTAAGAATCATCAAGATCCCATCATAGCTCAAATTAAAAACAGCCGAGTTTATCCAGAGTTTCGTTTTGAAACTTGTTGTGCTTTTTTAGTCCGTAATGTCACGAGATTTTTACTCCGATTTTTTTTTCTGGTAGTGATGCTCTGGGTTTATCAGGCCGTATTTTTCAGATATTGTGTTCTGTGGGTGATAATTTTTCTGGTGGGTGCTTGACCTTTCTCCTAGATCTCTCTTCTTGAGATCAGAGATAAAACAGTCCTCATCAGACCCAGTTTCTACTTTGGTTTCATTTGGTCTAATAGCACTTCGGGGTTAAGTAAATGAACAGTAATTCTGCCTGAGATCATGCAGCATGGAGAGGCGCTACCATGCGTTTGAGGCTGAAAAACACCTGAGGCATTTACAAGGCCTTTCAATATAAAATGAATCAATATAATCATGCCATCAACTCTGGTAGTCTCACTGATTCTTTATTTATGCTTTCTCTTCTTGTCATGGTGTTGCATCACACCATCTGCCGTCACAACCACACGGGCCACTACTTTTCTGAACTCAGGAAGAACATTACGTAGGATGTGCTGTGCATTCTACATCTTTTCATTGCCATAATTACACTCCTAAATTTATCACATTTAATGAGAAGGTATGCCATCAACGTTAAGAGTGTGCTGCGGAACGGACACGTGATAGCTACGTATTAACCTCACGGACAAGAGGGTAGCCACATGAATCAGCCTGCTGCCAACAAGCACTACCTCTCGTAATGTACAGCTACTCAACAGTACCCAACCCACTCCACTGGACAAAAGGATTATTGTAGTTACAGTTGAAATTAAGTCAGATACTTGATTCAGTTTTGTGGGGTGCAGTGAGAGGCTTGATGTTGAGTCCAGTCATCTGTAAACATCAGTTACAACATCCCATGTATTCAATCATTATTGAAGCTTTATACCACGCAAATCAATAAAACGTGTTTTCGGCACCCTTATGTATTTCATAAATGGGTTAGTTAATCAGGTGATTGGTTTCCTTCTGTCTGATGGGAGGATTGTGGAACAGAGAAATATTGTGACCGATATTTATAATTTTTCTTTCGCTATTCAACAATTTCACTATTTCAGTTATTGTTGAAGGACTTTATATAAATAAATAAATTACACACACACACACACACACACACACACACACACACACACACACACACACACACACACACACACACACACACACACACACACACACACACACACACACACACACACATCTATTTATCTATCTATCTAGATAGATAGATAGATAGATGTATAAATAGATAGATAGATAGATATCTGATATAGATAGTCTGTCTTTCTAGATAGATATAGATATAGATAGATATGTATATGTATATCTATCTATCTATCTATCTATCTGTCTAATCCAATTATCTCATGTACCTATCTATCTGTATCTATATCTAATATCTGTCTATCCATCTGTCTATCTATCTTTCTATCTATCTATCTACTTCCAAAGCTTGGCCCGTGTTTCTATCTATCTATCTATCTAGCCATCTATCTATCCGCCTATCTATCTATCTATCTATCTGTATTCTTCCACAGCTTTGCCCACATTTATTATGGGGTCATGTTTCACAGACCAGTAGTCTCCATTCTCCTCCATGTCCCAGTTCATCCTTTGCAATATTCTTCTCCCTCATATCTCACTGTATAAAGTCCATCCACCGTCTTCTGGGCCAGCCCTTTCTCCGTCTACCCTCCACTTCCATACCCATCACTCATCTGCCCACATAGTCCTGATTCCTTCTCATTGCATGTCCCTACCATTTGAGTCGCCTCCTCCTGCGCCTTCTTTGAGATTTTGGTGACAACCTTAATCGTTCCCCTGATTCTCTCATTCCCTGAATCTTATCCATTCTCGTGTTTACCCCGCTCATCCATCTCAGCATCCGCATCTCCGCCGCCTCCAGCTTTCTCTCCTGAGACTTCCTTTATGGACCAAGTTTCAGAACCGTATATCATTGCGGGCCTTACCACCATTTTATATCGTGCCTTTTTCTTTCCGCCCTTGCACTGATTTGTCTATCACCATAACACTCCTGACATAATCAACGCCAGGAGTGCCATCCTGCCTGTATCCTATGATTAATTTTCTGCATCCAATCCCGCCGTCAGCTGTTGTGGCTTCGAAAAGGGCCAAATACTTTGAATGTCCCGCTCACTTTGGAACTTTTCTTCTAGTGATTCTAAATGTGTCCACGTGCCAACGTTCATGAAACCATAGATATTCCGTCCTTCTCCTGTTAATTTTAAGTACTCTCTTTACCATTTTCTTCCTCCACTCCTCCAACTTTCCGTTCTACTCCACTCCCTGGTGGTATCTATCTGCTATCAGCACAATATCATCTACTGGCAGCATAACTTAAAGGAACCTCTTCAGTGGTATCTTTCCCCAAAACATCCATTATCAAATCGAAGATATAAGGACTAGACGAGGATCCCTGATGTACAACCTAAATTTTTATGGAAACTTCTCAGTCACACCAACATTACTTCTGACCCGAGTTCTCACCTGGTATTCATACATATCTTTAACCAGTGGCACATACTTTTCTGGGCTGCTTTTCCTCCCTCATACATCTCTATGTTCACTGCCTTAGCACAGTATCATACACGTTTTTTGAATCGACAAAAATCACATGCAGCTTTCTCTGTTTCTGTGCTCATCAAATTTTTCCTGGATTTGAAGCACTGCAAAGATTGCATCTGTTGTTCCTTTTCCTAGCATGAATCCGAACTGTTGTTCACCAGTCTCTGTTTCCTCACTTAACCTTTTTCTTCTCTTTATTACATACCCATACTTTCATTGTGTGACATCAGCTTTATATCTAAATAGTTTCAGCGATCCTGAATGTCACCTTTTTCGCTTCCATACTGATAATCGGTACTGTACCTGACCGCTGCTCGCCAGACCTCCAGTATTTTCTCCCTGATCATCTGCTCTTGCATTAAACCTACTAGTACATCTACTCCTTCTTCTCCCAAGAAGAAGGAGTAGATGTACTCCTCTGATTGGTATTTCATCAGTCCTCGCTGCCTTCACATTTTTTGCATCTTTTTCAATTACTGCTTTGACTTCCTCCCTACTAATTTCAAGTGTTTCCCTCTCATTTAGCGTTGCCATCTCAAAAAATTTTCCTCTCAATTTCCCTCGTTCAGTGACTTCTCAGAAATACTCTTTCCACCTTCCTTTTATGCCCTCCTCTGCCCTCAGTACCCTACCCCCACCATCCTTTATCTGCCTTTATATGTGTAAGATATTGTACACCCTTGTTTCCTTCATTTTCTCGACACTGAGAGAACTTCTGTCCTTCTGGTGTTTCCAATTCCTCGTAGTGCTGATCCACTGCTCTTGCCTTTGCCCTTGCTACCGTTTTTCTGGCTGTTTCTTGATATCTCTTTATCTTCTTCATTCCCAGATCTCATTCAACAATTTTGTTGTTGCGTCTTTCTTCTCTTTTACCTTTTCCTGTACCTCCTCATTCCACCACCATGTTTCCTTTCATGTGGGTAGCTTTTTCCAGACATTTTGTCCAACAGTTCTTCCCCCCCCCCTGCTTAATTATCCTGCTGTTTTTATCTCACCACACATTTACATTATTTTCTGGTGTTATTTCTCTGGGACATCAGTTCTTAACTCATTCTTTCACTCCTCCTCTTTCGAAACTTCCACCATTTAATTTTTGCATTTCCCTGTTATTTCCCTTTTCTCTTCTATGACTAAAGTGTTTACTCTACCAGCCAGATGTTGTATGATACACTCTCGCCATTGTATCACTTTACAATTCACACAATTTCTTTCATGTGGTTCCTTCTACATAGCAGAAAATCAGTGCAGACTATATACTTGTCCACTTTTGTAAAAGATAATTTGATATTCAGGCCTTTTAAAGAAAGAATTTAGGAATATGCATGTCTGCTGCCAATGCGAAGTCAGTGGCCTGTATACTTTCTCCTTCTGCGATCATCACACTCACACTTCCGAAGCCACCATGCACTCTAGAAAACAAAGCCCTCTCCACTGCCCTCATGGCCATTCAGATCTCCTCCAGTGAAAACTTTTTCTCCTTCTTGAACCCCCTACCAATACTTCATCCAGATGCCTCCAGAACTCTGCTCCTTTTCTGTCATTTTTTCCGACCTGTGGTGCAAAGAACACAACCACATTTATGTACCAAGCCGCCATGTTCCACTTTCGCACATAGGCTATTATCCGATCACTTTTCCTTCCCACATCCACCAGCCCTTTTTCCAAATTCTTATCCCAAGATGACTGCTGCTGCTTTCGTTCTTTCTTGTGCATTTGCTCAGCTGTACAATAGAGGAGCTTACACCCTCTACTGATGTCCAGGTACCCTGTTTCCTTTCCACCTTGTTTTCTTAGCATCACACAATATTCCCACTTTTCTTCTGTCCATCACGTCGAGCCACCTTGCCCTACTGCATCTCTTGAGTCATGCTCCCCACATTCAGCGTCCCTACCCTCAAAGCTTCAACTCTTCTTTAGCTTCTTCTGTTTTCTACATTGAGTGAAAATCCTAATTGGTTTTCTGTAACACAGGAAAATATTAACAATGCTGGTGGTATCCATATAACTAAAATAACGGGGAGATGGCAAGGTCTATTATGGGGCCCCTATTAACTGGATGGAGAAAGGCAAATATTAAGTCCGATCCAGGAACCAAACTAACACTTCTCCTGCCTGGCTGTGGGCAAGGTGCTATAGAACAACAGGGAATAAAAGGTTCACTGCACAGGAAGGCCATGCAGGGGTGGTTGTTTGCCAGTGGTTAATGGGTCTGCCTCTATCCAGGCACACACTGGGATGGCCCAACAACAGCAACAACTACAATCATCATCTGTGATGATAGTGATGATAATGATGATCCGGGTAATTATGATAATGACGAAGATGATGGTGAGTAGGAACCCGTCAGTCTCAAATCATGAAGACGGTGCCTGCAACAAGTTTGTTCATGAATTAAACTATGCACTAAAGTACCTGATACCACAACTCTTGCCTTTGGGCATATACTCCATATATAGGTGATTTCCTATGATGGACACAAGGACAATTTGATTTCTGTACACAACGTTGTCTCTCTGGCTGTCTCAGAAAGTTACCTGTTTAGAATGTTATACCTGAGCAAGTTTATCAGGATAGGTGCTGGTGCACAAGTTGCTCTGGCCATGCACGGACTTGGTGCATGTGACCCTATAGCAAAGTACCATATACCATAATCCCATATATACAGTGGTTATGCAATGACAGTTGTAGTGGTAGAACAACCTCCCATCAGTGTCTGTCCAGAGCAAACCCATCAACAGCTTCAGGAATTCGGTCGCCCTTACAGGGTTGTCTGATGCTGTCCAGCCGATGTCATTATCGCCCACCTTTGGAAAGCAGAGAAATAATGTTTTTGCCTACCTGCCTCTGTGTGTATGTGTGTGTGTGTGTGTGTGTGTGTGTGTGTGTGTGTGTGTGTGTGTGTGTGTGTGTGTGTGTGTGCGTATGTGTGAGTGTGTTCCCATTATATCTCATGAGCAGCTTGAGCTATCAACATGAAACCTTCAGGGTGCCAAGATATGAACAATATCTTGGACGAGTTCGAAAATGGGCACTCGGGGTTAAGGTCAAGGTCACCAAAATGACTGCCAAAGGTCAACTAGTTTTTATTGCACGTCTTTAGCACCATTATATCTCTTGAACAGCTTGAGCTATCAACATGAAACCTTCAGGGTGTCAAGATATGAACAATATCTTGGACGGATTAGATAATGGGGATTGACGGTCAAGGCCAATGTCACCAAAATGGCTGCCAAATGTCAAGTAGTTTTTGTCGCCCGCCTTTAGCACCATTATATCTAATGAACAGCTTGAGCAAACAACATGAAACCTTCAGGATATCAAGATACGGCCTAAAACTTGGACTTAGCCAACAGCATATTCTGGCGGGCAATTAGCATTCGGCTCCCGAATGTTTATCTTTCATTTTGCGTTTAAAAGCACCTCGTTACAGCAAGACGTTGTGATATGACATCCACATATCTCGCCAGGTGACGCCGAATTCAGTACTTTCAGACAAGGTTGACTTCTTCCTTTTCATTAACCTTGAGTTCCTCTCTCTCTCTCTCTCTCTCTCTCTCTCTCTCTCCCGTAGATACACACACACACGTAAAGTTGTCTTATATCTCTTTCCAGTTGACACAAACTTCTTTTCCATTCACATAGACTTGTCTTTCATTGCAACTGACATCGAATTCCTCTTTAAAGGTGACATTGACTGTTTCTTAGGAGGCTGCATTGTCTTCTGGTCTCTGATCATATCCACCTCTCTTTGCAGGTGATGCTGAGATCTCTCTGCAATTACAGCATCATAGACTTCTTCCTGCAGGTGACTTCGACTTCTCTCTGCAGGTGACATCTCATTTTCTCGGAATGGGAAGTCGACTTTTCTCTGCCTTCTCTCTACGAGTGACACCACCTTTTCTCTGCAGGTGACGCCGACTGCTCTCTGCAGGTGACGCCGACAACTCTCTGCAGGTGACGCCCACTGCTCTCTGCAGGTGTCTCTCTCTGCAGGTGACGCCCACTGCTCTCTGCAGGTGACTCCGACAACTCTCTGCAGGTGACGGCGACTACTCTCTGCAGGTAACTCTTACCACTCTGCGGAGGAAACGTCAACTTCTCTTTGCAGGGATCACTCTAATCACTATCATCACTATTGTCATGATCACTATTGGCATTATTCTTCCTACCACTACTAGGAGTGACATGGAGGGACAGGTTGACGAATGAAGAAGTGAAGGAAGGTTGTGGGGTGGATGTGGATGTGGTTGAGAAGATTAGGAGAAATACACTGAGGTGGTTTGGACATGTGGAGAGAATGGAGAATGAAAGACTGACTAAGAAGGTGTATGTAGGTGAGGAGGTGGAGGGAGGGAGAGGGAGGGATAGACTGAGGATGAGGTGGAGGAATGGAGTTGAGAGGTATATGAGGGAGGGGGGGTGAGTTGGGGGGAGGGTAGTCAAATGGTGGGTGACAGAGCGACTTGGAGGCATTTTGTCTGAGGCCGCCCTTTGCCAGACTAGGGCGTCGGGCTATAGATAGATATATAGACTACTAGGCTACTACTTCAACTACTACTACTACTACTACTACTACTGCTACTAATACAACTATTATTATTATTATTATTATTATTATTATTAGTATTATTGCTGTTGTTTTTCTTGTTGTTTATTATTATTATTATTATTATTATTATTATTATTAAATTGTTGTTGTTGTTGTTGCTGTTAATTTAGTGGTAACATATTCATAGCAGTATTTTCCATGACACATTTTCTTCATTGTTGGATTTTTGGCAGAGATTCATGGCTTTCGGGCGGTTTTTAGGTGCATAGTTGATGTGTATCCGGGCGGTGTTTAGTTCCATTTTCTGGCGGGTGGTAGTTAGTCTGCCAAAGCTATATAAGGCCTGGCCGAAGCTTCCACGAGCAGTTCGGGTGGAGCAGCAGCCAGAGCAACATGTCCTTCCCAGCCTGCCAGGCCCACCACAGGCACCCACACATCCTCCACACCCCCCACTACTCCTTCCCCACCCACCACCACCTCGGGGAAGGTCAAGTGGTACAGCTTCAGGCCAGGTTATGCCATCGGCTTCTCTCTACAATGGACGTCAACTACTCTCTGCGGATGACGTCGGGTTCTCACTTCATATATCGTCGGTTCTCTCTGCAGGTGACGTCCACTTCTGTCTGCAGGAAACGTCACCTTCTCTCTAAACGACACGTCGACATCTCTTTGCACGTGACGTCGGCTTCTCTCCTGGTGGCGCCGGCATCATTTACAAGTAACACAAACTCCTCTAAGCAGGTAACGTTAACAGCTGTCAAGAGGCGGTGTGACCTTCTTCCTGCAAGGAATGTCCACTTCTTTCTGCAGGTGACGCTGATTTCTCTATGCAAGTGATATCCACTTCATGCCGTAGTGCAGTTTGGCTCTCTCTACACGTGACGTCAGCCGGTTTGTATACGAGACGGGAAATTCTATTTGCTGTTCACCTTGACATATCACGGCAGGTGACATCGACGTCAACATTATCAGGTAATGTTTCCTTCCATCTTTCCGTTACCGTTAAATCTGTGTGTGTGTGTGTGTGTGTGTGTGTGTGTGTGTGTGTGTGTGTGTGTGTGTGTGTGTGTGTTATCTATATATCTTTCACTATGTCAAGTTTTCTCTCTTTTCAGGTCACTTCAACTCACTTTCCTTGTAGGCGTCGTTGATCCTGACGGCAACACACACTTCTTTGAAGGTGGTGTCACTTCTTCCTGCTCGGAACATTGACTTCTTTTTGTAGGTGACGCTGATTTCTCTGTGCAACTGATGTCCACTTCAGTCCGTAGTGAAAGTCGACTCTATCAACAAGTGACGTCGGCCTCTTTTTGCAGTAGAGGGGAACTTCAATTTGCAGGTGACCTCGACGTATCACGGCAGACTATCCCGGCGTAAAAATTCCAGGTAAAGTTGCTTCTTTCTTTTCTTTAACGTTGAGTCTCTCTCTCTCTCTCTCTCTCTCTCTCTCTCTCTCAATATCGAGTTTTGTTTCTTTGCAAATGACATGATCTTTACCGCTCACATCGACTTGTCTCCCATTGCAAGTGATGGGAAATTCTTGTCTTCATTTGCCAAAGTCTAAATTTGCTGAGGTGGCATCACATTCTAATCGCAGATGTAATCAGCTTCTGTGTGCATGTGATGTCGAGTACTTTTTGTAAGTGACGTAGATTTCTCTCTGCTGGTCTCTGATGATATCAACAGCACTATCTATGTGATGTTCAGTTCTGTCTGCAAATTCAGCATCATACACTTCTTCCTGCAGGTGACTTCGACTTCTCTCTGCAGGTGACATCTCATTTTATCGGAATGGAAAGTCGACTTTTGTCTACCTTCTCTCTACAAGTGACACTGCCTTATCTCTGCAGGTGACGCTGTCTACTCTCTGCAGGGTGACGCTGACTACTCTCTGGAGGTGACGCCGACTTCTCTCTGCAGGTGACGCTGACTACTATCTGCGAAAAGCCAAACCTCAGGAAGGTTGGAAAGTCCTTGGTGGAGGCGAAGAGAGTGGAGTGTGCCATCAGAAGAGGGAGTAAGGGCCCAGAAGCTGCCTCTGTCACCGGCTCTTCTGGCAGCCAAGTGGAGGGATCTACCCCCGCCCCAGATCGACGCAAACATCCACGTTGATGTGCAGCTGATGAGGATAATACCACCCAGGACCGCAAAATTGCATGCAGACAATATGCGATTACAGTTGTACAAGAAGACCGGACAGCCCTCACCATGTTAATCTCTCTGCTGCTCCACCACAACTAACTGCCTCGTTTTCCATCCTTGAAGAGGCAGTCAATGTTGTCATCCCGGCTCTGCCGCCTCCTCTGCCCTCTCCACCACCATCTCTGCCACAAGATGACCAGCACCCCCTTGCCCTATCACCACTGGAATAATCGAGATTGAAGAGTGTCCTGCCTCTCCTTTAGCTTCACAGTCACCTGCTGCTTCACCATCACGAATGAAGAGAAAGAAGAAGAAACCAGTACCTGCCACAACCTCTTCATTGCCACCAACACCAGAACAGCGCCAACAAGACCCTGCCGACGCCTTGCACCACATCACCATGATACCACCAATGGACACCAAGACCAGTGCTTACATCTTTTCCCTCACCGACCACCAACTGGACGCCCTGCAAGACCACTACCTCTGCGACGACGAACTTCACTGCCTAGTAGACACAATCGTCCGTGTTTATTGAAAGGAAGATGTGACTCCCTACAACGAATGTTGCATGCAAAGGCAGCAAGCTCCTTCCCAAGTGAAGCAGCTATCCAACAGTATATTAGTCAGACTACTCCCTCCTTTACCTCCGCCACTCAGCCACTGACTGAACAATTACCTGGGCCCGAGTCCCTCAAAGAACAGGAAACTAAAAACCACCACCAACAACAACTTCAATGAATCATTAGGAGTTGGAGGAGTAGAGAGAGGGCACGCGCTCCTCTGACCCTGGGTGAAAGAAGACTTCCGGGGTATATGACCCCGAAGGTAGTAAGATATCAGAGGGAAGAAGAACCCTGGTGCTAGAAATCCCCCGGGGCAATAAGAACCAGGGATATAAAACGCAGGAAAAAAAAGACCTCAGGACAACTGCCAGGAAAATTTTTCAGAGAATCTCTGTTACGTTCGTACAGCCGAGATAGAATCCAGTTACTGTATGTCCACCAGGTAATAACTGGTCTGTCTAGGCACAGCTGAGATAGGATCTAGTTATGTCCACCAGGTAATAACTGGTCTGTCTAGGCACAGCTGAGATAGGATCTAGTTATGTCCACCAGGTAATAACTGGTCTGTCTAGGCACAGCTGAGATAGGATCTAGTTATGTCCACCAGGTAATAACTGGTCTGTCTAGGCACAGCTGAGATAGGATCTAGTTATGTCCACCAGGTAATAACTGGTCGGTCTAGGAACAGCTGAGATAGGATCTAGTTATGTCCACCAGGTAATAACTGGTCTGTCTAGGATCTAGTTATGTCCACCAGGTAATAACTGGTCTGTCTGAAAACAGTTTAGGTAGGGCCTTGTAGTATTTATTTTATTCATCAGAAAAGATCGATTTGCATGATGGAGGTGACGCAGACTTCAATATACTTAGGTAATGTTAACTACTTTCATTTTACTAACGACGGCTTTCTCTCTCTCTAGATAGATAGATAGATAGATAGATTGATTGATAGATAGATAGATAGATAGATAAATAGATATAGATAGATATAGATATGTTTATTTATCTCTATATCTGTCACTATGTTATCAACTTACCTCACTTTTCAGGTTACTTCTACTTCTTTTTCCTAACATGTGTCACGTCATAAAAATTGCAGGCATCATCGACTTCTTCCTTGAAGGTGGCATCGACTTCTGCTTGCTGGAAACATCGACTTCTTTTTGAAGGTGAAACTGATTTCCCGATGCAAAATGATGTCCATTTCATTGTGAATGGGACGTCGACTCTCTCTACATGTGACGTCGGCCTCTATCTGCGAGTGACGGGAAATCTATTCGCAGGTGACATCGACTTATCACGACAGTGGAAACAGACGACAAAATATCCAGGGAAGATTACGTTCCTTCATTTCTTTTACATTTAGTCGCTCTCTCTCTCTCTCTCTCTCTCTCTCTCTCTCTCTCTCAATATTGACTTGTTTCTTTGCAGATGACATGATCTTTGCCGCTCACGTCGACTTGTCTTCCATTACAAGTGATGGTAAAATCTTGCCTTCAGTTGCCAAAGACTACATCTTCTGAGGTGGCATCGCCTTCTAATCGCAGATGTAATCAGCTTCTGTGTGCAGGTGATGTCGAGTACATTCTGCAAGGACATAGACTTCTCTGCTGGTGTCTGCTGATATCGAACGTTCTGTGTTAATGATCTTAAGTTCTCTCTGCAGATAAAAAATAGAAGACTCCTTCCTGCAGGTGACGTCGACTTCGTTCTTCAGGTGACATTTTATTTTTTAGGAATGTGAAGTAGACTTTTCTCTGCCATCTCTCTACAAGTAGCCCCGCCTTTGCTCTGCACGAAACACCGACTTCTCTCTGTAGGTGGCCCCGACTACAACACTGACTACTCTCTGTAGGTAACACCGACTACTCTCTGCAGGTAACACCGACTACTCTCTGCAGATGATGTCGACTACTCTCTGCAAGTAACACCGACTACTCTCTACAGGTAACGCTGACTACTCTCTGCAGGTAACACCGACTACTCTCTGCAGATGATGTCGACTACTCTCTGCAAGTAACACCGACTACTCACTGCAGGTAAAGCCAACTACTCTCTGCAGGTAAAGCCAACTACTCTCTGCAGGTAAAGCCAACTACTCTCTGCAGGTAAAGCCAACTACTCTCTGCAGGTACGTTGGCTTCTTTCTGCGGGAAAGGGCGAGCTCTTTTCTGAGGGATTACTGTGATCACTATCATCATCACTATTTTGATCGTCATCATTAGTATTATTATACGTATTTTTATTGGTACTAGGCTATTTTTTGTATTATTATTATTATTGGTACTAGGCTATTTTTTATATTATTATTATTATTATTATTTTGTGGTAGGTGGGGGCGCTCACCATCCACTCACTCAATGTAGTGCTGCTCTCGGATGTTTGCCCTGTCCTCTCATCCATCCTTCTTTCCTTCAGTCTTCTTCTGTCTTTCTTTCCTTCATTCTTTCCTCGTCCTCCTGCCTACGGGTGACTTTACACTCCCTCCTCTGTCTTTCATTCCTTCATTCTTTCCTCTTCCTTCTGCCTATGGGTGACTTTACACTGAGTGACAAGTCAAATGGTTTTCTGTACACCAGGAAACTATTTACTACGCTGGGTGGTAACCATATAACCAAATTCTGGCGCCTGGTGGTTTCGTGGGTAATTATTGTGCTCCAATCGGATTGAGCCGGTGAAGGTTTATATCCAAGGGATGGTTGGGGTTTATTGCTCACGTAATGTCACTCAGGGATGAGTGAGGTTGGTCACTCTCATCTTAAATGTCAGGACCAATTGCCTAGCCCCGGGCTCCTACGCTTCTCATGGGGCAACGGAGGATTGGATGATGGATGGATGGATTATTATTATTATTATTATGTCAGGGATATCACTGATTGCATTGCGCAGTTGATCCTTGTGCGGTGTGGTG
This sequence comes from Coenobita brevimanus, assembly GCF_032717465.1. NCBI lineage: Eukaryota > Metazoa > Arthropoda > Malacostraca > Decapoda > Coenobitidae > Coenobita > Coenobita brevimanus. The sequence continues at coordinate 8,632,790 of NC_137062.1, read as the reverse complement.
CGGTGAGGATCTGTCCGTTCTCTCTTTAGGGCTAAGATGCGAATGAATGTGTTTGAATGGATGAGTATATGGAGAGTGTGTCGTCCTGTCTCGGCTACCTCCCTTTCCTTGGGGGTAGCAGCCTAGGTATATAGATAGATATATTATTATCATCATTATTATTATTATTATTATTATTATTATTATTATTATTATTATTATTATTATTATTATTATTATTGTCATTATTATTATTGTTATTATCATCATCATTATTATTATTATTAGTGTTATTATTATTATTATTATTATTCAGGTCAGGTGCGGGTAAGGGGATGGGTGTATTATGATGTGGCAGGGGTAAACCAGTTCTGCTGTCGGGCCCTGCTGCGGATGTCACTGATTGCATTGTGCAGTTGACCCTTGTGCGGTGTGGTGCGGTGAGGATCTGTCCGTTCTCCCCTTTGGGGCTAAGATGCGAATAAATGTGTTTGAATGGATGAGTAAATGGGGAGTGTGTCGTCCTGTCTCGGCTACCTCCCTTTCCTTGGGGAAAGCAGCCTAGGTATATATATATATATATTGTTACGGATTAGGGTTCAAACCCGTAACATTAAATAATAATGAACAACTCCCATCAAAAGGCAACAAAACTAGAATTACTACATTACTACAAGAATGGAAGTTACCAAAAATAATATACTGGAGGGTTAAAATTATCCTTCAGTGAAACCCTAAAACTATACAACAGCCAGGAAGATCTTCATCACGTCATTGAATGCAGTCAAATTAATAGCTTAGGCTTTCATAAATTCAAAGAAAATATAAAGTCAGATATTATTTACATATAAATTACATTTTATACATTTACACCCTTACTCATACAAGATAACAGATTATACTTATCAAACAGAGAGAGTTACACAAGGCACCACAAATACAAGGTAGGCAGACCCATGATGACAGGCAGGTCAGGTCAGGTCAGAGCTCGGAGGTGAACTGCTCTCACAAGTGTATAACTTGCCGTCATCACCTTGGTCATTGAGCATATCATACAGTGCCAAATCTACAACTACATGAATAACAAATAAGTTAACAAAGAAATAGTTTACAGTACTTCATTATCATGTTTGAATGAAGACCAACAATAAGAAAATAATAATCCCACTATATCTATTCCTACGTCTGACAGCACTACTGGATGAACAGGCATACGAGAGCACAGGAGGGGGGTTGGTAAATTCGAAACTACTGGCGCCAAGACAGCCGGCTTTTACTGCCTGGAGAAAAGGTGTCTGGAATTCCACACTCCTGGGCAGAAACACTGTTCATCCAGTAGTTAAACAAAATAAATGTAATACATAACACCTCCCCCATCAAGAGATTTATAAGAAACGTTATAAATCAAGTCTTTAAGTCCTAGATAACATGTCTGCAATTACATTATTCTTCCCTTTGATATGAAAAATGTTCAGTTTATATGGTTGCAATGCCAGAGTCCATCTCATGAGACGTTGGTTAGAGTTTTTCATTTTATGCAGAAATATAAGGGGGTTATGATCAGTGAACACATCAATAGGAAAAGTAGAACCATTCAAGTACACACTGAACCTTTCAATAGCAAACAACATGGCATAGCATTCTTTCTCTATCGTACTGTAATGCTTTTGGTATGTTTTGAACTTAGTGGATGCATAACAAACAGGATGTAGCACATTATCATCACTAAACTGTAATAACACTGCCCCTGCTCCCACATCACTAGCGTCTATTTGCATGACGAATGGCTTATTGAATTGCGGAGATCTCAATATGGGTGCGTTGGTGAGAAGAGCTTTGATTTTAACAAAAGAGTCTTGGCACTCCTGGGTCCACACAAATTTTGTCTTGGGACTGACAAGGTCGGTTAAAGGAGCCGAGAGATCAGCAAAATTGGGCACAAACCGCCTATAGTACCCAGCCATGCCTAGGAAGCGCATCAATGCCTTTCGATCATGAGGCACAGGCAGTGATGTAATGGCCTCCACTTTTGCGGTTACTGGGCTCACTTCACCTTGCCCAACAACATGACCCAGGAATATCACCTTGGCGTGCCCAAACTCGCTCTTGGCCAAGTTTATTGTTAGCCGTGCGTCAGCCAAGTTGTAGAAAAGGGCGCGCAGTTGAAGACGATGATCATCCCAGGATTTGCTGTATACAATCAGATCGTCCAAGTAAGATTGCACTCCGACTAGTCCCTCGGTTACCCTATGAATCAGTCGTTGGAAGGTCGCTGGGGCGTTGATCATACCAAAAGGCATGACAGTGTATTGGTATAAACCGTCAGGGGTAACAAATGCAGAGATCCGTTTGGCTCGCTCAGTCAGCCGCACCTGGTAGTATCCACGCAATAAGTCAATCTTTGTGATGAATTTTGCTTCTCCCAGTTGGTCGATCAGGTCATCTATTCGAGGGAGAGGATAACAGTCCTGACAGGTCAGTTGGTTCACCTGGCGATAGTCAGTACACATGCGAAACGATCCATCCGGCTTGTCCACCAACAGGCATGGCGAAGCCCACTCACTGTCACTCATCTCCACCAGGCCATGGTCCATCAAGAACTGTACCTCTTTCCTCAGGGCCTCCCGCTTCCATGGACTGGCACGGTAAGGATGCTGCTTTATTGGCCGAGCACCCTCGACCAAC
>NC_137062.1:8586653-8630026 GCF_032717465.1 Coenobita brevimanus | reverse complement strand
TAGTTCATCAAATATTTCAGCACTTCTGCTTCTCTCCAATCTCTTTTAGGTAATTCTGCAGAAGCTGAGAGAGGTTTGGTATATTTTTTTTGTCTATAGTTGATTCCCTAATATGATGGGCCTGAGATTACTTTAGGATTACATAGGAAAGCAAACTGCAACAGACCCTTATGGTCCTTTCGGCGCTGCTTGTTACAGAGAAAACTATGACTACAAGATCTAACTCTGCATGCTGAAGGATAAGGATAGTAAAGCAAGAAGTCTTTCACACACCACACAAACCCTCCAGGAAAATGTGAAGAGAAACCACCATGCAGCATGGAAAAACTGACATGGAAATTTCATAGGAAATACTGGAAAGGAAAAGTCACATTCTATAATACTTTATACTATAAGCTACCCGACTGAAGTAACCTAAAAGAGAAAGTAATCAAATAAACTAATAGTTTCAGCATGACATTGCCTGTAAACCGGTACACTGAGTTAATGCGAAGTCTGTGGACATAACGTGGAAACTACACACTGCACAGTGTGGGAGACAAGGCGCTGCACTTTCCTGGCGCTTTTTAGGGAGGCAGCAATCAATCAGGCCCTGGCTCCAATTCCCACTCCACTGAGACAATGAACTCTCCCACACGTGGGACCAACACACAAGTTTCATCCTGAAGCAGTGACCCCTGGTACATTAAAAAAATTCCCATGGTGGTCGCTTGACCTTGGGGACCCTTAGTGATCCACAGCCCATCACAGGTCGAAAGTAAGAGTAGTGACCGTTTACTCCGTGCTATCTGTGCAGATCCTAATCTGTGCTTATATTGCTTTATTTGCGTTGGGGAGATTGAAAAATATATAAGACGGATGTCTTAGACAAAAAAGGGACTGCACAGAATTTTTAGTCACCGGATGTACAATACTGAAATTATGATCATTTTGAAGGTGATGTGACAGCCTTGCCTGGCGCTTTTTAGGGAGACGGCAGTCCTACACAGTAGGCCCTAGCTCCATTAGCCACTGAGACAAAGAACTCTCCCCATGTGGAACAAGTACGCAAGTTTCATCCTGAAGCAGTGACCCCTGGTAAATTAAAAAAATCCCAATGGTGGTTACTTGACTAACAGGGACCCTCAGTGATCCACAGCCCATCACAGGTCGAAAGTAAGAGTAGTGACTGTTAATTTAGAGCTATCTGTGCAGATCCTAATCTGTGCTTACTGTATATTACCTCATTTTTACTGAGTAAATCAAAAAATGTATAATGACGTGATGCAACGCTATATTCAAGTTCTGGGTTCTCCTGTGAACATGAGGGGACTGCACAGTGTGGATGTTTAGGGGTGGTGTGGTAGCCTTGCCTGGAGCTGCAAAAGGTAGGCAGCAGTCAATTGACCCTAGCTCTGATTACTCGAGTGAGACAAGGAACTCTCCCATGTGGGAAAAGTACACACGTTTCATGCTGAAGCAGTGACCCCTGGAACTTTATAAAAATCCGGATGGTGTTCACTTGTCTTAACGGGAGCCTGAGTGATCCACAGCCCATCACAGGTAGGAAGTAAGAGTAGTGACCGTTAACTCAGGGCTATCTGTGCAGATCCTAATTTTGTGCTTATATTACTTTATTTGCATTGAATAAATTGAAAAACGTATAATGATGAGACACGACACTATATACGGGTACGTTGTTTACGGGGTGTCATGTAGACAAAAGGGGAATGAACATACACAAAGCTATAAAAACAATTTATTCGGACAGAAACAGAGTCAGCTAAGGGATTCTCATATAAATACTTCTCTATTTTGTTTTTGAATGTCTCTTGAGAGACTGTATTCGTGGAATCTGAGGGTGGTCTGTTCCAGATGTTTACAACTCTATTAAAGAAGTATTTTGCTTCATGGGTTTGGAAACGCTTTCCACTAATTTAGGAGCTATTACTTCTGGTCTGACTCAACCGGTCTATATCAAAATATTTATTCACGTCCTAAGTTGTCATATCCCTTCATGATTTTGAAAACTTCAATAAGATCCCCCTCATAACCTGCGTTTTCGTTAGGCTCAAATAAATTTAAATTCTTCATTGCATTCCTCATATGGTTTGTTTCTAAGTCGTGGTATCATTTTTGTGATTCTTCGCTGAATTTTCTCTAATTTTTTCAATGTCCTTTCTGTAGTACGGAGACCAGAATTGCACACAATACTCAAGATTGGGGAAGCGCTTGCTGGCCCGAGTTGGCACAAGAACAAGGATGACTTTTTCTTATTTAAACAGGAGAGTTCTTCCAATGAAACCCACCAGCTTGATTGCAGTTTTAACTTTGTCGATTTACTGCTTACTTAGTTTTAGGTCATTTATTATTATCACACCAAGATCCTTTATATTGTCTGTACTTGATAACTGGGTATTGTTCATTTTGTAATTCGCATGGACGTTGTTAGCACCAGTATGAAGTACTTTACATTTTTCTGTGTTGAATTTCTTCATTTGCCGTTTTTCTGCCCAGTTTGCTAAAGTATTAAGGTAATTTTGTAATCTTCTGCCACTGTAATTCTGAAGTTACTTTTTTACTGGTTATTTTAGTATCATCTGCAAATTCTGGATACTTTACAATTTAGACCCTCATCAGTATCGTTTACGTAGATAATAAAAGAAGTATCGGTCCAAGTACTGAGCTCCTTGGGGAAAGCCGCTGATCACATTAAGTGCCATTTGAATTCCTTTCTGTTTATGACTAACTCGCTGTTTTCGGTCTGAAAGCCAGTCTTGTAACCATTTCTGCGTATTTCCTTTTATTCCATGTGCTTCTGTTTAGCTCATGAGACGCTTGTGAGGGACAGTGTCAAATGCTTTCTGAAAGTCGAGGTAAATTATATCTTACTGCCCTTGAGTCATCGTATGATTAGTAAACATCAAAGGAAGAAGTCCAGTAAGTTAGTTAAGCATGAACGACGATGTCTGAATCCATGCTGTGAGTCTTTAATTATATTATTTTTTTCTCTAGATAATTAACTATTTTATCTCATGAAGTTTTTTCCATCAACTTGCACACTATTGATGTTAAGCTGATTGGTCTGTAATTTCCTAGGTGCGATTTATTTCCTTTTTTGAAAATTGGTGTTACAGTTGCTAGTTTCCATTCGCATGGAATCTTTCCCAGTACTTAATGATCTGTTGAATAAGACAGAGAGTGGCAGCCAGTAACTCATTTTTGCTTCTTTAAGAATTCTCGGTGATATTTAATCAGGGCCAGGGGTTTTGTTTATGTTCGTACTATTTATGGCTGAAAGAATATCTTTATTATGGATAGCATAGTTACTAAAGACTGTGCTATTTGCTTGGTTTGTGGGTAACTGTAGGTTTCTGGTGGTGTTTTCTACTGTAAAAACAGACACAAAGTAATCGTTAAGAATGTTTGCCACCATTTCGACCTCATTTTCTGGTGTGTTTGCCGTTGTTTGTTTCTAGAGGAACTATTGATGTAGTCATAATCTTTTTCTTTCTAATGTAACTGTAAAATTCTCTTTATGGTTTGATTTGCACGTTATTGCAATGTGTATCTCCAAAGCTCTTTTGCTTTGTTTAATTAATCTTTTTTGATATGCGGCATAGATTTTCCTACTGTAATTTATCATCATTATTTTGTGTAGCTTTATATTTATGGTATGCCTGTTTTTTTGGCTTTATTAAGTTACTTTTTAATTTCACTGGACCACCACTTTGGTTAATCTATTACCAGCTGGACGCCTGTTACATAGTGGCACACATGACTTCTAGCACTTCCATTAAATTGTTTTCGTGAATATTTCCCATGCTTGGTTTATGTCATCGGTTTCAGACATTTCATTCCAGTCTGTATTTACCACAAATAGCACTCTGAGCCTGGTAAAATCAGCTCTACGATAATCTGTGACCTTTATTTGCCCACTGTTTCCTTTAACTTTTTCAGTAATAATATTAAACTGTATAATTCGATGATCACTGGAACTAAACTCAGGTCCTATTTCAACGTTGCTGACTAGGTTATCATCTGTAGTCAAGATGTCTAGGATATTGTTTCCTCTTGTTGGGTATTCTCCGTGTTGGGAAAGGGCACTTTCGCTTTGAAGATTCATATAAAGCTCTTGTCCTGAGTGTGCCTTTAGCGGTTCACCCCACTTTGTTACCGGTAGGTTAAAGTCTCCAAAAATTACGCTATCCCTCTTGAAGACAAATTTTCTGCAATTTGATCATAAAGTTTTTCATCTGTGACTGGGCTGGAGGACGATAGATGATAGACATATATTTATTTTGTGTGAATTAATACTTATCTGAACATAACTGGCATCTATGTTGGCAATACCAAGGGGTTTTGGATAGCACAAGGGGATAGAGACTAGTTTTTACATATAGTTAAACACCGCCACCAGCTCGATGTTATGTTTTTTTTTTTTTTTTTTATGTCCGACTCTGGGCATAGGCTTCACAGCCTGCTATCAAGGCCCAGCAATCCTCCTACATACCATACACCACTACAGCTGTCACCACTTCGGCAAGGCTAACACCCAACTTCCGTCCATATTGAATACATGCTAGGGCTGCTCTCATACAGGACTGGTGTATTGGTTGCTCACAGCTGAAAATATTGCATCCCTGTTACTGAGTATTCTGCTAGAAAGTCATGGTAAGATGAGTTAACCCAGGACTCTGTGATGCCAAACAATGTCATAATTTTCTAGGTAAATAAGAGATTCTAAATCCTCAAACTTGTTACGTAGACTACACGTGCGCCAACACCTAGCAGACTCTAATTCCATCCCAAACAGTTGATGATCTGACTTTGTGAGTATTTACGTTGAGGTTAGCTGCTCCTGGACGTGACTTGTTTTTTATTTTGAAGAGAGGCGACTTTACATCGTGTAAAAGTCTACCTGGCCGTGCCGCTCCTACCGAGTTCAAATGGAGACCATCTTTCTGGAACAGAGTATGTTGCTCATAAAACTGGTCCCACAGATTGATAAAGTCGACGGACGTGCCCTAGGAGGGAAAAAAAAATGTAGTGTATTATTTGCACTTCAATTCTGACTGTACAAACTTTAACCTTGATACAGAGGAGCATACACGGACACTTTATTTTTGTACTGTACTTATATATCTCATAATCCTTATATTTATTTACATGTACACTTCGTTACTGGTACAGTTCAGCATCTCTACACATTATGATATATATATATATATATATATATATATATATATATATATATATATATATATATATATATATATATATATATATTTACATTACATTTATATCGATCGATAGATGGGATGGATAGATGAGAGATATAAATATAGTCATAGAGATATATACAGTCAAAAACTTTAGTTTCATTAGTAGATGGCACTTATAAAGAACCATCCCAAGGAAACATGATGTTCCTTCGTGAGTTGCTTATTACTCTCAGTGATTTCCAATATTGCAGTCAGTCCCTATTCACACTACACAAGCCTGGGAAAGAGTTAATATTGGTCACTACTCTCCCTCCCAGGATAAGGCAAGCTACTATATTATGTATGAGGCTTATACTGATCGTTTTAGTTTTACCTATCAGTTGTAATGTAGAAATGTTTAATGAGAATTGTATGGGTACAATAATACTAATACATGAAGACAGCTTAGGCTTATACAGAGCGCCTATTGCATGAAGATAGTTTACTAGTATGTTCTTATCCCAATGTATCATGAAGGTAACAGGAGTATCAAGATAATTACTCTATGGTCGTTTTATCGAGGCTGACCAGACTTTCTATAAATTCCTGAGCTGTAGATTTTACGTATTACGTTTTTGTACTCTTCTGTAGTTTTTTTTTTTTTTTTTTTTTTTTAATAACACGGGCATAGTGGCACTGACAACTGGAAGAGATCGTTAGCACGCCAAATGCCCAAGTAAACCAAGAAATAGTACGAAGCCTCTTAGGCTGATAAGACCATGACGCTGATGCAACATATTGTTCCCACGAGGTGAAGTAGTGGTGTGAGTCTCTCTCTCTCTCTCTCTCTCTCTCTCTCTCTCTCTTTGTGCTCATTTTCTTCATTACAAGAGATACACATATATATCGGCTGGTAACTAAGAAATGGTTTTGTCTCATGGACCCTGTTTCGCGTCACCAGATCATCCCATCCCAAACACTCTATAACCTGTGTAATGTATTGATAGGCCAGTCACTTAATTCTCAAGAGATGGTAGGTAGCGAAAGGAGGAAAAGGAAAAGAAAGCGATATTAACAGAGGAAGGGAGAGAAAGTAGGAAGGGAACAGCAGAAGACGAGAAAGAAATGAGTTAAGAGTAAGGAAATGAAGAGGTAACGGGAAGTCCTTTACTGCCTGAAAGAGATCATAAACCATGCATGCATCGAGAATACCTTTATGTTAACACAGCAATGGAGTGTTACAGAGAGAGAGAGAGAGAGAGAGAGAGAGAGAGAGAGAGAGATGAATTAGATCTGACATGGACGCGTGACTGCACGTAAATGAAAAAAAAAAAAAAAAAACACGAATGCAAATGGCACCTCGTCATCGCTACACAGAAGTGAAAAGAAATGCTATAAATGAGACGGGAAATCGGAAGGGGTGCCGGAAGCGGTAATAAAGGGTCGGAATCTGTGGACTGTGGCAGTTTTATGGTCTATCCACTGACAGAATTACCCCGGTTCAGGGTTCAGGCATGATTAAGGTAACCAGAGTCCCGCTTTTAGGCGGGACAGTCCCGCTTTTTGGACGTCCATCCCGCTTTTTTAATTGTGACTAGAATGTCCTGCGTTTTGAGCAAATTATCTTAATTGTCCCGCTTTTAGAAACTTACAATTGCATTAGATATATCGTGACCTTCTTTTATGAAATTAGGATGAATTAGAAAAATTATGCATAATTCTAACCAAATGAAATACCGAATTTTGAATATAAATCTGTAACGCTCACTAGCTGGTAACTTTGGTCGACCCATTCACTGTACCGTAGGGTATGTTCGGAGTTCGTAGGGTACGTTAGTGTTTGATTAGCAGCTGCAGTCGCTGTCACATTAGTCAATATCTGTCCATTTATAATACCTATATCTATCTATCTATATCCATCTATCTGTCTATCTGTCAATCTATCTAACTATATAGACACACACACACACGCACACGCACACGCGCGCGCGCGCGCGTCCCACTTTTAGCTCCAGTAAATCTGGGGCTGGATTCACTAACATGATCGTAATTTCTGGTGCCTGAGCAAGATCTGGCAACTCAGATTACGCACTACTGTGGCGCCGTATCTCTCACCTGAGTTTGGTATTCAAAAAGATTTTTTACGGCGCCGTACCCCGGTCGTAAGTTGTACGTGCCTTAAATCGGCCGTCACCTGCTGATTTCTGCTCAGCCAGTGACAGAGAATCTTACAAGTGAGGTTTTGTCATAATCAACCAATCACGGAGCGAACCCTCATATCAGCTGTTTGTCTCCCTAATGTAAACACAAGCGCAGAGGGGAAAGCATGCACAACACACAAAACACAGTCATCAACCCAACAGAAGGAAGTGACATCAGAACCTAATTCAACATAAGTTCTTTTAGCGAAATATATAGCGGAAATAAAAAACTCCACGTCCAACTGAACAAAACGAGAAACGTCCTAACCTTTCAAGTGAGAACTCTCAGTGGTATTTCTTTCCATTACTAGCCGTTTCTTTAGCGCATAATCTTACCATACCCAGTGGATTTGTGCTATCATATACAGTATGCCTGTATGTGTTTTATTGTGTGCAGATGAATATTACCGAATCTTGCTCAACATACTGAAAGGAGGATTTCGTTTCCCAACATCCCAACTGGATGCTGGGTCAGGTTAGCTGGGTTGGGTTGGGCTAGGTTAGGTTAGGGTTGATAAAATTATTAGGCACAGTTAAGCTAGGTTAGGTTAGGTTTAGTTAATCACTTTTGTAGTGCCACAGATTTAGTATTCATGTATAGGTTTAGAGGTACTGTAATTTCTAAGTTAGATAGGGTGTAATCTGAATACTAGACTATAAATTCCTGTCCTAAGTAGTAGTTCATATGTTAATGACTGATGTAAGGTTAACTTTATTTTTATATGTATACATCTCTGTATCTATGCATAGGTGATGTAATTGTGAGTGTTGAGCTATGGGAATTCATCCATCTGGTAGAGTAATGTATAACAGATGCGTGCAACCTTCCCCTTGCTTGTGCGTCGTTGCCTGGCGCCAAGTTTAAACCTTAAACAGAAGAGTACTGGGTATGCAATTCTTTCCGTATCATTGTTGTGAAATACTTACTAATGAAGCTGCTAGAACCCAAATATGTAAGATTAATAATCAAAAAAGGCCAAAATAATGTAATTTGTGAGGACCAAATAGTCCCGCTTGCCTTAGCCGTCACTAGATGGCATAAGCTACCCCAGACTCAAGGCGGGATGGCAGTAAATTCAGTATTTAAATGTAGTAAGGATTGAATCCCAAATTTTCCCCAATTCAATCAAAAGTCCTAACGTCATGTGTACACTACTATATAAATAGTGAAGAGAATTAAAACCCACCATATCGCAGAAACACAATCTCATATGATCTAGCAGTGGCGTCACTTGGTGCCCGACTCTGCCACATTCGTTACCAAGCCCTGGTGGGTAACAGACGTTGATTCAGTTCACAGACACCGTGACGTCGGGGTGTGCATGAGGCCATCATGTGATATTGACCATAGACTTGTCTTACACACACACTTACACTACTACCCATGAATAGTTTATAAACTGAATGTAGTAGAAAAGGTATTATGAATCAATCAGGTGAACTTTTTTTTTGTAGATAAGGTATAGAATTTTGAAAGTTAATGTGGTCATGTAACGGAAAGGCGAATTCACTCATCAACCGTTTTCTTTCTCTTATATTAATATGTTAGAAAATTGGGAGCGTTGAAGGGAACTTAGTGGTTGTGAACAAAAAATGTAATTTTTGAGTTGTTCCTCGAGCCTAAAAAAGCCCGAGTGATTATGTATTCTTGGTGATTATGCATTAATGATGATTATGAATTATTAATAATTATGAATTGATAGTGATTGTGAATTAGAGTGAATTGTATGATGAGATTATACTACACAGACGAAATAGAACACGAGTGATTTTAATTATTTTTTTTTTATTCGAGGCTATGCCAGCCCGAAAAGACAATTCATGCCAATAAATGTCCCAGTCTTGAGGCTATTGACGAGCCCAAGAATAACCGACAATAAAGAGTGTGGTATGATGACCTCAGAAATCACTGTTGAATATTTCAATTGTTTCGCTTGGTGACAATATTGTATGATGTTCTCCCAAACCATGGCTTTAATTTACAACCCTTTTACATATGACTAACGGTCATGTAATTCAAAATGTCTGTTGATTAACCAGTATAGAAATATTAAAGTAGAGTAAAGTATATGTCATCTTTATACTCAATCAAGGGAATTATGTCCTCTCACGCATAACTCACTCCCCTTCCAGTTCAAGATTCCTCCGCTTTGGGAACGACGAACATACGTGGTACTGACTTATTCTCGACTCGGCCAAAACTACAAACGCTACCAAAACTATCTGTTAAACAATTAACCTTTATCATTCAAAGTTGAAGTGCTATCCCCCCCCCCTTTGTTTTTATTGAGGTGAATATTTTATCAGTCATTGAGGGGAGACTAAGTTGAGTACCATTTGTATTATAAACGAGTAAGTCCAACAGAATCAACAACGGTGGGAAATCCAATTCCCGACCATTACACTTTGAGTAGGCTGTTTCTTTCCACAATTACTAATATTTCCGATCATATTGTCATAGTCATATTATGGATATTATTCATTTGCACATCAAATGAGGCCTCAAAACACTCAGATGAACTAAATATATATATATATATATATATATATATATATATATAAAATAGGAAACGACAATAAAGGAAATATTTTCCCTCTTAGTTTTGATTAATGAAGCTCCAAAACAAAAACAATTTTTTTTCCTTACTAGACACAAACATTTCAAAGAAAGCAAAGATGCTAGCATGGGAAACTATTACCTACAGGGTGAATAGTGTTAGCAGAGTGAAAGAGAGAGCAAATGAAGTGAGGAAGATATTTCGTGATTTCAGATCACTAGTTAGGGGAAGGCAGCCAAGGCAATGGGGCAGGCAAAGAACACTTTAGGTATTAAGAAAAAAAAAAAAAAAAGCATATTACTGTTGTTTGTTACATAGTGCATGTGAGGATGTAAGCTGTTTGTTCTAACTTACCATATCAAACAAACCTAACCCATTCATGGGGCGTTACTGGTAGAGGTAGGGTTTGATTATAACTCTTTGGTTAGCTTGATCATAAAAGTCTAAAACTAAGAAGTCATTTCATATTTGGGGGGGGGGAGGGAGGTGGGTTATGTTTTGGGCATTAATGACTAAGAATCATTTGGTATTGTAAGCAGTTACCTTAGAACAACTTCCTATATCCCAAAGGATAAAAGTGATCCCATAAATCAGTAATAATTTTGCTTTGGTCTAATGTTGAGCATTCATATTGTTAAAGTCATTCCTTTTGATTTTCCTTGTTACCGGTACCTTATCCAGTATATTGATGCATGGAATGGTTTGTATCTCATAGGCTTTGTTTAGGTATTGTTTGTTAGGTTTATGTAACACCTTAATTCCACTGCCATGTCTGAAATAAAGTTATTGTCTTCATAAAAATTTAATCACCTCAGTATATCAAACCATCATTGTTTAGCACATCCATTATCAACCCATGAACTGCCATGGAAACCTATAATACCGTTGCAAATGCTCATCAGGCACATGGAGGGGGTCTAATGGGTCTCTGAACCTTCTCTCTCGACGTAAATGTCGGTGAGCTAAATTCATAGCCACAAGCCCCATGGTTGTACAGTAAACATCAGCAGCTGACTGCCCAAGCAGCCGCAGTGGAGGCTTTCTCAGTGGCATGTTTATTTTTGGCACATTCATATTACCTTGCAAAGAAATAAGTATTGCCAGAGTTCTTAGCAGCACTAAAAACGATTATGGCACATCTTTTATCTTTCTGTCTGTTCAATTTCTTTTACGACGTTGATTAGAAGTGAAGAGGGACAAAGGCAAACGATAGGCCGAGAGGTTGCATACTTGATAAACACACTGACTCCGGGTTGTGACGTAGGTTAAGGTATGTCCCCCGTGCGCTTAACTTCAGGCACCAGATCTTGGTGCAAGATGGCGGCGCCCATGCTTAGTGAATGACTGATTCTGCCTCAGCACCGTATCTTTAGGCACCATTAGGAGATCCAGCGCCTTAAATGCTTAGTGAATCCAGCCCCTGGTCACCTTAGGTATGATGGGACCCCAAGGCTCCTCCTCCCCAGTAGCGGCGACAACTCGTTTGTGCCTGTTCCCAAACCGTTAGTCATGGCCAGTTATACACCTAAAAGTAAGAATTTTTGCGCAATCATAGATTCACTCACGCCAGGTTATAAGCATGGTGGAACCACCGAGGGCCGCCCTGCACTAAAGTTTTATATATATATATATATATATATATATATATATATATATATATATATATATATATATATATATATATATATAATGAATGGAGGAAGGAAAAACAAAGGGAAAAAATCAAAAGTCCATGTGCCTAAAGGCATCCTTCATTCATAAAAAGCTTATAACAATTGGATTAAAATTCGAGAGGATTAAATGTATGTGGGACGCAACTCCCAGGAAGTGAATTCCAGAGAATAGTAGTTCTGGGGATAAATGAATTTCGATAAGCAGAGGTTCTGCATTGTGGGTGAGAGTGTGAATTAATGGGCACTCCCAGCTGCCCGAGTATTTCGGGAGAAAATGTGAAGGGGAGGCACAATTGAAGCCAGTTCGTCAGAGCACTTAAGGTAAAAGTATCGATAAAATAATGCTACAGAAGCAACATCTCTATTTACTGATAATGGAGGAAGGTCCTGCGTTATGGCAGGATTATTGATTAATCTAATGGCTTTATTTTGAATTTATTCCAACTGCCTCAGTGCAACTGCTCCACATCCACTCCACAGTGGTGAACAGTATTCAATCTGAGAACCACATGAATTTTATATATTGTGGCCATCTGCTCTTCAGTGAAGAATTCATGAACTCTGTACATAAGTCCCAATTTTTTAGAAGCATTTTTAGCAAGGGATTTAACATAAGCCATCCCGTTTAGGTTGGGGTTTAAAGTAACACCTAGGATATCAATTGTAGTGGATATGGGAATATTGACATCATTTATAATTATGTGAGAGTCTGAGGGATTCTTTCTGTTGGAGAAATTAATGTATTTAGTTTTCTGAGCATTAACCCGAGGCAGCCCATCGACGGATGGGTACGTCGCAACATTTTGTCACAGCTAGACCGGTGTGACGCATACTGGTAGCGTTCTAAGCAATTGCAAGGTTCATAATTTGCACAATTTACAATTTTCTCGTGTGATTTTTGGTATGTATACACGGGACACCTTCCTCTATTCCTCTACAAGATGCCAGGCAGGGACAATGCCTTATCCTGCATGACCTCCCCCCCCCCCTGCACGGCATTGTCTCAGCAATTCACCTGTTGCCAGTGACCTGGCCAATAAAGACATTCAGGGCCAGAGTGATTCTCCAATCGATGACAATGTGGAGGACAAAGTTTACATAACATTAAAGGAAGAAACAGTCAAAAATGATGATCAGGTAATGTCATCAAAAAGGGTCAGGTACGTTGTGTGTTAGTGAGTGAAACAATGCTTATATTGCCTATATTACTGTTTGAAAACCAATATACTCTCATACTACATATAAATTCGTACCAAATAAATAAATAAATACTGTTTATGAGTGGTGTGGAATAGTTACCCTCCCATAGAACTCGTTTTCTTTGGAGCCAGCCTGATAGAAAACACAGTAAGGTAAGGAGGTGCTGCTACCTGTATCAAGTATTTTAAACCTAAAGTGAGCAATTTTTCTATGAATTTTCAATGTTTATCACCAAAAGCGGAGGTTTGAGCCAAAAATTTTTTTCCAAAACTGGTCGGGACTGGGTTGAGTCAGTGGTGGAAAATTGGTTGGGACGTGATCGGTTAAATGAAATCAGATTTGTTTGTCCCCGGTGATTAATTTTAGAAAGGTCCTGATTCAGAGAAATTGCTGTGTTTATTGGGGAATTTAGAATATCAAATTGTGTAAAGGAGGTACTAAATGTGAAAGAACTATGAAGGGTCGAGTCATCAGCATAAGAGTGCATTGGGTTATGCGTGACAGATAGGAGGTCATTTATATTAATGAGAAAGAGGGTTGGCGCCAAAACTGATCCCTGAGGTACGCCAGCATTTATGGAATGAAAATGAGAATAAATTCCATCTACCATGACTCGTAGTTTTCTATTATGAAGGTAAGAAGAAAATAGAGGAACCAGTGATGCAACGCCATAGTGTGACATCTTAGACAATAAGGCCCGGTGCCATACTCTGTCAAATGCTTTTGATATATCAAGTGCTACTGTATGTGTTTAACCATGTTGGTCTGTTGTTTTGTTAAGCTGATGGGTAAGAAGGCAAAGAATATCTACTTTTGAACACTCTTGTCTAAATCCATACTGCCGATCATTAATTAATTTCTTGATTTCTAGATGCTTGACTATGTGTTTGTTTATTAGTGTCTCGAAAACTTTACCGAGAACGGAAGTTATTGCAATTGGTCTATAGTTTGATGGATCAGAAGTTCCCCCCGTTTTAGGAATAGGATGGATATTTGCTTCTTTCCAAGAGGCTGGAGAAATTGAGGTACAGATGCATGAGCGGAAAAATTTTGCTAATACGGAAGTCAACACTTAGAGGCAATTTTTAAGTATTTTCATCTGGACCAGTGGCTTTGTCTCCTGAGAGATTCTGTAATACAGCTTGTACGTATCTGGTTAGAATAATGAAAGGAGGTATTTGAGGGGAATCAAAATCAAGTACAGGAATATTGTGATTTTCTGTATTTAGGTTTGAGTTTGATGAAAAAATTTCAACAAGAAGGTTGGCTTTTCCACGTGGGTCACTTACTAGATTTCCATTCGGGGACTGTAACGGTGGAATGGAATTTGTGGTAGTGAAGTTAGTTTTGAATGAATTAAAGGTTGACCAGAAAACTTTGTTATCATTTGGATTGTTTAGTAGTTTTTTAGCTTGTCTATAGAGAAAGTTTGATTTAGAAAGATTGATAATAGTTTTGGAATGGTTTCTGATATTTTTATAATAGTTAAAGGCTTCTTTGGTTTTGGTGCTTGTATCGTTTTATGCTCTGTTACTCTAGCACAATTGTGGTCAAACCATTTAGGAGAATTACATCTTTTTCTACACGTCGAGTTCACCGCTTCCCGTCCGATCAGCGAAGTTAAGCAACGTTGGGTCTGGCTAGTACTTGGATGGGTGACCGCCTGGGAACACCAGATGCTGTTGGCATCCCTACGTGTCAAGTGGGGTTGGTGGAGGATTAGTGCCCTCCCTGTAAAACAATTAACTCTAAGCACTTGGCCACCCCATTTTGGGATACATGGCGTCTGGCAATGAATGAAATGAATGAATGAACATTTTTTCTGTAAGTATGATGGGGAATGAATGTTTCCATGCCGATTTTAATGAAATCCTGTATGTAGGCCAATGTGGAATTTGCATCCTGGGAGAAAAAGGAGGTCCAAGGAACATCCAGGAGAAAATTTGAAGTCCCTCCCAGTCTGCCCTGTCCTAGTGCCATTTAGTCATCACGACAGGTTCAGAGCAGGAAGGTGTGGTAGGCTTTGGAGTAAATAATATTAATATGTTACAATAGTTTTCTTAATCACTCTCTCTTTACTTGCATCAGTTTTTTCCCTCTGTCTGTTCTTTCGCTCTCTCTCTCCCTCTCTCTCTCTCTCTCTCTCTCTCTCTCTCTCTCTCTCTCTCTCTCTCCTGAACCTAATCTCTCAACAGGACAAAAATCGAATCCCACTTAACTGTGTTGTTAGCTTGTCCAAGCCTCCATTTCCCACGCTTCCTGCACCACCTCTTCCACCTCTCTCTCAGAATCTATCTATCTATCTATCTATCTCTTCTTACATAAATCTCTCTTCTTCATGTAATATTTCCTTAATTTGTCATCTTCCACCTCTCACTTCTCTCTCTCTCTCTCTCTCTCTCTCTCTCTCTCTCTCAGTTCCCATATTCTAAACTAGCTTTTTCTAATGTTTTCACTTAATTCTCTTTTTCCTTCCTGTGCCCAAACTCCAGTCTCTTCCACTTTTTTTTATTTCACCTTTTTCTTTTCACTTATTTCTTGTTAAGTCTTCCTCTCCCACCAATCACTTGTTTGTCATGCTTCTTCACTCTCTCTCTCTTCTCTACCTTATCTTATATAAGTTTTTATCGTATATTTCCTTATATCTTCCTCTACCCTCCCCACTCCTCTTCCCAGCTTCCTAATTTACTTTTCTTTTTTCTTCAGCAGTGTTCTTTCGACCTCTTATTTCATATCCTATTATTACCCACACCATTTTCTCCTTGACACTAAACTCTTATATCCTCCTCCTCTCGTTTTTTTTTTTTTTTAAATAAATTCCTGTGCCTGCCACCTATCCCACTTTCTGATTCATTTTTGATAGGGCGTGTATCGTGTACAGTATACAACGCCAATATCTTCCCTCCTTTCTCTCCATCTTCTCACATCAAACCGTCCTCATTTCTTCCTCCTATTTTTTCCTTTTACATCTTTTGGCACCATCCCTCCCCTTCCCTGCCCCATAACTCACCCTCCACAATGGCTTAACCCTGGATAGGTATCATCCATCCATCCATCCATCCATCCATCCATCATCCAGTCCTACGTTTCCCCATGAGGAGCGTAGGAGTCCGGGCTAGGCAGTTGGTCCTAGCATTTAAGATGAGTAACCAGCCTCACTCATCCCTGAGTGGCATTACGTGAGCAATCAACCCAACCATCCCTTGGATATAAACCTTCCCTGGCTCCGTCCGATTGGAGTGCAGTAGTTACCCAGTAAACCATCAGGCGCCAAAATCTGATTATAGGGTTACCATCCAGCATTGTAAATGGTTTCCTGGTGTACAGGAAACCATTTGGCTGTCACTCAGTGTAGTGTCACCCACAGGCAGAAGGAAGAGGAAAGAATGAAGGAAAGACAGACGAGAGAGTGTAAGGGCACCCGTAGGCAAAGGACGGGGAAGGACTGAAGGAAAGACAGAAGAGGATGGAAGGAAAGAAGGATGGAGGAGAGGACAGGGGCAGACACCCAGGAGCAGCCCTACATCGAGTGAGTGGATGGTAAGCGCCTCCACCTCCGTGTGGTATAAAAGCAACCAACATGATGCGCAAAACTAGTTTTTTCGGGTCTACACCCCAGCGCGGGGGATAAGTGAGAAGTGACTCAGTTCTCGGCCTGCCGCCTGGCAGTTCTCTTTGTGTTTCGACTGTGAAAGGGTGTCTGCCTCTCGCTCTCCCATTTACCTACGCCTGCCAGCTCCTGTGGTTGCTAATTTGGAAGGCCTGTTCGTACATGGTAAGTTTTTTTTTTTTAGCACCTATCCACATACAGTATAGTGCAATATATCACAGTGTTTTGCAAGGATTTGAGTGATACATACAGGCATCATCACCAGATAGTTTGGCCACCTGATAAATAACATGGCATTGCCCAGTGCTACCACATGTCGGCAGTGACATGCATTTTTTCTAATATTGCGTTTTCGTGATTTCAGGGGTATACCTTTCGACGACAATGTCAGGCAAGAACATCACCCTGGTAAAGACCTACACCATTCTGTTTGACAACGACGATGATGCCAGTGATATGGCCCCTGATGAAGCCACGGACGAGCTTGAGAGTTACTGGGAGGAGAGCAGTGGCGTACCCAGAAAGTTGAAAAAGGAGGGGGGGGACTTTTTTGTTTATCTTTTTAATTGTGCAGCCCATGACTATGGCAAGCACAGCGAGCCCGTACAACTGGGGGGTTTGGGGATGCGCTGTCAGCTCCCCCCCCCCCCCGAGAAAATTTTGGATTGTGGACAATTTTATAAACATTTTGAGGCCATATGGACTGGGTATATGACAAAAATATAACACATTCAAAAGTCATTATTAAGTACTCTGTGTCATTGAGTCATGATTCAGTCTCTCCAATAACCTAATACTACTAAAATTCAAACGCTCACATTTTTTTTTTTTAACTTCAGCAGAATAGACAGCAATACTGGGCAGTATGACCAAATATTCAGTATACACACATACATACATAGAGAGAGAGAGAGAGAGAGAGAGAGAGAGAGAGAGAGAGAGACTCAGTGGTAGAGTGTGCGTTTCGTACACGGGTGAGCCAGGGTTCGCGCCCCGCCAGGGTAAAAAACTTTGGGAGTGTTCACCCAGCCACGTACTGCATTGGCGAACACAAGGGGTGCTGTGGATGAAGCAGTGTCGCTTACTATAAAGTATGCTTGCACCCAGTCGGCTTGCGCGGACGATTACACTTGGTTCACAGACTACACACACATCCAAAGCCACTTCAACACTACAATTACACTTACAAGCACTTCTCACCCTACATACAATCTCTACCAGACAGCCTAAGCCACTTGGTTGAGATAAATTGGCTGTATCGTCCCAACTTCGGTCGGGATAGGCCGGTCCTGCAGTGGATATTCAAATGGCTGATGATGATGATGATAATGTATATATATATATATATATATATATATATATATATATATATACATATATATATATAGATATATAGATATATATTTCAAAAGGGGGGGCCATGGCAGCATGGTCCCCCACCCCCTTGGTATGCCACCGGAGGAGAGTGATGGAGCAACGTCGCACCACAGCACCCCTCCACGAGTGTGACACCTGCCAAGTAAGATTTGATCATCTTTAGTTTTTATGCCACTTATACTTACCTGCCTCTACCATTGGTGTATATAGATATACTTAACTGTTGTAACCAACAGTCTATAATTTACTTACCTGTTATTACTTACCTGCTCTATAATTTACTTACCTGTTATTCCTTACCTTTTATTACCTGTTGTAACCATCAGTCTATAATTTACTTACCTGTTATTACTGATGGTTACAAATGAACTTACCTGTTAATTGTTACTTACCTGTTGATCATCATTATTAATTTTGTTCCATCTCTTTCAAGTACGGCATGAAGATCTGGATGGTGTGTGATGCAGACAGCCACTACACGTGCAATGCCATCCCCTGCCTGGGCAAAGGGACCTTTCCGCTGGAGAAGCCGAAGATGCTGGGGGAGCAAGTCACAATGCAGCTGACCAGCTCGTACTCATGTCGAGGGAGAACAGAGACCACCGACAACTGGTTTCCGTCCCTACCATTGGTCATGTCACTCAGAGCTGCTGGTCTGGACTTTGTGGGAACAATAAAGAAGAAGCAGTACCTGCTCAATTATGTGCTCAATCACAGGATGGAGGTGGAGCAGTCGGTGGCACTGTACCACCACGACAAGAAGGTGACCCTACTCTGCCACCGTGCCAGCAAGACTAAGCAAGTCCACCTCCTCAGCACACTCCATCATCAACCAACCCTAATAGAGGACAAGAAGACAGATGTGCAGATGTTCTACAATGCCACCAAGGGCAGAGTTGACAACTTTGATCAAGTGAGTGGGGGTACCAGCTGCAGCAGGAAAATCCACCAATGGCCACTCGCATTCTTCTTTGGAATCGTCAACTTGGCGGTCACAAATGCGCACATCCTGCATTCCCACTTGGCAGATACAGACCAGATGGCCAGGTTGGACTTCGGCCTTCAGTTGGCTGAGAAACTGTGTTGCCCATGGAGGTTACATTGGCTTCAGGTGCATCTCACACTCTCCAGGGAACTAAGGACCTTGACTGACAGGACGTTTGCGTTGAACACCGCCCCCCTTCTCCAATGTACTGCCCTAAGCTGAGAGGAAGAGGCAGAGGTGCTTCATATGTCCCAGAAGCAACAATTCCAGGACGAAGATGGTGTGTGGTGCCTACAAGCGTCCAATCTGCAGCCACCACAAGTGCAATGTCTGCCTCAGGTGCCACACATGAAGGTAAGAACCCATCTTATTTTCTTCTTGAACAAAATTGGGTAATATATGAACAAAAGTTCATGTTCATCTAGAGGTATCTAAGTATCCCAAGAATATTTGGAATTTTGACCTCAAATAGGTATCATTCGGCAAACAGGTGCCTTCACATAAATAGTGTTTGGTGGCATTCATTGCACTCCAAGCTCATTGTTTTTATGTGTGCTGTGTTCCTAGGTCAGGTGGACAATTGCATGCCTATCTTGGTGAAGATCCATGAATGTTTAGGTACCACAACCAATCAATTTCCAAACAAAACTCAACCCTCTCAAAAGTTAATCCCATATACTGATTCTTTTGTGGTACCTATTTTGTTCCGATTTCAATATTATTATTAGTACTATTATTATTATTATTATTTTCATTTCTTTAAGATCTGTAGCCCGTGGGCATCGTCTCTTTCGTCCACACACTGGCTCCATCTGGAAGATTAAACTGGTGGCAAAGGCCAGACATGGAGAGCAGAAAAAAGAAAGAAGGAAGATGGGAGGAAAAGCGAGGAAGAGGGAAATGAGAGCAATAGGAAGGTTGATGGATGAGAGAGTACTATGAAGTGGCTAAATTATATGAATGGAGGACGCCAGTAAGCTGGTGTATGGATTATTTTTGGATTCATTTGTTTTTCCTTCCTCTGTTCTGTTATTTAAAAAGAAAATGGGTAGGTGCAGGGTAAGTGAGGTGGAGGCGGGAGAATAAGGCAGGGGTGGGAAGGAGAGGAATGGAGGATCTGTCAGAGTGAAACTGAACAGAGGAAACAGGTGTAGTGTTAACGAAAATCTCTGTGAGGGAAGGAGAAAAAAATAATTTATTCATAAAGCACTCAAACTGTATACTGTTGATGTGACGGCACCATAGCAACCAAACTTTTTCGCAAAATTTCTAGAACCGTAAAACATAAGAACACACACACACACACACACACACACACACACACACACACACAAAAATATATATATATATATATATATATATATATATATATATATATATATATATATATACTTAATTTATTATTCAATGCATTCTCTCTCTCTCTCTCTCTCTCTCTCTCTCTCTCTCTCTCTCTCTCTCTCACACACACACACACACACACACACACACACACACACACACACCAAATGCCTTCTCAGGAGAAAATTGTGTGTTGCTGCAGACTCATTTTTTCATTCCCTTCTACACTCCGTTCACGATTTGTTTATTGCTCTCTATTTTACCTTCTTCCATCATTTCCGTTTTCGCAACTTTGTGCTTGTTACTTATCCCTTTCCCCTTCCACACACCTCCTCTCTCTCTCTCTCTCTCTCTCTCTCTCTCTCTCTCTCTCTCTCTCTCTCTCTCATAGGGCTATGGATAAAAATACAGCATCAGTTCTGAATAAGACAGCTTTAGCATACTGTCACTGTAGACGGTCGGTTTTAGTGCCAAAGTTGTGACTAAAATGTGTGAGAAATATTAGGACAGCTGGGCCTGCCAAGTCTATGCATCGGGGAGAACTTTAAAAAATTCCTGAATTATGGTCAACCCCATTAAGGTGTGTAACAATACAACAAATTTAGCAGCTGATAAATTCCACCATTTTCTAGCGTAATATTTTTCTCTGGTCGATATTGCGTTCCATATATTGGTGGGCCAATAAAGAATGAGACTTCTAATAGCGGAATCGGAGTTTTGATTTAAAAAAAAAAACGACAATATTTTCCAAGTGACACAAAAGTGTGCTGAACGTTTCATGCGTCGCAATGGACTGCTTTCCTTTTATTGAATAATATATGGAACAAAAATCTTATACACACGAAATAATGCATAAGATTTCATATTTATCTCATGATAGTAGTATTTTTTAATTAAAATGTTTAAAACAGTAAACACTTAAATGCAAGCACAGAAGTGGTTGTCGTACTGACGCAGCTAAATTAGTGAGTCTGTGATGGATAACGGTTACAAGCATGGAAGAATTACCCATGCCAACTCCAGTACTATGCCAAACAAATGTATGGTTCCCATTTTGTTGTAGTAAATCTGGTAATAATCAGTACATAATTTTTTAGACTTGGGTGTGCCAAGAACAGCATTTTATTACGAACGGAGAACAGAAGGAAAAGAATTACTGTAATCTGAATACTGAGATATGTGCCAGTTAAGCCGAGAAAACTTTTATATTGTAACCTAATTTAGGATGCGTAACACTGGGTAATAATAGTGTTACATCCCGGTTCCACAATCCCACAGGCTTCAACAGCGGTAGTTCTGTATAGGAAGGACGTTGCCAGGTGAGTTGTTCTTCCTATGGTCAGCCTTTCGGTGTGTATCAACGACATCAGCTGAGGCATAAATGAACATTGGCTTCTTAAGTTTACTGTCTGTATTTTGCAAATAATTTTGTTTAATGCTTGCCAACTACACGCCACTGTTCTCACACATACCGAAGCTATACAATCTTCACTGAGTGCACTGACACCGAAGTAAACTCAGACTGAACTGAAACGAAACTGACTCCCTACTTTTTTTTTTTTTTTTTCTGGCCTATCGATCATTGGGGCCAAAGCCCCTGGTCATTAAGGCCGAACTCCCAACGCTCTTTTACCTCTTCATATAGCCTTGCATTACATTCGAAGCTTCTAGGATACTCAAGCTACCACAGTTGCCAAATCAGGGACATCCAAAATATCCATAGTTTTCTTTCACTATATAACACTAAATTATTTGGCATACAGACTGTGATAAAATTACATAATTTAACAATCACATAAATAAAACTCCATTGAAAAAAATAGCACAAAAATTAAAGTATAACTTTACAAAATAACCTCCTCACAATAGCAGGCTACCTGGCAACTCTGACACGTAACGGAAAAATACGAGAAGTGCTGAGAACTCTCCAGTACTTCCTATCTATCAAATCCCGCTTCACAATAATAGAGATGCTGGTCATATGACAGAGTAGGATTGTCCTTCGAGAAGATCACATGGCTCTGCATTTTTGTGTTTAATCTCTTATTGTTTCTCAGTTTAATCTTAACCCTTTTCTTACAATGAAATTGGATTGATGTTGTTGTTGTTGATGATGATGAGGATGACGAAATCATTTATCGACATCGATTTTGAATAGTAAAGTTATGAACAAAGAAAATACGTTACACGAATATGAGTAAAGAATTTATATAACCTATTCAAACGGCTAGGAGACCATCAAAGACCAAAGAGTTCTAAAATCACCTATTGGACCTATTCACCAACCAACAATAATGGGATAAAATTTGCGAGACAATCCAATCAAATGTAATTTAACTTCACCTGTAATATATCAACATAACCTAAATCAACTTAAGAAGAAAACAAACCAAGTCAAACCTTGCCTGAAATTAACTGCAACGATCAGTCGCATCTTAACACCATGTCATCTAACCTACTCTAACCTAACTTGAGCTGAACTAACGTTAGTTAACTTAGCAAATTCTAAACCACTTAAACACACCGAGACTTACATAAATTTACCTAATCTTATGAAACCTAACATAACCGATTTTTTTGTAAAAAAAAATTGCGAACGAGTTGTAGAAGCCTTTAGTTTCAACATATATGTAATGCACTGAAGCAATGGTGCTATGAGGAACAAAAGTTGGCTCACTGTTCCACTGTGTTATCTTCACACTTAGAGTATGTCTGTTACTTCTTCTTTGATGCATCATATAAAAAAAACATCATCTATGGGCACAAAAGCATAACGAGTCTCTCAGCTTAGAATTACTGGCAAGCAGATGACAGTCGTAACTACTGTCGGTGAGGTTGAATACTGGGTCAGGAAACCATGCCGAACCTCTCTAGCTATACGAATATTAGCTAGTAGAAGAAACTCGACAGTACAGTATAAATGGGGGACTCTTCTTCCCAGGTACACAAAAGGTATTTTAATGGAAAAATGACAGACGTTCATTAGTGAAACTCTGCGGCGGAATATCAGTTAAGGGACAATAAATTATTCAGCGCAGTATTGCTTTTAAAAAGTAGGTCAGTGGCAAACACGTAAAAAAAAAAAATCAGCAAAAATAATTACAACTGACCTACTGGCAAAGAATCTATAAAAAAAACCTACCTAAACAAAACTGGATACGGAGAGCCCAACTGAACTGCCGAAGTAAAAAAAAAAAAAATTACAGTTTTATTTTTTAGAGGGATGCAATTTGCTCTTGGCAATATTCTCTGCCCATTCCTGAAGCCAAAAATACGGTCCTGTCGTGTAAACACACACACACACACACACACACACACACACACACACACACACACACACACACACACACACACACACACACACACACACACACACACACATTTAATGTTAAACTCGATAAGCTGATGTAACTTTCATGGAGCCATTTTTCATAGTCAAGGGAAAGGTCACTCTTCCACAGGCATTGTGAAGGCATATATTGTGTGGATCATTTGGCCTGTGCATTGGAGCCAAGAACGTGCAAGGCTTGCATGCTGGGTTAACAGATGTGTGACCTGCTTCACTGGCCACTCTCATGGCGGATTTCCTATTTTTGCTGTTTATTATCTGGAATAAAAAATTAAGAAAAACAAAGGATCAAAATAATTAAACTGGAAATGTCTGGACCATGGATACAGGCATCTCTCTCTCTCTCTCTCTCTCTCTCTCTCTCAACGCGTGAAGCAATGATGCAAAGAGGACATTGGCTGTGAGTACTAAAGGGAGTACTAACATGGGAATGCAGAGGCGGGGGAACTGGGAGGAGAAAAACTGTTCACCCAGCATGCAAGCCTTGCACGTTCTTGGCTCCAATGCACAGACCAAATGATCCACACAATATATGCCAACACAATGCCTGTGAAAGAGTGACCTTTCCCTTGACTATGAAAAATGGCACCATGAAAGTAACATTATCTTATCGACTTTAGTATTAAATATGTGTGAGAAAGTTAAGAGTAGGTAAGAGATGGGTGAGAGCTAGGAGGGTTAGGTGTGGCAGGGAGGTTTTGAAAGTGAATGAGTTGGATAAAAGACAGAAAATGATAGAATATCAGGAGAAATTGAAAGATGAGTGGAACGCAGTGAAAGATCAGGAGAATGGCAGTGTGGAGGAGGAATGGCAGTTGTTTAAGAGTGCTGTGGTGGGGCATGAGGAAGAGGTGTGTGGTGTTAGATGAGTGGGTGGTGGTGTAAGAAAGGGAAATGAATGGTGATGTGAGGAAGTATGTATGCCTGTGGCTGAAAAGAGACGTGCATATGAAGTGTGGCTGCAGAGAAAGATAAGGTGTCATATGAGAGGTATAAGGAAAAGAGGAATAGGGAGAGAAGGGCTGTGCGTGGTGCTACTGGTGGCTAATTCAGAGGAGTGACTGAGACAGTTGGTAGAGAAGTTTGGAAGGGTGTGTGAAAGGAGGAAATTGAGAGTAAATGAGAATAAGAGTAAAGTAATGAATGGTAAGAGGTTGGTAGATGGTAGGAGGATGAATGTAGTTTTGAATGATGAGTTGCCTGAGGAGGTAAAGTGTTTTAAGTATTTAGGGTCAAATGTTGCTGTGGATGGAAGAATAATTGCAGAAGTGAAGTTTACAATGAATGAAGTAGGAAAGGTGCTGGGAAGAATGAAAGTGTTTAGATGTCGTTTGATAAGAATGGCTGTAAAAGAGAATGCTGTATTAGGGTGTTGTGGTACCGACTGCGTTATATGGGGCTGAAAAGTGGAATATGGGTGTAGCAGAGAGGAAAAGTTTGAATGTAATGGAGATAAGGTGTCTGAGGAGCATGTGTGGAGTGACGCGTATGGATCGAGTGAGAAATGATGAAGTGTGAAGGAGAACTGGAGTTGTGCGGGAGATGGATGGTAGAGTTGAGTAGAGGGTGTTGCAATGGTTTGGGCATATGGAGAGAATGGATGATGAGTGATTGGTGAAAAAGATAACTAGATCTGATGTGAGAGGTGTAAGGCTGAGAGGAAGACCACGAACAGAATGGATGGACAGTGTGAAGAGAGCGCTGGATGCAAGAGGGATGTCTGTTGACCAAGGAAGAGTGGCTGCACGTGATAGGAATGACTGAAGAGAAACTGTGAATGAATAAATGATGACGCAGCCCTGAGGGGATATTCTTCCGCAACTGGTCCGATCAGCTGATCAAGTCAGGTGAGGATAAAGGGATGGGTCCATTATGATATAGCAGGGGTAAACCAGCCCTGCTCTCGGGCCCTTCTGCGGATGTCGTGATTGCACTGCGCAGTTGACCCTCATGTGGTGTGATGCGGTAAGGATCTGTCCCTTCTCCCCTTTGGGGCTAAGATGCGAATGAATGTTTGTGTGTGGATGAGTAAATTGGGAGTGTGTCGTCCTGCCTTGGTTACCTCCCATTCTCTGGGGGAAGCAGCCTAGGTATATAGATATAGATAGATAGATAGGAATTGCCGCTCTTATTTGAAAACGATAAAAAAGAAACCTACATTAAAACACTGACAAACTATAGATATGTCTGTCCGACTGTTAGAACTCAAATTTTTGAGGAAGCCTTGGCATGAAAACTGTTTTTTCATCTTACGCTGGTAGCCTCACTCCATCCTTAGGAAGGAAAAAGAGGCCTGATGATGATGATATGATGACAGTGATGATGATGTGATTATAAAAACCAAGAGACACTAGAAATCAGATCTTTATGGGACACATTAAGCTGGAGCGTCTTAACCCACTGGACCAGCAGACATCCATTAGTTAATTATACGGCTACCACCCAACGTAGTAAGAGGTTTCCTGGGTTACAGGAAACCATATGGATTGTCATTCAGGGCAGAGTCACCTGAAATATCCCTACATCGAATGAGTGGATGGTGGGCACCTATACCGACACCAAGAATCAAAGTTACCAAGGTCAAGGTGAATAATTTTATTTGTGAATCCAAACCTTCTGAGGTTGGTCGGTAGGAGGTGGTCGTGCAGGCTGAGGTGTGGGACTGGAGGTTTGGATGAAGAAGTGCAGGTGGAGAGGTGGTGGTGGAGGCGGTGAAGGTGTGGGGGTCTGATGTGGAGTTGGAGAGCTGGTGGAGCTGGAGAGAAGGCAGTGCAAAGGCGAAGGTGTGGAGGTATAAGATGGAGTTGAAGAGGTGGTGCAGGTGGCGCAGGTGTGGAGGTCTGAGGTGGGAAAAACAAAACGATTAATGATTAGTTAACAGGTACACAGACTTGTATTCGCCATAACAGGGTAGAATTATACTGCTGCCCCTTGGACGCTGAATGTAGGCAAGATACGGAGGCCACAACTTAGTATATAACTACGGTATATGTTTATTTTTCTTCCCCTGCCGTCCCTTTCAACTCTTCCCCTCTCGTCCTCCTCTTCCTCCCATCACCTTCCTACTGCCCTTCTAACCCTTTCTTCCATCACCTCCCACTTCTCTCTTCTTCTCTTACACCCTATCTTCTCTTAACTGACACCACCTTCCTAGTCCCCACTCCCCATCATCACCTACTTTCCCCATACTGTTCCTCCTCCTTACTTCACCTGTCCCTTTCCCATTCATCTTGTCCTCCTCACCTACCCACACCACCCTTTCAATTACCCTTATTGCCGATCCCCATTATCTCCTTTAACCTCCCCATTAACCCCATTACCCCTACCCCACCATAACCCCATTACTCCCACCTCACCATAACCACATTATTCCCACCCCACCATAACCCCATTACCTCACCCCACCATAACCCCATTACCCCACCCCACCATAACCCCATTATTCCAACCCCACCATAACCCCATTATTCCCACCCCACCATAACCCCCTTATGCCCACCCCACCATAACCCCATTACTCCCACCCCACCATAACCCCATTATTCCCACCCCATCGTAACCCCATAACCCCACCCCACCGTAATCCCATTATGCCCACCCCACCATATCCCCATTACCCCCACCCCACCATAACTCCATGATGCCCACCCCATCATAACCCCATTATGCCCACCCAATTATAACCCCATTATGCCCACCCCATCATTACCCCATTACCCACCTATCCTAATACCTCCAGCCTACATCTGGGACCGAGCCTATGCACTAGGCTGCGTGTTAAGTTAAGTCAGTTGGAGAGAAAATTCCAAGATTATAGATAAACGAAGATCTACTCCTGTCTCATGAGCATTTGTATGTTCGAGAAAGTTTTATATATATTTTCTCAAGCACCTGTGTTGTTTGTCTTAGTTATAATACACAGGTAAGCAACACCAACTTTTTACTGTCACTTGCAATGGCCAGCATCCGTGACACTGAGGGAGTGAAGGGCGTTGGGCTGGGTGAGTCGATTTTGTTGATGGAGTCGTGTGAGTGTGCAGTGGGTGAGATGACCCTGGTGTTGGAATCGTACGAGTCATTGCTGGATCAGGTGAGTGTGGTGAAAAACATTGGGTTTGGGATGGAAGCTGACGTGTTTCTGGTGTAGTACCGGGGCGGTAGGGCGTGTATGAAGGTTGGACGGGAAGGGGGCAGCCTGACAGCACGAGCCGAGAAGATGTACAAGATGGCTGGGTCCGAGGCAGCAGGGATATTTGCTGAGGGATTGATGTGGAAGGCCAAGGTGCTGGCTGAGCTGAATGGAGCCGGAGGAGCGCCCAGACTCTATATGGCATGCGCTGATCAGCCGGTGATCCTAATGGAGTGCTGAGAGGGCACCACCTTGGGTCGGTTTTATCCAAGTGTCAGCCCTGCTGAGCGAGAAGATATCGAGAATGATGTTCGACGGAAGGTGAGGGAGCTTCATGGAGCAGGATGGGTGCATAATGACATCCACGACGGGAATGTGATGGTGTGCGGACAGCCAGGAAGGTATGAGGTTCGTTTGCTGGACTTTGGCTGTGCCACAGAGTTGTCTGCCCGGACCCAGGAGGAGGATTGGCGTGACGTGGAGGACATGATTCAGAAGCTGCAAGGCGCAGTGGGTGGTGATGGTGGTGGTGATGATGATTGGTTGTGGGAGTGTTTATGTGGTGAGTGACACTGTTATGGTGTCAGCGGTGATGGTTTAGTCTGGTGTTTGTGTGGTGAGTGACACTATAATGGTGTCAGTGGTGATGGTTTGGCCTGGTGTTTGTGTGGTTAGTGACAGTGTTATGGTGTCAGTGGTGATGGTTTGGACTGGTGTTGTTGGTGGTTAACACGGAGGGAGAGCTCTCTCAGTGTCACGGGAGTTCCTCGAACCATTCATTACTCTTGCCACAGAGCTAGTTCCAGCCTCACCTCCAGATGACATGACTCTTCGAAACACATACGAGACTCACCAGCAAGATCAATCCTCTGACGCCTGACAAAACTCTACATGCTCTCCCCGACATCCCACACACACTAAATCAGCATTATCTTGCAGTCTACCATTAAAACCGCTACATCTCTTACACACCCACTTAGCACAAACACTGCGCAAGAACAGGCTACTTCCTACACTCCTGTGGCAAACTGCACAAGGCCACACTCCCTCTGCTTTGACAGTAACATCACCAGCCGTATCAATTATCACTAAAGTTATATCTGCATTTACAGTCAAACCCTTGTGCTCATTCTGTCCCTCCATTTCCCAAATCTCTCCTCTTCTCCCTTTTCCTTCTCTGCTATCAGTACCAAGTCATCAGCAAGTATCTGATCTAAGGCTTGAATATATTAGTTTGTCCTGTGACCTTGGCCTTCCACAAATTGCTTTCAAATTCGAAATTCTTCATGCTTCACAAATTCTTAACCCTCCCTCCAACTTTGATTCACATCAAATCAGAGTTGTTTGAGTTAACTTCGTTCAGTGACCCTGAACTTTGATCTTTCCCTGTGACCTTGACTGTTGACTGATTATTCTTGAAATACATCCACGCCCATAGCCAGGGGGGAGGTGGGCTAGGCGCCCCCTCAAAACTTCCGAATTCCACCTGACTGGAGTAATCAGTATTATTTTGATTTTTTTTTTTTTTTTGGTTTTCATACAATAGATATCAAAATTACATTCCCCATTTCCAAGAATACAAATTATTGGTGGCTGATTGTATAACGTACCGTACTCTTAATATAATTAAAACTACAATATAGATAATTGCTTCTCTCGCTTATTGCCCTTTCTCCAAAAGTTAATTACATAAGCGCATCGCTAAATGAAACTCAGTACCCACCCCCATTGAGTGTCCTGGGTACGGGCCAGGAAGAGAACTTATTTTTACCTGACTGAACCCGAGCTCATAGACAGCAGTTATCTTCATCAGATAAAAGCTAAGTTGACCTTGTTGTAGAACAATGACCCTTGACCTATCTCTCACGGTAACAATAGGTCACATACTTGGGCTGTCCTCATCTCACCCACCATGTTTGGTCCGAATCAGAACACACTTGTTTTAGTTATTTTGCACATGGACACGTGCAGAAATCTGACCATGACCTGTGACTTATTGTTCTCCAACTGAATCCCCTTCTTCATCCCTGACCCTTAGCGTTTTCTCAAAGTGTGTTGTAAATCAGCTGAAAACCGTTTCAGGTGACCTTGCTCTTCACCATTGTCATATTATTGTTATATATATATATATATATATATATATATATATAGGTTATATATCAATCTCTCTCTCTCTTTCTCTCTCTCTCTCTCTCTCTCTCTCTCTCTCTATATATATATATATATATATATATATATATATATATATATATATAGGTCTACTCTTTGGCTGACCATCAATCCTTCCTCGATGTTTGGTTAAAATCAAATAAAAACTGACATTTTGTTAATGCAATCAAACAGGCCAAGTTTTGACCTTGTGCTGTCACCTTGCCCTGTTACTGATTGTTCTCAGAGATGAATCCCCTTGTTCTTCCCTGACTCTTAGCCCTTTCTCAAAGTTTCGTGTAAATCGCTGGAAAACAAAATTTCCCATGACCTTTCACCTTGAACTTTGAAGAATTGTTCTAAGAAAAAAAAAAAAAAGAAGATCGACCACCTGGCCGAGTTTCAGTCTATCTGCCCAGGCTAAAATTTGTTGAAAACTGTTGGAGTTATTTTCTTAACAAGCATGCATGAGTCAGACATTGACATAGCCCTGTGGCCTTGATCTTTGACGTGTTTTCTAAATAACAATATGTTTCTTTAAGGGCTGTTTTTTACTTTTGTTATTAACAACTTTCCTTCTGCTCTTCACATCTAGCATTTCATTTCATTATTCCCCCGATATCATCTATTTTAGTGCCATATAAGCCATGTCAAGGCTTAGTCGTAGTTCTTTAGTATTCCCTCCATCCTTCTCCACTCTTGTACCAGCTTTGGTTAAATTGGTAAAAACTGATTGAGTAAATATAGCAAACACACACACACACACACACACACACACACACACACACACACACACACACACACACACACACACACACACACTACTAAATAACACAATACCCGTTCTCGCTCGGTGAGTCGTGGGTGTAAAAAAAAAAAAAAAAAGGAGCAAAGAAGGAGGAGAGAACTCCAGACACCATATTTATCCCAGGTGGTTCTATCCTACTTCACCCTGACTCCTACCTGTCTTGTTGCTTTACAATTGTAATATAATGAAGGAAGATAGTAGGAAGGAGAAAAAGACATGGAAGGGTTAAGAAAATAAATGTAAAGGAAAGATAGGAAACAAGACAAGAGGAACGAAACGGGAGAATAGAAAGAAAATATGAATGAAAAGGACCAAAAAGGAAGAAAGGGGGAAACAAAGAAGAAAATTGAGAAATGAAGGGTAAAGAAAGAAGACAATGATGCAAAATATGAAATGTAGGACAAGGATAGAAAGTAAGGGGGTAAAAAATTATAAGGAGGTATAAATGGTACAGGTGTTGTCTGAGTACACCTGTAGCAGTGTCCCAGGCCGCTCCACCTTGCTTCATCTCGCCTCCTACCTCTTGTACCTTGTGATGCTGTAATGTCGACGAGAAAGACAAAGAAAAGTAAAGAGAAGAAAAAAATGTTCAATGAAAAAGTGAAACAGAATAGTGAAAGAAAGGAAACGAGCAGGATAGAAGTGGCTAAAGCAAGGGAGAAACAATTAATGAAGAAACTAAGAGATGGAGATATAAAAAAGAAAATGAGACAATTCAAAAGCACAGGAAGAAGCAATTGAAAGTAGAAAACAAAGAAAGAATATGTGTAAAGGTATGATGTGGAAGTGTAGACAGGTATAGTAGTGCCAGGCCGCTCTACCTATCGCCATATCGCCTCCTGCCTCCCTGGGTGTTTATAATGCTTTAATACTCTGCCCATTTTAACTTGACCTAAAAACGCCATCTCTCCATCTTGATTGCTGAGCTATAACAGGAGATAAAGACTAGAATATGGTGCAATACTCTGTCTACTTAAACATGGCCGAAACTGCCATCTCTCATTCTTGATGGCAGAGCAAGAACAAGAGATTAACACTGGATATCTTGCTCTACTATGCACATTTTCAGAAAGCCTAAAATTATTAACACTCCATCTCTAACAAAGGACTCTGGAATTTGGAGAGAGTTATGAAAAACTATTTATGAAAGGCTGCAGGACACTAGTTGCCTTAATCTGCGATCCAGGTACGGGAAATTCCCTGCATAAAGACGAAAACCTTTGCCAAGTTAAGGTGGACGAACCGTAGTGGTGGCCTAGATCTAATGTAGCTAATGGTGATGGTGGTGATAATGATAATGTAGGTTACTTTTGATGATAAAACAACAAGTGAATGGACAGTGATGTTGATAATAAATGATTATGTGGGTAGTGATGATGGTGATGGTTAGTGATAGTGATGATCATGGAGGTTGATTGTGATGATAATGATAAATGGAAGATTAAAAGAGACGATGATGATGATGATGATAATGATGATTACTGAACGAATAATGATGGTGATAACTATGGTGATTGTGCTGGTGGTTGTTAGTAATGATGATGATAACCATCATTTCACCTAATTATGTAGCTTGTCATATAATCTAATCTAATCTGTATGTCTATCTATCTATAGCCAGACGCCACAACTCCATAAGGGATGGCCATTTGTCTTTGAGTTAGTGATTTTACGGGGAGGGACACTGACCCTCCAGCAACACATTTGCTGACACGTTAGGGACACGTATGGGTTGGTCATATGGTTAACACCCAGTGTTGTAAATGGTTTCCTGGATTACAGGAAACTATTAGGCTTGTCATTCATTGTAAAGCCACCTGGAAAGGAAAGAAGAAGAAAAAGTGACAGTTTATGGGAGCAATAGAAAGATAGAGGGCAGACACTGAAAAAGAGTGATAAAGGTAACGGAAAAAGTAGGCATCACTATAGTACACAAAGTGAGTGGATGATGGCCGCCACCACCTTTTATATAATGAAGAAAAAAAAAATGAAGGGGGAGAGAGAGAAAAAAAATAAAAAAAGGGTATGGGTAATTTTACACTCCCTCTTCTGTCTTTCTTTCCTTCATTCTTTCCTCTTCCTTCTGCCTGTGGGTGACTCTACACAGAGTGACAAGCCAAATGGTTTCCTGTACACCAGGAAACCATTTTTTACGCTGGGTGGTAACCATATAACCAAATATTGGCGCCTGGTGGTTTAGCGAGTAATTAGTGCGCTCCAGTCGGATTGAGCCGGTGAAGATTTATATCCAAGGGGTGGTTGGGGTTGATTGCTCATGTAATGCCACTCAGAGATGAGTGATGTTGGTCACTCTCATCTTAAATGTCGGGACCAACTGCTTAGCCCCGGACTCCTACACTCCTTATGGGGCAATGTAGGATTGGATGATGGATGGATGGATGGAAGCAAAGCAAATTTAAGCCGAGACTGAAGAAAAAAAAAATACTAATATTAGGGTCAATAAAGGAAAAATAAAAACAGGAGATGAAAAGAAGACAGGGAGAGAAAAAAAAAGGGAAAAGAGGAAGAACGAAAAAATTAGGATAAGAAACAGAAGATGCATAAATGAAAAAATGAAACAAAAAGAAAAAAATGAAACAGGAAAAGAGAAAAGTCTGATAAGTGAATGGAGGTTGTAACTCAGTGCAGGTGTAGTGGAGTGCCAGGCCGCTGCACCTTACTTCATATCCCCTCCCACCTCTCTTGTACCTTGTGATGATGTACTATAATGCAGAAGAAAAGACAAAGGGAAAGAAAGAAAAGGATGATGATGATGATGATGATGATGGTGACTGTAGTGGTGGCTGTGATGCTGGTTGTTGCTTGCTACTGATGATTGATCATTATTATAAGGAAACTGATGATTATATAGATGACAGTGATAATGACTATGTTGATATTAAGGAAAAACATACTATACACAGCCAATAATTGTGATGATATTAATGGTGTTCAACAGTGATGTGGGCTAACTTTGATGATAATGATGATGATGATGATGATGATGATGATAGTGTTGGTGGTGGTGGTGGTGGAAGTGCTTAGATCTACACATCAGTAAGCTAATGGTGAAGGTGATGGTGATTTTGAATAGTGGTGTGAGTGGGTTTAATAATAATGATGATGATGATGATGATGCTAATAATAATTATGACGATCATGATGGTGGAGGGTAGGTAGTGATGGTGTGAAATAATAATCGTGACGAAAAAGGAGATGGTAAGGTGGGCTTGAACTCCTGGCCTCTGGTGTATACAGCAGACCCAGGCGTTCGACTTTGCCAAGGCTCATCTCCTTGATAATCATTGTATTTTTCTAATGTCCGGACGATTTTATGCAGGTAGGTTAGGGCAGACTTTTGTAACTGGAGGGGTTGGGTATCGTCTACATTAACACCTGCTCTACTAGGGGGATCTTACCTGAATAAAATAGTGATGCCAAGAATAAAACATAAATTACGCGATCGTACTGAAGGTGTTGATTTCGGTAGAACGAACCCCGACCACCTGATGTCTAGCTGTAGGAGATACGTAGATAGATTGACAGATACATAGAAATATGCAGAGACAGATAGCTCGATAGAAAATGAAGAGGAGAAACAAAGCAAGACAAGGAAATGAAAAAAAAAAGACAGCAAGAGATATATATATGTGGAACGAAAGAAGGCAGTTGAAGGTTTGAACTGAGTACAGGTGTAGTAGATTCCCAGACCTCTCCAGCTTACTGCATCTTGCCTCTAGCCTCTCTTGTAGCTTGTGATGAAGTAATATAGTGGTGGCTTTAATTTGATGTAGCTTATAATGGTGGAGTTGATGGTTAAGATGATGATGATGGTAGTGATGGTGATGCTGATAGTTATACAGGTTCATTGTGATACCTGTGATGGTGATGGTTATTTAGGTTAGTATTGTTGATGATGACAACGATTACGTTATGGACAATGTTGATGATGATGATGATGGTGGTGATGGTGGTGGTAATTATACTGATATCCAGTAGGTTAGCACGGATGATGATAATTTTACTTCCTCTCGCCTCCTACCTTTCTTATACCGTGTGGTGCGGCAATAAAATGAAAATAAGGGTCAACAGGGAGAAAGAAATATAAAAAAGGTAAAAGAAAAGGTATGATTGGGATAAAAGATGTAAAAGACAAGAAGTCGTTATAAAAGAGAATGGAATAAAAATAAGACACAAAGGAAAAAAGAAAAAAAGTAATGAAATGAAGAAGTTAAGTGGTACTGGAATCATAAGTATATAATAAGGAAAAAAAAGAGAAAAAGGACATGAGAAAGATGGAACCGTAAAAGTCTTAATTATTAGCATGGAACTCCAGGCACCTGAGCAGTATTTTTGTGTCCCAGGCAGCTACACCTTATGTAATGAAGGAAAAAAAGGAGAGAGAGAGAATGACTAGTAAGGTGAAAAATAAGAAAGAAAGAAGGAAAATGAAATGAAAAAGGAAAAAAACTCGGAAAGAACTGACAACGAAACGGAAGAAAGGGAAAGACTTAAGGTAACTAAAGAAAAGGTGGGATGATGAGATCGAGAAAGAAACAAACTATGAAATGAGAGAAAATGAAACAAAGATGGGAAGAAAGGACGAAAATAAAGTATAAACACTAAAGGTGTTAAGTTGGTACGAGTATAGTGGAGTTCCAGGCCGCTCCACCTTACTTCATCTTGCCTCTTGTTGCTTGTGGTGCTGATGGTGAAAGCAAAAACGAAAGAAAACGAATGATGAAGAGAAGAGAGTAAACGATAAAAACAGCGGGGATAAAAACACAGAAGAAATAAACATAGGAAATGGAAGAAGCATCCCCCCAAAATAAGCAACAATTATGAAAAAGAAAGGAGAAAGTAAGAATATCTAGAAGGTAAAGGACAAAAATTGTGAGGAATAAGAATGAAAGAAAATATAAAACACAGAAAAAGAAAAAGAAGATAAAGGAAAGGAAGAGGGAAGTAAAGAAAAGGAGACGAATGGGACGTGTAGGGTGAAGGTTTGAACTCGGTACAGGTGTAGTAGAGTCCCAGGCCGCTGCGGCTTGTGATGCTGGAATATAGTGGTGACTGTGATCTAACGTACCTAATGTTGATAGCAGTGATGCTGATGGCGATGGTGATGATGATGTTGATGGATATGATGATGATGGTGATATACATTACTGTTGACGAGTATACAGTACTGTAGTGTTACTATTTGATTAATAATGATGGTAATAATTATGAAGATGGTGATGCTGGTAGTGATAGTGGTGTTATGCAGTACCGTAGGTTACTATGATGTCGATGGATATTATAAGGGTCATAGTGATGTAGGATACAACTGACGAGTATAATGATAACTGTGTGGATGATGATGATGATAATGATGGTGGTGGTGGTGGTGGTGGTGGTGGTGATGATATGCAGTAAGTTACTATGATCTTGATGGATATGGTGACAGTGATGTAAGTTACAACTGACGATTATGATGATGATGTTGATGATGATGATGATGATGATGATATGAAGTAGGTTACAATAATGATGATAAGCTTACTTCATCCCGTCTCCTAGTAACTTGCTGCTTGTGATGCTGTAATATAATGGAGAGAGAAAAGATTAAAAAAAAAAAAAAAAGACAACAGAGAAGAAGAAAAAGAACGACATTAGGAAAAAGGCATAGTGGGAAAGAAATATAAGGGGGTAAAACAATTAGCAAAAAAATCTACGATAAATGGAAAAAGTGAAAGAGAAAAGAGGGAGAGAGAGAGGGATGAAAAGGAGGTAAAAAGGGGAAAGGAATAAACAGCAAGAAACAGAGGAGAAAGGAAAAAGGGAATTTGGGAAAATCGATATTAGGGATAAAGAGAAAAATAAGGAATTAAATAAGAAAAAGAAGGAGAAAGAATAGAACTAGAAAGAAGAGAAACGAGAATGAAAAATG
This sequence comes from Coenobita brevimanus, assembly GCF_032717465.1. NCBI lineage: Eukaryota > Metazoa > Arthropoda > Malacostraca > Decapoda > Coenobitidae > Coenobita > Coenobita brevimanus. Next base: position 8,593,532 of record NC_137062.1, on the reverse strand, counting down.
AAGCATTATTTAAAAGGGTGGAGCTTTGGACTCGCCTCCTACCATTCTTGTAACTTATGACGCTCTAATATAATGGGAAAAATTGGCAACAAGAGAAAAGAAATGATAAAAAAAAGGAAAAGAAAAGGTATGATTCAGAGAAAAAGAATATAAAAGAAAAAAAGTTCTTATATAAGAGAACGGAATAAAAATGAGATATGAAGAAATGAAAGTAAAGTAGAACAGAAATCAAAGTAGTATTAAAGAATAAATAAAGGAGAGAGAAAAAGGAAATGAGAAAAATGGACCAATAAAGGAGCATATGATGCATAGGGTTGAACTCCAGACACCTATACGTGTGTCCCAGGCCGCTACACCTTACTTGATATGGCCTACTACTTCCCTTGATCAATAATTCCTGCAATATATCATGAACAAAGAAAGGAGAGAGAGAGGGAGAGAGAGAGAGAGAGAGAGAGAGAGAGAAGAAAGAGAACGAAAGAAAAAAGAAAACACAAGTAATGAAAACGAGAAATATAGAAGAAAAGGGGAAAAGATTTTACAAAGAAAAAGAAGAAATGGAAAGAATGAAGGAAACAGAAAGAATAAGGAAGATATGGAGGAACGGAAAGAAGTATAACACGAAATGAATAAAAGGAAGGAAAGACAGGGAGAAAGAACGAAATGAGATCAAACGGCAAAGGTGTTAAGTTGGTACAGGTGTAGTGGAGTTCCAGGCCGCTCCACCTTACTTCATCTTGCCTCTTACCTCTCTTGTTGCTTACGGTGTTAGTGACGAAAGCAAGGACGAAAGAAAATCAGCTATAAAAAAAAAATAAGATAGTAATAGGAAAACGTGAAAGGATAGTAATATACAAGAAAAGAAGTATGGGGAATGTAAGAAGGATTCCCCCAAAATAAGCAATATAATTACGAGAGAAAGAAGAGTAAAAACATTGAGAATGAGAAAAAAAAAAAAGAGAAACTACAATAAGAGAAAGAATAGGAAAAACACAGAAAAGGAAAAAGAAGATAAAGGAAAGGAAGAGGGAAATAAAGAAAAGGAGACGGCCAGGCCATGTGGGTGAAGGTTTGAACTCACTACAGGTGTAGTAGAGTCCCCGGCCGCTGCACCTTACTTCATCTCGCCTCCTACCTCTCTTGTAGCTTATGGTGCTGTAATATTGTGGTAGCTGTGATCTAATGTGCCTAATGCTGGTACCAGTGGTGATAATAATGACAGTGATGAAATGATGATGATGGTGGTGATGCCAATTACCAATGATGAGCAAAATGTTAAATGGATGAATGATGATGATGGGGTGGTGGTGGTGATGGTGGTGGTGGTAGTGATTAGGGTGATATGCAGTAGGTTGCTTGATGTCATGATAGTGATGATGTAGGTTATAAATGACGAGTTTAATGTTAACTACATGGATGGTGATGATGATGGTTATATGCAGTAGGTTACTATGCTCTTGCTGAACATGATAATGGTGATGATGCTGTAGGTTACAAATGTCGAGTAAAACGATAATTGCATGGAGCATGATGGTGGTGGTGGTGGTGATGGTATGTAACCTACTTGGCTACTGTGATGGTTATAGATACGATGATGGTGATGGTGTTGTAGGTTACAGATAAAGAGTATAATGATATTTGCGTTGGAAATGATGGTGATGATGATGGTAGTGATGGTGGTGGTGGTGTTGATATGTAGTAGGTTACTATGATGATGATAAGCTTAGTTCATCTCGTCTCCTAGCTCTTTGTAGCTTGTGATGGTGTAATATAATGGTGAAAGTAAGGATGAAGAAAGGAAAAAAATATTGAGAAAAAGGCGGTGAGGGAAAGAAATATAAAGTAAAAAATAGAGAACAAATACAAAATCTGTCCAAAATCAAAACTTACAAGAGAATACAAGGAGAGAGGGATGAAACAAAGATAGAAAGGGCGAGAGGAATAAAAAAAAACTAGAAACAAAGGAAGAAGGAAGAAGGTCAGAACCGGGGAAATAACGATGAAACTGATAAAGAGAAGCTTCAGACATGTAATCGGGAAAAGAAAGAGTCAGGTTCTCTCCATCGACGGAGGGAAAGACGTAGCAGCATAAGTAGGATGAGGGTCGGCGTGTGTGTGTGTGTGTGTGTGTATGTGTGTGTGTGTGTATGTGTGTGTGTGTGTGTGTGTGTGTGTGTGTGTGTGTGTGTGTGTGTGTGTGTGTGTGTGTGTGTGTGTGTGTGTGTGTGTGTGTGTGTGTGTGTGTGTGTTTGTGTAGCAGAGATGAAAGTCTCTCTCTCTCGCTCTCTCTCTCTCTCTCTAGGTTAGCGATAATTGGAGACTATAAAGATCAACCAAACTAAGAATAACAAATCCCATATTCTTAGTTGATTGCAAGGAGAGGTCCGGAGATGAAGGTGGATAATATGAGAAAACAAAGTTAAAAGAAGGGGAATTGGAGGCAAAAGACTAAGGAGGGATGATGGTATGATGAGAGTGTTATAAAGATACAATTATCACACAGACCTAACTATTCCACTGAGATGGTCAGGCGTTAATATTAGTGGATACAGTGTTCACACAAGCACCAGGATAGGTCACTACTGGAACACACAAGGAAAACAAATACAGAGATCAGTGGATACATCCGTCCATCCATCCACCCATACCGAACTGGTAGAGAGGAGGCCTGCTGTTCTAATGGACCCATGTTTGATTCCCTGTTTGGGCAGGGAACAGTTTAGGAATTTGGATTTCATTAAGTAAACCCCAGTTCAAGGAACTTCTAACATTGTCTTCAAGCGACTGTCTCTTTATTTGTTTAGCGGCACCACGTATCGACAGACTGATGGTGTAATGATGGGCTCCCCTCTTGGACCAACAATAGCAAACACTTCTGTGTTAAATTTTTTGCCGTATATATCGGTAAAACTCTGAGTAAACTACTATTGCCATCTGTGATTTATTTCCCCGTTCTGTGTGTGTGTGTGTGTGTGTGTGTGTGTGTGTGTGTGTGTGTGTGTGTTCTGGGAAAAGGCAGCTATTCACTGCGGAAGCGTTTCAGCAGCTTACTACGTGAATTTTATCCACAGCTAAATCTTAGAGTGGTTTTCAAGGCAAATTGCACTATCCAGTCATTATTTAAGTTCAAGTATGTGATTCCTGAGAAGCTGAAATCATCCGTTGTATATCAGTGTGTCAAAGCTGTAATGCTTTGTATATAAGGAAAACGAAACGGCACCTCAAGACACGCATCTGTGAACACTTTTGTCAGTCTTTTCCAACAAAGTACCCTATTACCAGCCCGCCTTTATCAGCTATTCGTAAAAATGCTCGTGGTGGTGACCACTCTATGTCGGCGGAGAGTTTTTCTGTGCTGACCAGTTCCTCCTCAGACAGTGACCTCCCTTTGTTTGTCGTGTGGGGTATTCAAACGTGGTTACTCCGGAGCACACACCACAAAGCCAGCCAGGAGACAGGACATGTGTGCTGGGCAATCCCCAGGTCCTGTCCTCCCCACTTCCTGTTTTAGAACGAGCCCATACCCCAGTGACCGGGCTAATGTATGGCTCGGCCTGCACCATAGGTGCAGGGAATCTTTGAACGAACGGTTACTCCGGTGGGGTGTTACAACATCTCAATACAAAAATACATGTAGTGTTACTAACATGTAAAATATATTCATACTGCCGCTTCAGCATATCTCTGCAATCACTAATGAAAAGATTGAATGCCTTGTAGCTGGTGTTTATTAATTTATAATAATAAAATACAATAAATTATAATATCAGTAAACGATAACAAATGGATTCATATCTCATTTGTCAGGCAAAAACGCACAGGAAAATACATTTTGTGATTTTTAAAACCAGTGTAATGATAAACAATATGCAAAAATAAGTTTTAAAAAAATCTACTGTATATCACAATATGATCTAAATGGTTAGTTTGATGGGGTGACTGGACATCCCAACGGGGTGGGTGGGTAGTGCCCCTCTCACTACAGCAGAGGCAGGACTAAACCAATCCACATGCTCCCTCCCCTCACTGAATCAGGAGAGTACTGGAACGGAGAGAAATATTCGAATTACCGGCTACGGAATATGAGGTTCAAAAAAAAAAAAAAAAAATGGGGTGCCAAAACCCCCCACCTGACTATCGAAGGGTTAATACTGGAGTCCCTTCTGTTATACAGGGACAAACCTACTACATGCAATAATGAACTGTCTACAGAATTACCGTGTCCAAAAATTCTGTTTTGGACGCTTCTTAGGATTTTTAGTAGTTTACTTGTTTTCTTTTTTTACTGTGAGTCAGCGTTGACGTAGATTTGTTTCAGAACAAAGTTCGGCCAACTATTGCGTCGTATAGTGTATGTTTTTTATTATCTTTTAGCCTATTTATTCCAGTTTTTAAGTTTTTTAAGTAAATGAATTCATGCCAAACCGCACCGACTTGTGGATTCATTTATTTTTATTATTTATTTCTCTTACCAAAGCTGACGTGAGTTTTTTTTTTTTTTTTTTTTCTTGACCTGGAATGATCTTTTAAATTCATTTTCACGTGTGGGTTGATCATTTTTCACTGTTCACCTTAAGATCTTTATGCACATATTAATGCATTTTGTTATTTCTTATGGCTACAGTAATGGAAGGAAAAATATTACATGTACAGTCCTTTTTTTCTCTTTAACTCGACCGGATTGAGTCCGGCGAGGTGCTATTTTTTGTCTTTTTTTTGGGGGAGGGGGGGTTCTTTTCTTTGTTTGTTAGCAACATTGCGGAAAAATGGCTGAAAAACATTACATGAAACTTTCAGGATATGTGGGCACTGGTCCCAAAAGAAAGTGATTAGATTTTGGCGGTAATAGAGTGACCACGAAAGGTCAAAATCAAGGTTGCGAATTTTCTGAAGGCTATAATTTGAAACCGGTTGAATATAGATAGATAGATACATAGATAGATACATAGATAGATAGATGATAGATACATAGATAGATAGACAGATATATCATCATCATCATCATCATCATCCGGACCTCCTTTCCCACCCAAGGGCAGGGTGAGGAGTAGCAATGTCCAGACAGTCAAAAATTGCCCAATCCAATGGGCCACGCTTCCATTCACTCATCATTCAAGCCCCCGGAATCCTGGCTCTATCGGATACTCCAAAAATATTCACCACGTTCTCTAGCTTCACATATCGTATCCGACAGTCAATCCAGACGCTGCCACGTTAAAAAGGGGTGCCAAAAATCCCTGATCATGCACATCTCCTCACAAAATTCATCCAGCCAGCTCGATCTCCTGTCAGTTCCCTAGCCTCACCGACTTCCAAACCTCTCTTCCTCACACACTCATCCACCATATCTCTCCACCTTCTCCTTGGCCTACTTCGCCTCCTCCCTCCTTCGAATTCGCTCAGATATACCTTCTTCACCACTCTATTGTTATCCATTCTCTCCACATGACCATACCATCTCAGTACACTCTCTTCAGTTCTGGTGTCCACCGACTTCCTCACTCCACATCTTTCACGAATCACATTATTATTCACATACATTCCTCAGCAGTCCCATCTCCACTGCTCTTACTCTTGACTTTTCATTTTCATGCCACACCATAATCTCACATCCATATGTTCAAGTTGGCACTAACACTCCTTCATGTAAGCCTCGTGCAGCTGCAACACTCAAGCCTCTGTTTTTTATCAAGGCCTTCATTGCACCAGCTACTTTTCTTCCTTGTGTCACACTACTTTCAACTTCTTTTGCACATTTTCCTCTCTTTTCTATCACTGTACCCAGGTATTTGAACTCTCTCACCAATTCCAGTCTCTCTCCATTCACTGTTACATTGCACTGGGAGTCACCTTCTCTCTCAATAACCATCACTTTACTCTTTTCTACATTAACTCTCAAGACACGACGCTTATAGACATCAGCAAAACTCTGCACTAGCCTACCAAGTTCTTGCCCGGTACTTGCAAGCAGTACTGCATAATAAGCATACAACAAATTTGAGATATTCCATCCGTCACCATTCATTACCAATGCCATCCCTCTCTCCATTACTCGTGTTTTTACTTCTCTCATCACCCCATCCATATATCCATGAACAACCATACGGACATCACACACACACACACACACACACACACATATATATATATATATATATATATATATATATACTGGAGAGAGAGAGAGAGAGAGAGAGAGAGAGAGAGAGAGAGAGAGAGAGAGAGAGAGAGAGAGAAAGCCTTGTCATTAATGAAAAGAGAGAAGTCAAACTTACCTGAAAGTATTGCATTATGTGTCAACTGTGATATGTTGATATTTTACCTGCAAATAGATTTTTGCCTCACCTGCAAAAAGAAGTCACCATTCCTTGCAGGAAGAAGGTAACAAGCCTCTTGCCAGCTGTTAACGTTATCTGTGTAGAGAAATCTGCGTAACTTGTGGAAAAAATCGGCGTCACCAGGAGAGAAGTGGACGTCACGTGCAGAGAGGTTTCGATGTCTTGTTCCGAGAGTAGGCGACGTCATCTGCAGACAGAAGTCAACGTCACCAACAGAGAGAACCGACGATATATGAAGAGAGAACCCGACGTCATCCGCAGAGAGAAGTTGACATCCCTTGCACAGAAAAGTCAATGTCAACTTCAGGAAGAGGTTGAAGTTTCCTGCAATGAGTTGTCATTGTCAACAGGAAAGAGAAGTCGACTTCACTTAAGCCCCGTACACACTGGGCATCAAATTGCGCAACAAGTTGCAGCCTCACGACCTGCAACATGTTGCTGACGGGCAAGAGTGTCCACACTAGAGACTCACGACCTGCAGCATGTTGCTGACGGGCAAGAGTGTCCACACTAGAGACTCACAAGTTGCACCACTTGTTGA